>NC_071354.1:189694910-190024910 GCF_943734655.1 Sabethes cyaneus | reverse complement strand
CGCACCGTTCGCCAACAAGCCGTGGAAAATATAAGCGCGCCTTTCCACACTCCCACACACCAACACACATACACACCAGACAAGAAAAGCGCCAGCCAAAGTTAAGCAACTTGTGTCTTTTACCATACCGTACCTACAGCGGAAGATCTGATTATGCGCAGACAACTACGCACAGACACCCAAACCATCAAACAAATTTGATTTGACCCGAGCGCATCCTGCGCTTGCCAAAACGGTCGGAAAAACGACCCCACGATAGGTAAGCGAGAACAAGAGAGAGCGAAGAAAATTTCTCCAAATAAACCGGCTCAACCACCTCCTAGAGCGTCGTGATTTTGTCTCGTTTGGTGCTGCTGCTGCGGAGGTGTGCAACGTTAAAGGAATTTAAAAATGCGCATGAATCTTTGCCGTCAGGTAACTAAACCCCGATACTTGCTAATTAGTTCAACCTTCGGTCGCAGGTACCTATTAGATGAGTTGGACGTGTCATTCGTTGGACAGCGCTTATTTTCAACATAGTTTCAGTTGAGCATCGCATTTTACAGGACAATTTTCGTCGATATTCCGAAAGAACCGGATTGTAGCGTTTCCTCTAGAATGTCTAGAAACATTAGTCGCGTTTCATAGGTACCTTCTCTAAAATCGGCTAGAAAAACAAACACACTTCTTCATCGTTGAAGAATTCGGTAAATGGGATTATTAAACTAATATCTGCGATTCTAGGTTAATGGGATTTAGTGTGGAAGGGAAACCGTTAGTTAGCTTTGATCTGCGATGCATTTAAAACGGACGAAATTTCAGACGAACGATTTTTTTTCGAATCGTATGTAGGTTGACGTAACCAACTGCACGAACTACCTTTGGCCCTATGCTTAAATGCTACTATAAGAAATATGTTGATTATAGAGGGTTTTTATCAGTTAGACTTAACTTTAAGGAATATGTTTATGACTGCGACTGTATTGTCGGTTGAAAAAGAAAATCCTGAGTAATGCGGAAATGATTAACGGTGCAGTACAGTGATCGAAACCATAATTTTTCACTGCTATTGTTTAAATTCTCTGCAATCATTGACTGTATATTTTGTTATTGCTTAGAAGTCAACAAAAGCTATTTTAGTTTATTAAATTAAATCGATAAAATCAGAAATTCAATTTGAGAGCCAAAAGTATAAGCTACATGTGTTTCTGAAATTTTTGCTGATTTACATTCATCATCTTCCATTGACTCACGATGCTTTGTACGACCTTGGACCTAACTTGAATTGAAATAGAGTAGAATATTAGTCTGATTTTTTCCAGAATACTGTCTATCGAATATCTAGCAGTTCTGCATTGGTAATCTATCTCAAACTGTAACAAAATTGTACCTATGGTTTTTTTAAATACTGAAAAAACTTGCTGTACAAAAAAAATCAATTCGATTTTAGCTACAAACATTTCTAGACAAGATTATAAAAATTTGGTTTTCTTCTAATCAGGTTTCAAGTTCCCTGCCTGCGCACACGTTTTTCTAGCATCTATTGCATTTTAGTAACTAACTTTTCCTGTTAGGAGACAGAGACATGGTTTCTTCGGCAATTTTTTCTCTGTTTTTTTTTTCAAGATATTTCAGGATTTTCAATGACTATTAGTGCATACCGGAGATATTCCGGGTTTTTTTACGAGTAGGGAAATCTGCTGAACATCTTAGAAGAAACGGTACTATTAGATACCTGAAAAGACAACTCAGGGAGTGGGGTTTGGTTTCCCGACCCCCCTAATGGGGCTCGAGGATCCAGACCCACTAAAACCCTACCCGATCAGACAAACATAACAAAATTATAACAAATCATGATATTCTGTTACGACGGTATTTCTAACATGATTTGCTATAATTTTGGTCTCGTTAGTAGTTAAAATATCAAAAATTCTATCAGAACTTCTTAGCAGCAGTAGCAAAAATGTAACAAAATTTATTATGTTTTGAGCAAAATTGTATCAAAATTTGTTATGATATTTGTAACAGGTTTTGTTATAATTTTGTTAAAATGTAGCAAAAACTTCTTTGCCTTTATCTGCTATATCGACATTTTATTTCGGCTAAATTGCCAAAAATAGTACAACTATTATCAGGAACATTCACAAATAGCACAGAAAAAAACTTTCATACATTTTCAAAAATCGCTCCGGCCTCGACCGGGATTGAACTCACGACACATCGCACAGAATGCAACAGTCTTAACCTTTGTGCCAGAACTACTCTTGAATGAAGGAAAGTTAAATGCTTATATGATTTAGCCGATAGCTCATTCGGGGTTGTCAGTTTTTGCTTCGAGGTGTCTATAAATAGATTATAAGTGTTCACTCCAAAGCCGATATCAAGAAGACGAAGAAATCGAATCCGTTTTATCAGTGTTGCGCCACTTTAAGAATGTTGCACGAATTGCTATCAAATATGGTTGGTGTTAAATCAGACTGGACCAAGTCGCAAATTCAAAAAAATGAGTTAATGACAGCTAACGTTTAACAATTTTCTAAGCTGCATTTTACTTTAATCAGACTACATATATAAATGTTGCAAACAGCCACAGTTATCAGATGATTTCGAACGACTGATAGGTATTAACCATACAGAGCAACAAATTTGGAACGCGTTTTTCTCGAAGAGTTTTGTCGCTTGGTTCGGTTTGATTTAAAAACGCCCATATACGATCGGTGTTACGTCAGGCCAAACCAACTGACAAACTCTGATTTCGAGAAAAACGCGTTCAAAGTTTGCTGCTGCTGTGTAGTTTAAAGCTATCAATCATTCGAAATCATTTCATATCTTTGGCTGTTTGCAACATTCATGTAATCTGATTAGAATAAAATGCAGCTTAGGAAATTCTCAATCGTTGGCTGTCATTAACTTATTTTTTTTAATTTTGCGACTTGGTCCGGTGTGATTTAACACCGACCATATAAGAAAATAATGCTATCAACATTTTTTGTAATGACTCCTATGTGTCAGTTTTCGAGTCTGTAGACTTTTCTGCTCATTTTAGCAGGATTCAACCACAGAAAAGTTTAAAAACAACCATGAAAGCTCCGTTATAAAGTGAATAAATAAATACATGATGTGCAGAAGAAACTATTTCTCAGTAATTATGCGAATTATTTAGACAATTTTTTTGTTTTGTTGGTAAAGGTTTGGAGAAATTTTTTACTACTTTTGAACTTTGTAAACATACATATTATAAAAGATAAGATTTTATTTTATCGTCCATCCATATTTTATATGTTGTTTTGCTCAGTTATGTTCAGTTTCAAGCATCTAGCAATAAAATATAATGATATAATGATTTCATATATGAGATTCTACAATGACATTCAAAAATAACTCTTTAGGTTATTTAAACAAAGACTTCTGTCAATACATTCTTTAATTTCTAGTAATAAACTGCATGAGGTTCGCCAAGCGTGGCTTGACAGGAGCGGTGTCGCAGTCTTGGCATTCCCCTCAGTGTATGCAAGAGGCGCGCGCAAAAATCACCACACACTTCCATTCCTAGCGACAGCAGAGCGTGCGATGGCGTATACACCACTGTCTAACGTCCCGCATGTGCATTGAAGTTTGGATTGCCTACTTTCAACACACACCCTTGCTTTGAATCACCAGTGTGCGGAATAACGAGGGAGAATAACTCTGCTGTGATCGCACCGCAGTGAGCACTTCTGCGAAATAAGCAAGCAAGCAAAAACTGCAATTTGATAGTCCTCTAAGCGTTGTTGAATGGTATACCTTATTGATGCATTTAATAAATCAGTCGTGTTTTGTAGCAACATTTGACAATTTTAAATACGCAGTAAGCCAAATTTGAAACAAACTATGGATTTATAAAATGAATAGCCTACACATCAAATTTAACAATGCATGCATAAAGGTTATACAGTGGACTCTCAGAAAAGTCAATCGATTGGGGAATGGGTCGATTACTTTTCCGAAATATTAACTTTTCTGAGTAGTCCTAAGAGTCTTTGAAAATGATAAATACAAAAGCGAAAAATATATTCTCGGATACACATTTTTAGGTATCTGAAAGTTGTAATGTAAAGAGAGCAAGATATTATGAAATAATACTTAGTTCCTTTCAGTAAATTTAAAATAGTCGGTTATACTAGTTTACTTTTGATTTTTTGTAGTCTACGACAAGGTTTTGACAGTGTTCGCGCTTATTTTTTGTTCCCTGCTGTTCATTTATTTTGCATTTAAAATTCAATTTGAGTTTGCGCTTTTCCAATATGTTATCAAAAATCCCGAAGCAACTATGTGCCCGTAACATTCCTGTATGAATAAACGCTTTAGACAACCAATAAATTCAAACTCTCAGAAAAGTTAAGCCAAAAATTAACTTTTTAGAGTGTTGCATGCGAGTTAATATTCGCTTAACTTTTCTGAACAATTAACTTTTTAGAGAGTTAACTTTTCCGAGAGTCCACTGTACAAGTAAATCATTCCAATGTTTCAGCTGAGAAAAATATACAAACGAATGTCTCATTTATAGTTCTCAAAATTAGAAATAATTGTTGCACCATTTATTTCATTACTTTAATTTGATTATTACAGGACGGACTCGATTATTCGGATGAAATTTTTTTTATAATGTTAGTCACGTTCTGAACGTAAACACATTTCAAAAAACCCATTTAAATTTTTTTTTTCACCCGAATAACCGAGTCCTAACTAACAGTTTATGCAATTTGTAATTTATTTCATTATACACTGTTATAACTGTTAAAAATATCAGTTATGTAAGTATCGGTGCAAGTTATTCCTTAAATGTGAAAAATACTTTTATGACATTTTGGAAAGAAAGTACTGCCAACTGCAACTGAAAGTACTGTAAAATTAAATCAAATGCATATTAGTGCATGGGATCTTATAACAATTCTGTGAATAAAAATGACTCAAGTTTTTATTATTAATAGTTATCTAAAAGTATAGTTTTTTAAATTAAAAAAATTGATTATTTTAGGAGTGCCAAATCTTTTTTTACAGATGGCTTAGCTTTCTGGTTATTATAGGTTATTACATGCCTTTCGGACGACAAGTTTCGTTCAGAAGTTAGAACAGAAATTTTTATTCAAACTTGAATCATTTTAGCACCCTACAAACAATAATTCAATTGGTCGAGATACCATACCGATTCCATTGGGCTTAGTGTTGAGACTACGAGATCTCAATGCTCCAAAAATTACTTTCTAACAGTCTCCTCTAGCTATGGTTCGAAAAAACGACGACTGGCTTGTTGTCATTCTTGTACGACTTGTACCTATATATTATCATACCAAGTATGCGTAGAAGATTGAACGATTTGTGAGTTGTTCTTATTTAATTATAAAATTTAAATTGAAACTATTTCAAAGATCTCACTTTCTAAGAAATTTTTTGGTAACTCAATAAAATAGGAGCACATTAGCAATTGCAATTATTTGTATATATTGATTTTGATAAAAATAAAATAATAGTTCAATATCCTACATTTTTATTTATGAAATTCGTGGCATAATAAAAATTATTACATTAGATGGATTAAATCAGAGCCTTCGTGTTTCTTTAACTCTCTATCTGGTGCTCCCACCGCCTTTTGGTGGGCTCCGTACATATTCAATAACTTTGTACGACAATACAGTGGGATTCAGAATTTGACAACAAATGCGTGTCACCTATGCCTATGCCAAAGTTGACATCCATTTTTGATATGAAAAAATTGAATAAAAATACGTTAGAAATTGACTAAATATGAATAATCAACAATTTTTCTACAATTGTAACTATTCGACAGCTATTCGAGTAAGACGTAGTCCTACGGCAATAAAAATATTATTTGAAACACTCTATAACCACAAAATGTTTTCAAGAATATACTGAGGGCATCATTTTTTCGTCCTTTCGAACATGTATGCGGAAACTGATAAATATTTCAGCATCTTTTTGGAAGTGCAAACCTATTGAAAAATTATTTAATAAAAGTGGGTCAAAACTAGTTAATGCATAAATGATTTTTTACGATTGCAACCATTTTATACTAAAAAATCCGACGAAATCTATCAAGACGACGCAAGCAAGTTTTTGACACCCTGCGGTAAGACGTAGTCCTACGTCCATAAGAATATTACCTTTCAAAACATTCCACAACTACAATTGTTTTTTCATGCACTTACTGATGTCATCATTTTGGGTCATTTTGAACATGCATGCGGAAATTGATTGGTATTTAAGCATATCTTTGGAAGCGAAATACGTCTTGTTGCCAAAAACGAATACTTTTGTTGCCAAAATCGGTATGTGCCAAAATCGAAATTCCACTGTATTTTACAGGCGCGCGAGAAAACTTTAAACTTACAAGAATCAGCATAACGTCATACTTCTATCGGCGATACAATTTGATTTACACCCTGAATTAGAAAAAAATCTAGCAAAATAGCAAAGTTTTTTATCGTCCTTAATAAATCTATACCTATAAAGAAGGATTTCTGTCTGTCTGTCTGTCTGTCTGTCTGTCTGTCTGTCTGTCTGTCTGTCTGTCCGTATGTTCCTTATAGAATCGAAAACTACTGAACCAATCGGGATGAAAGTATACATGTAGAGGTTTCTTGGGGTCAGGAAAGGTTTTAGTGATGGTTAGAAACCCCTCCCCCCACTAAGAGGGGGGGCTCCCATACAAATGAAACACAAATTTCTGCATAACTCGACAACTAATCAAGCAAATAGAACAAAATTTGGCATGTGGGTGTTTTCGGTGACAAGAATTTATTCTATGGTAAATTGAGACACCTCCCCTCTTTATAACGGGAATTATAATTCCTCTCCTCTTTAAAAGGGGGGGCTTCCATACAAATTTCCTCATAACTCGAGAACTAATCAAGCAAATGGAACCAAATTTGGCATGTGAAGGTTTTCGAGGGCAAGAATATTTTCTATAGTAAATTAGGACCCCTCCCCATTTTAAGAGGGGGGGGGGCTCCTGTACCAAAGAAACGCAATTTTCCTCATAACTCGAGAAGTAATTAAGCAAATGGAACCAAATTTGGCATGTGGGTGTTTTTGGAGACAAAATTTTTTTCTATGATGAATTGGGACCCCTCCCCGTTTTAGGAGGGGGGTATCCTATACACATGAAATACAAATTTCCTCATAACTGAAGAACTAATCAAGCAAATGGAACAAAATTTGGCATGTGAAAGTTTTCGAGGGCAAGAATATTTTCTATGGTGAATAAGGACCCCTCCCCACTTTAAGAGGGGGGGGCTCCTGTACCAAAGAAACACAATTTTCCTCATAACTCGAGAAGTAATTAAGCAAATGGAGCCAAATTTGGCATGTGGGTGTTTTTGGAGACAAAATTTTTTTCTATGATGAATTGGGACCCCTCCCCACTTTAGGAAGGGGGGCTCCTATACAAATGAAATGCAAATTTCCTCATAACTCGAGAATTAATCAAGCAAATGGAACCAAATTTGGCATGTGAAAATTTTCTAGGGTATGAATATTTTCTATGGTGAATTAGAACCCCTCCTCACTTTAAGAGGGGGGGCTCCTATACAAACGAAATGCAAATTTCCTCATAACTCGAGAACTAATCAAGCAAATTGAACCAAATTTGACACGTGGGTGTTTTTAGAGACAAAAATTTTTTCTATGATAAATTGGGACCCCTACCCACTTTAGGAGGGGGGCTCCTATACAAATGAAATTCAAATTTCCTCATAACTCGAGAACTAATCAAGCAAATAGAACCAAATTTGGCATGTGGAGGTTTCTGGAGGCAAAAATATTTTCTACGATGAATTAGGACCCCTCCCAGCTTTAAGAGGGGGTGCTTCTACACAAATGAAATACAAATTTCCTCATAATTCGAGAACTAATCAAGCAAATGGAACCATATTTGGCATGTGGGTGTTTTTGGAGGCAACCATTTTTTCTATGATGAATTAGGACCCCTTACCTTTTTAAGAGGAAGGGCTCTCATACAAACGAAATACAAATTTCCTCATAACTCTAGAACTAATCAAGCAAATGGAACCAAATTTATCACCCACATGATAAATTTGGTTCCATTTGCTTGATTAGTTCTAGAGTGTTTGTAGGCAAGAATATTTTCTATGGTATATTTTCTATGGATTTCCCCACTTTAAGAGGGGGAGGGGCTCCTATACAAATGAAAATCAAATTTCCTCATAACTCGAGAACTAATCAAGCAAATGGAACCAAATTTGACATGTAACTGGTTTTGGACGCAAGATTTTTTTCTATGGTGAATTGATACCCCTCTCTTCTTTAGAAAGCGAGTTATGGCCCATCTCCCCTTTAAGAGGGTGGGCTTCCATACAAATGAAATGCAAATTCGAGAACTAATCAATCAAATGGAACTAAATTTGGCATGTGGGAGTTTTAGATGGCAGAAATTTTTTCTATGGTGAATTACGACCCCTTCCCATTTTAAGAGGGGAGCTCCCATACAAATGAAATTCAAATTTCCTTATAAGTTGAGAACTAATCAAGCAAATGGAACCAAATTTGGCATGTGGGAGATTTTGGAGTCTTGAATTTATTTTACGATAGTTACCTCTCACCCCTGTGGTAGGGGGATATGGACTCTCATACAAATAAAACAGAAGTTTTTGCGAAACTCAAAAACTAATCGAACTCGAGAAATTCGAGACTCTTCCATAAAACATTAGTCAATAGAAGACCACAAAAACTATCTATAGTAACACTAGATCATTCAGGACGAGACGGTCGCGAGTGTTGCCGGTGACCCGCCGTCGGAAGCGCCGCCCACTGGGGGGCTTGCAAAACTCGAGATTGTGACAAACATCATCCGAGATTCATGATTTATGTACAACACAGGTTAATTTGTGGCAATACGAAGTTTGTCGGGTCAGCTAGTTGTTTATAAAGAAACTAGCTGACCCGACAAACTTCGTATTGCCACAAATTAACCTGTGTTGTACATAAACCATGAATCTCGGATGATCTTTGTCACAATCTCGAGTTTTGCAAGCCCCCCAGTGGGCGGCGCTTCCGACGGCGGGTCACCGGCAACACTCGCGACCGTCTCGTCCTGACTGATCTAGTGTTACTATAGATAGTTTTTGTGGTCTTGTATTGACTAATGTTTTATGGAAGAGTCTCGAATTTCTCGAGTTCGATTAGTTTTTGAGTTTCGCAAAAATTTCTGTTTTATTTGTATGAGATTCCATATCCCCCTACCACAGGGGTGAGAGGTCTCTAACTATCGTAAAATAAATTCAAGACTCCAAAATCTCCCACATGCCAAATTTGGTTCCATTTGCTTGATTAGTTCTCAAGTTATAAGGAAATTTGAATTTCATTTGTATGGGAGCTCCCCTCTTAAAAGGGGAAGGGGTCGTAATTCACCATAGAAAAAATTTCTGCCATCTAAAACTCCCACATGCCAAATTTGGTTCCATTTGATTGATTAGTTCTCGAGATAAGAGGAAATTTGCATTTCATTTGTATGGAAGCCCACCCTCTTAAAGGGGAGATGGGCCATAACTCGCTTTCTAAAGAAGAGAGGGGTCTCAATTCAACATAGAAAAAAATCTTGCGTCCAAAACCACTTACGTGTCAAATTTGGTTCCATTTGCTTGATTAGTTCTCGAGTTATGAGGAAATTTGATTTTCATTTGTATAGGAGCCCCCCCCCCCTCTTAAAGTGGGAAAATCCATAGAAAATATACCACAGCAAATATTCTTGCCTACAAACACTCCAGAACTAATCAAGCAAATGGAACCAAATTTATCATGTGGGTGATAAATTTGGTTCCATTTGCTTGATTAGTTCTAGAGTTGTGAGGAAATTTGTATTTCGTTTGTATGCGAGCCCCCCCTCTTAAAAAGGTAAGGGGTCCTAATTCATTATAGAAAAAATGGTTGCCTCCAAAAACACCCACATGCCAAATATGGTTCCATTTGCTTGATTAGTTCTCGAATTATGAGGAAATTTGTATTTCATTTGTGTAGAAGCACCCCCTCTTAAAGTTGGGAGGGGTCCTAATTCACCATAGAAAATATTTTTGCCTCCAGAAACCTCCACATGCCAAATTTGGTTCTATTTACTTGATTAGTTCTCGAGTTATGAGGAAATTTGTATTTCGTTTGTATAGGAGCCCCCCCTCTTAAAGTGGGAAGGGGTTCTAATTCACCATAGAAAATATTCATGCCCTAGAAAACTTTCACATGCCAAATTTGGTTCCATTTGCTTGATTAATTCTCGAGTTATGAGGAAATTTGCATTTCATTTGTATAGGAGCCCCCCTTCCTAAAGTGGGGAGGGGTCCCAATTCATCAAGGAAAAAAATTTTGTCTCCAAAACCACCCACGTGCCAAATTTTGTTCCATTTGCTTGATTAGTTCTCGAGTTATGAGGAAATTTGTATTTCGTTTGTATAGGAGCCCCCCTTCCTAAAGTGGGGAGGGGTCCCAATTCATCAAGGAAAAAAATTTTGTCTCCAAAACCACCCACATGCCAAATTTTGTTCCATTTGCTTGATTAGTTCTTCAGTTATGAGGAAATTTGTATTTCATGTGTATAGGATCCCCCCCCTCCTAAAACGGGGAGGGGTCCCAATTCATCATAGAAAACAATTTTGTCTCCAAAAACACCCACATGCCAAATTTGGTTCCATTTGCTTAATTACTTCTCGAGTTATGAGGAAAATTGTGTTTCTTTGGTACAGGAGCCCCCCCTCTTAAAGTGGGGAGGGGTCCTAATTTACTATAGAAAATATTCTTGCCCTCGAAAACCTTCACATGCCAAATTTGGTTCCATTTGCTTGATTAGTTCTCGGGTTATGAGGAAATTTGTATGGAAGCCCCCCCTTTTAAAGAGGAGAGGAATTATAATTCCCCTTATAAAGAGGGGAGGGGTCTCAATTTACCATAGAATAAATTCTTGTCACCGAAAACACCCACATGCCAAATTTTGTTCTATTTGCTTGATTAGTTGTCGAGTTATGCAGAAATTTGTGTTTCATTTGTATGGGAGCCCCCCCTCTTAGTGGGGGGAGGGGTTTCTAACCATCACTAAAACCTTTCCTGGCCCCAAAAAACCTCTACATGCATACTTTCATCCCGATTGGTTCAGTAGTTTTCGATTCTATAAGGAACATACGGACAGACAGACAGACAGACAGACAGACAGACAGACAGACAGACAGACAGACAGAAATCCTTCTTTATAGGTATAGATGGTTATCGCGGTCGTGGCACCTGGGTACAAAAAATATGCAAACAGTCTATTAAAATACCTTTCTAAGTTTTGACTGAGATATGGCAATTTGAATTTTGCGGTCAAATTGACCGCACACCATACAGACAACTTGAATTTTTTCTGCAGAGACAGAATGTGAATGCTCTGCTGCATCGAAAACGAAGCGCCAGTGAAAGCTCTGCAGAGTAGTGCACACCAGTGCGATTTGTGGTGAGAGAACATACGGGCTCTTGAGTGGCGTATTTGTTGGGTGTGTGATTCTAAATTGCACCGCTGTTGTTTCACGCATACACAGCTCTACACTTTGCTTGCTAATCCCTTTAAGCAAGCGTTCGTTTTATGCGCACCGGTGCGACTGTATCGATCTCCGCAGTGTAAGAAATACACTTACATATTGGTGTTGCACCTCAGTGATATGCCAAGACTGGCGGTGTGTTACTGCATCGAGTATGTTTCTTAAGATGCATTTAGATTAGACAATTTTTAGCAACATGTAGAATGCGACATGTTGCTAGTTGTTGTTCGCATTAATCGTGCGGAGGACCAACCATCACCAAACTTAGGATTTTTACATTCTGACCTAAGCCAAACAATCAGACAAAATTTGGTTCAAATCCGTGAAGGTCGATTACATCTCGAACACTTTGCGTACGCTAATACTTGATTTTTAGCTTTCAAATTTGCAATAATTTGAGAACGACCTAAGAAAAAAGTTTATATGAGTTTGTTCAATGTTATGCGTAGAATTTGATTTTATTTTAGTTTTACAAAACTTGTCAATTTTCAAAGATTATAAAAATTCCGAAAGAGCTCTTTACCAGATTCAAAAAAGACATGTTTTAAGATAATTCACAATTTATGATTTTTATCACGTATTTGCAAAGCTTTTTCTTTCAGTGTAATTGTTTACTGAAAATACACTGAATTTACTATAACTTTTCCTTTGACGTCATTTTCATAAAATAAATAGTTTTTGAGATAAAATTTTTTGAAAAAAATAATCTCATTTCTAAATACGCTCTTTTTAAAAGTTACTCTTGACGAAAAAATATATTTCATGTAAAATGATTCGGTGCGTGATTGTAATGTATTAGCAAAACTTCATTGCAATCAAAAATAGTCGAGACAAACAGTTTGCAAGCTAGAACAAGCTGAAATTGTTCTGTAACAAAATAATAACAAATTTTGATATAAGAACAAAACTTGTAATAATTCTGTTAGCCTCATTATTTGATCTGATCAAAAATATAACAAATTCTGTTATTTCTATCTAATTGAGATATTTTTTTGTTATGTGTTTGTTATAATCATTTACTCGGGTACTCGAGTCTCCAGCCTCAAACCCCCCTGGAACCACCTTATCGGTATTACTTCAAGGAGGTAAGGCAACACTGTTAACAAACAGAGCAAAACCGTAGTCGACAATATCGATAAACGATAATACATTAGCGATTAATCGTACGCACGATCTGTAGAGTCCCCCGGTTGACAAGGCAGCAGAAACAAAAACGATCAGTTTCGGTTCATTGGAGTGCACACCGATAGCAGTTCACCGAATAATGATAAAACGCCATCATCATTCTTTTCTACTCAAGCCACGAGGACAGATAGTCCATTTTGTGAACAGGGCGTGAAAAATCTTGCCCATCTAGCAAATAAAAAAAACTCCGGGAACATCGCTCCGGACGGCAATAGAAAAAGGTAAATGTCATCGATATAAAATCAGCGGAAAGGGACTAATTGCGACCCACCTTTCATTAGTGAGCGATCGACCACGTGTACCGTCAAAGTTTCTGTAAAAGCACGGTACTGATTCGTCGAAAGGGAGCAGAAGAGCTGAGAAACCGCTCCAGCAAGAAGCGATCTAACTTCGAAAAAATACGTCAACCCCGTCTGAAGATTACAGCGATCGGCAGAAGACGAAAACGCGTGCCGAGACAATCTCCTAGGATTCATTTAGGACTGAAAGCGAGATAAGAGGTAATTACAGCCACTATTCGTTACGAGATAATTAATAGCCGCGTGCATTCCCGGCAGATAAAAATCGGAACTGAAAGCACGTCAGCTATATCTTCAGCAGGGAGGTTCGACGATCCCGCAGACCTTCCAGAAGGAAGTGAGTACAAGCAGAGTTTAGATGCAACAAGATTTTATACCAAAATTACGTATTATAACAGGGTTTTTATGCGGAGCTGAAACAGATTGTGCATCGTTTTTTGCGGAGCCGAAGCACCCCGTAGACCGTTTTCATCCGGAACTAAAACCGATGTAGGAGACCGAATTAATACGGACCTAGAACAGACGTAGGACTTTGTCGTTGGGTGGAGCTAGGACCGACGTAGGACACCGTTTGTGTCGGGAGCCAAGATAGACTAAGGACACCGTCTTTACGGGAAAGCAAACAGATTGAATTCATCGTCCTTGCCGAAAGCAAACAGCAGGCCGCTGACCCCAGGAGGAATTGGTCGGCAAGTGCTGGCACAATAAATACGAAACAAGAATCGGTACTTGGGCTGAGTAACTACGCAGGGACGCCTGCCTAGTGAAGCGCCTTGGCATGCAGCAGTAGAAAGATCAATAGCCGAGATCACGTCACCGGGAGGACCGGAGTATAGCGAGACCGTTCATCGAAAGAATGAGGCACCGTGAGTAAAGAAAAATGACATCTTTGTAAATGCTAGCTTAAGACATAGAGGAGGTTAGAGTAGGAGATAATGGTTAAGGCCAATGAGGCAAGATGGCACACGGTGAGCCAATAAAAGTTTAAAATGTGTATTGCACTTTAGTTGAGATTTTGTGTTTTGCGAATTTGGAATGTTTTGGAAATTCCCTTTGGTCAATTCAGCAACACGCTGAAGGTTCATAAAGCAACATAACAGAGGGGCTATTGTGCTTAACGCACTCTCTTAGATGACTGGCTGTTTATTCACCGTTGATCGGTGAATCCAGCGGTCCAGCGGTTTTGTAGCTCAAGTACAATCTGGGCAGCAGCCGCCGTTGAACACTCCCCAGACGTCCGAGCTGGAACCTGGAACACATCCTTTGGACTAAGTGATCCGGAGTAGTGTCCTGACCGCTCACTGCCATCATGTTGCTTCTCGCGTCCGCGAAACGAGGGCATATGAAGAAAGCATGTTCTGCAGTTTCATCTACTTCCACGCATTCGGGACACGCGGGGGACTCCGCTTACCCGAACTTGTGCAGATACTGTCTAAAACAACCATGCCCTGACAGAATCTGTGTCAGGTGGAAGTTAACTTCGCCATGGCGCCTGTCGACCCACCCGGATAGTTCCGGGATAAGTCGATGTGTCCACCGACCTTTTGTGGAATTAGACCATGCTCGCTGCCATGTGGTTATCGAGGCCGATCTTGTGGTACTCCGTATGCCTCTAGTTCCACATTGTGTGAAGCACTCTACGTCTTCGCTGATGATGATGCCAATAGGCATCATACCCGCTAATACGCAGAATGCGTCATGGGAAACTGTGCGAAACACACTCGTCACTCTCGAGCACATAAGACGATAGGTGCTTTCCAGTTTGGCTAGATAGCTTTTGGCATCTAATGCCGATGACCACACCGGCCCGCCATACCTGAGTATGGACTGGCAGCCTTCGCTTGCTGCCATATACCGCAGAGCTATTATCATACGAGACAATGCCGAAATAGCTGTGGAAGTCTTCTTGCAGGCATAGTCGACGTGGCTCCCGAACTTGAGCTTATCGTCGACCATGACTCCCAGGAGTTTAAGGACCACGTTGACGAAATAGTGCAGTCCCCGACGCTGATATTTGATATTTGGATACCTGTCCTCTTGCGCTGGAATGCCACCTCGGCTGTATTAGTGACAGACAAGATGGCATCCACCGTGAATTTGCCTTTTCGGAAGCCGAATCGGTTCCATGACAGACCGTTTGTACCCTCAGTGTACTGTACGAGTCTGTTAAGGATAACCCTCTCCAGCACCTTGCCGGCAGTAGCGAGCAGACAGATTGGCCTATACGACGAGGGGACACCTGGAGGTTTTCCCGGCTTCGGCAATAGGACCAGGTTCTGTCGCATCCATCTGTCCGGGAAGTGGCCAGCTTCCAGGCATCTGCTCATTTCTGCCCCGAATAATTCGGGAGCCTCTAGAATAACCGCCAGAATATTCGGGATTCCATCTGGCCCCGGTACCTTGCTCACCTTTAGGGATTTAGCGATCTCAATGAGTTCCTCGTTCGTAACCATCACTTCCTCCCCGACCTCTAAATCGCCATCGTCCACGTTACTTTGGATGTTCGGCTGGGTGGCCGACTAACCTACGTTATGGTCTGAGATACTGGAACGTCGGCCGTGGGACGACTCAGCGGCCTGGGACCAGGGCCTTGCCTCGTGGCGCGGAAAGAGACCCTCGATGATCCGCTCCAGCATCTCTGGTGATTGCTTTGCGGGCGCCATCACGACCTTGATCTTTGCCATTACGACCCTGTAGCCATCACCCCACGGGTTCGCATTGGCACTAGCACATAACCTTTCCAAGCAGGCTCTTTTACTAGCTTTTATCCCATTCTTAATTCCACTCTACTCGACATTCAGCCATGCCTTCGTCCGAACGAGCTCTTTGCATAATTCTACTCGCACGAAAGCACGTTCCGCGGTGTTCCGCTATTTCATCTGTCCATCAGCAAGCCGGTGACCTCCCACACATAGGTCGACCTTTCCAAGGCATGGTAGCGTCACACGCTCGCGACAGTACCTCAACCAAATGATCAGCGTTCGGATCGGGCATATCGCGATCACCACGCTCTCTTCGGATCGCTTCCACAAATACTTCGGGATCGAAGGATGATGTCTTCCATCCACGGGTGGTTGGAGTGTTGGCTCTACTCGCCACCTGCCGCCTCGTTATCTGACCGACACCATAGCGGACCGCCTGATGGTCACTGTGAGTGTAGCCATTGTCTACCCTTACCCTGCAGTCTCCTATCAGACCAGAACTGCCAAATGTCGTCGATGATAAACTCCGCACCGTTCCTACTGAAGGTACTTAACTTGCCGACGTTGGCCAGTTCTACGTTGAGCTTTGCCAGAGCTTCAAGCAAAATCCGACCCCTATGGTTCGTGCGACGACTTCCCCACTCCTTCGCCCAAGCGTTAAAGTCGCCCGCCACAACCAACAGCCTTAGACCAGTCAGCACAACTGATACTCGGTCTACACTCCACCCACTTTGGCAACCGCAATCCCCTGTCTGCAGTTGACATAACCTCTTGAACCGGTAACTTGCTTGTCGTCCATATAGCCGCCGTCCCGGACCTATCCGAGACCCAGTTACCGTTTCCGGCAGGGATGCGGTATGGGTCCGAGATGATGGCAATGTCCGTCAACGACTCAGTAACTGCTTGGTACAACAGCTGCTGGGCCGCGTAGCAGTGATTCAAGTTTAGTTGCGTTACCTGCACTACGCCCGTGTTTTAGTCGTCGGCACGCCTGCCGGGCATTTCGGGCCTCCTGTTGTGTGCTTAGCGTCCCGTTGGCCGGTACATATCAGGCACTTGGGCGGCGCAGTACAGTCCCTCGCTATATGGCCCGCAACGCCACATCTCCTACACGGGTGGCTTCGGTCTGGCCCGTAACAGCTCCAAGACTTGTGCCCCCGCTCAAAGCACCGGAAGCAGGCCTCCGGCTGCTGGAACACGCTCAGGGGGCATACAGACCATCCCACCTGCAGCAAAGCCACTTTCAGAGCTGCATTTCCGTCTACCAGTGGAAGTCTTATAGTTGCTACCCGGATTCCCGCCGGTCCCTTACGCAGACGAACTGCCTCGGTAGTCACCACCACCATTGCTCCTTGAGAGCTCGTGCTAGTTCGCTCGCTTCAGTGATCTCGTCCAGGCTTTTAAGCTGGAGAGTCATCTCGAGCGTTAGAGCGCGGATCTGTACGCTATCGCCGAGGACCTTTTCTGCCAGCACTTTGTAGGCAGAACCCTTCTCAGTGGCATTTTTTTTGAGTTCAAGGATCATGTCGCCCGTGCGAGAACGCACATCCGCGCCAAGACCCTTCAACTGATCGTCCCCTCTCATGGTCTTCAAAACTTCCGAATATTTCGGCCCCTCAGTTTTGAGGATAAGGGTACCGCCTTTGCTCCTCTTTTTTTCTGACCGGTTTCGGTGGAGCTCGATCCTCCTCTTTCTTCCAGGCCTTCTTCTTTTTGACTAATTCCTACTGATTGTCGGACATCAACTACGTCTCATTACCCTCAGTGGATTCTTCGCTTGGCTTACGACCCTTTGCGATCAGGCGCTTCTTCGTGCCCGTGGGGGTTTCTTCCCCTGGGGACTACCGTGCACGTTTGGTGGATACCTTGTTGTCGTTGGACTGCTCCGTAGTCGCGAGGACCACGGTGTGGTCAGTCATTGACGGGCAGGCATCCGTTTGTGCAGACCTCGATTCAAACTGCCACTCTTACTCGCGCTTCGAGTTCGCTGTACTCCTTCGTCGCAGCACGCATGGTGCCCCGAAGCAAGAGCAGACTTTGTTGCATGTCCTTCGCCAGGGTGCTGCGACTTGCCACGAACTCGATAATGGCAATCGAGCTGATGAAACGCCCATTGGCGGAACAAGGGGGGGGCTAGGGGGGGCTAAGCCCCCCCTAGGAGAGATTTAGCCCCCCCTAGAAAATTGACTTGGCCGACCAATACAACGGGCGGAAAAAAAAATCCGGGGCTATAGCCCTCCCTAGAAATGAGCGCTAGTTACGCCAATGGAAACGCCGCTTCCACTCTTGGTGGCATGTCTCTCTTTCCTTCCACTGATTTTATTTGCGACGGGCCGTTCATCGCTGCGTCCGGCGTAGATGCAATTGGAGCGGCAAGTGTGCCGCTTCCCTCATCGCTTACGCTTGCGCTTCTACTCGTATCCATCGGCGGAGATCTCTGGATACCGCCTCTTGCGAAAGGATTATCTAATCCGTCCACGCTCACTGAAGTTAAATTAGTTTTTAAATTATTTTGTATATTCATATAGAATCCCACGAGTTGAGAGGAATGAAGGGTCCGCCGCATCAGAGACCTCATGATGTGGTAAGAGCTAATTACTGTCTTAAGCGTAAATGAGGAGGGGGCATTCCCTACGCAGTAATCAGCTCTATTTAGATGCATGAATTTTTCTAGGTTTACAGACTAATAGGGGTTTCCCCTTAACTGAGACAGTACATATCTAACATTTAAGCAGATTGGAGGCCACGAATATTTTCTATGACATGCAGCCACTCGAAAGAAGTATCAATCATCTATACTCTACTGTTTGTGGTACATATAATTATCAGAATAAAAAATAAGTTGCACGGTGTGTGTCTTGTTTTTCTACGACTAAGATGCCAGAATTTTGCAAAATGCTTTTTTTCTGCGTGGACATTGTCACTA
Source organism: Sabethes cyaneus (assembly GCF_943734655.1). NCBI lineage: Eukaryota > Metazoa > Arthropoda > Insecta > Diptera > Culicidae > Sabethes > Sabethes cyaneus. The sequence continues at coordinate 190,006,243 of NC_071354.1, read as the reverse complement.
CGACGAGTATTTTGATCTATTGTGATATCGTCCAAGTGTTACAATTCCGCACTCGATCCAATCCAGCTTCAGATCAGTCGCGTCAGTTAATCGGGAAAATCATGTTTGTACATTATCTTCCATAGCTGGTCTCGATCGACTGTATCGTATGCTGCCTTGAAAACAATTAAGATGTACGTGGCAGCGTGAGCATATGTTTTACGTCATCATGTTTGACACGGTTTTGTATTTTTACAATTTAACATGAGAAATGATGAAATACAACTTTAAAAAAAAATATTTTATTTAGTGACAATTTATTTCTGTGTTATAAAATAAAGGACTGCCCCGTCCGTAGGAAGGGGAGCTACATATCGGCGTATATTCTGCTTTCTACGTTCCTCCTTATCTTCAGTCCTCGTTTCTCCGCCGCTGTTGTCATCAGTTTTACGCTTTTCTAAACTGAAGAGCATCCGAATCTTTTGAACTATGTAGCGCATGGTATTGGTCACTTTAGATGACAAGATTGTAGTTGCTATAATCCTCTTTGATTCCGCTATGGGTGATATGAGTACCTTTTGTCTTAAATCGACTGGTTACTTCTGAATGAAGTGTCAAAGCTTTCCAACCGCTTTTTATCCCCATCGTAGGTAAGATTTAACTTTGGTCGGTAGTTAAAACTATATTCAACAGTTACCTAGTTTCTTTAGTGAATTTCTACCTAAAAGTCGTCAGAGCTTCCCTTCCCTTCTTCACTCGGAAAACGATCATAAAAAAATAAAATTAGTTTAACGCAGCTAACAGGTTAAGCCTGCTACTCGAGGTACTAAACATTGCACTCTATAGCTTCTATTACTTTTTGAGGCATCTCTAAATACTAGAATTTGTGCCCAATTTCACTTTTCACTTTTCACATGTCAAATTTGGTTCCATTTGCTTGATTAGTTCTCGTGTTATGAGGAAAGTTGTATTTCATTTGTATGGAAGCCCCTCCCCCCCTCTTAAAAGGGAGAGGGGTCATTATTCTCCTCCTAAAGAGGGGAGGGGTCTCAATTCACCATAGAAAAAAATGCCTACAAAACCACCCACATGCCAAATATGGTTCCATTTGATTAATTAGTTTTCGAGATATGAGGAAATTTGTATTTCATTTGTATAGGAGCCACCCCTTCTAACGTATGGAGGGGTCTTAATTCACCATAGAAAAAATTCTTGTCTCCAAAAACACGCACATGTCAAATTTTGTTGCATTTGCTTGATTAGTTCTCTAGTTATGCAGAAATTTGTGTTTCATTTGTATGGGAGCACCCCCTCTTAGTGGGGGGAGGGGTTTCTAATCATCATAAGAACCTTCCCTGGCCCCAAAAACCCCTACATGCAAATTTTCACGCCGATCGGTTCAGTAGTTTTCGATTCTACATAGGAACATACGGACAGACAGACAGAAATCCATTTTTATAGGTACCGTCAAACGGGGTAACTTGCAGCAGCGGGGTGACATGCAACAACGCAATATCGGTCGAATTTATTGCATTTTTGAACTGTTACTTCAATTTTCAATCTATATCAGTCACAATCTTGTTGATAACAGATCAAAGAAGCCAGATGCTGTTATGTTAACTTTCTGATGTTTTGGCGATTTTTAAAAAATCTCACAAGATGGTATCAAATTCATTGTCACTTTTTCGTCTGTAAAACGTTTGTTTCGCCCACAAGCACTTCAAATAAAAGAAGCCTAATATACATTTTTTATAGTAAAGTGAATAATAAAGATACAAAACAATTGATTTATGATAACTAGTTTTGTGTATCCTGCTTGTTACCACATTATTCGTAAAACAAGTACTTAAACGGGGTAACTTGCAACAGCTGGTAGATATAAAAAGCTGTGTTCCGTTAACTTCACGAGGCAAGTTATCATTTAATTTTGCACCAAGCGATACTAGAAGCAGAGCTGAAGAGTGTAAGATGCTTTCAGTAAGTCGGAAATATGCCAGTTTTTTTGGGTTATACTGAAAATGGCCAAAGAAGAGGCCAAAAAGAAAACATCCTCACTGAGAGAAATCGCTCACCGTTCAGCAATAAAATAGTGTCTAGTTACGATCACTCGTAACGTAATGAACATTCATATATTTCTTAAACAAGATATCGATGATTTTTTACTCCCCCGCTCCCCTTTGTGAAGCAATTATTTATAGTAGATTTTCGACGTGTAATGCGTTGTTACACAGCTCCCGCTCCCCTAAGAGCGTTACGTAATATGTGAATGGTCCTTACAGAAGGCGGATATATCGGACCCAGACATGGAATATCAACTGCATGAATAACATAAAAACTTGAATACGTAATTTCCACTGCGGGGCTCATAAATTATTTTTACCAACGCTACGTGACATTGGACATTTATGCATATATTGATAGCAAAAGCATTAAACATCGCAAGTCGGATTAACATTTGCATATTGAAGTCAAAAGAAACTTATACAAATCATTAAATTCGTTCAATTTCCAAAAAATATTGCTTGTTGCAAGTTACCCCGTTGAAGGAGTAACTAGCAACAAACTGGTTAAAAATTTCTACAACAGCCAATATTGATCGCATATTTTTTCTCAATATGTGAAATTATTCTATCCTAGACCTAATAACTTTGTATTAATTAAATGTACTCAAATGTGCTAATGATAAGTTTTTACTTGAACTCATAGCTGAAAACTGTTGCAAGTTCCCCCGTTTGACGGTATAGATTATTTTCACGAAAATTACAATTTTATTTATGCTGTTAAGATTGACTGAGGTACATATAGTGTATTGCGGATTCTCGGTTTTCTAGTCAGTTTTATATTGAAAACGGCTTTTTATACTGCCTGACGTTTCGGACTTTGGTTTTGGCCTTTTTCAAAGGTAATATGGTTACGTTTTCTTGTCTAATCGTTGATTGCCAACGGAAGGAAGTTCAAATTTTAACAGCTCCAAATGCATTGGTTTAGTGACAAAATAATGTACACACCTAAACCTTTAGACCATAGTGCACAGTGAGTTGCATTGCAAATTATAAGTTTTTGACTCCGCCCTGCAATATTGGCTCTAGAAATCGGGAGGCAAAAAAATTTGTTAAACTTGAGTAAATTTTTTTTGTAAGGAATCTATTATAATATCCAAATAATTATTTGTGGGTTTTTTGTTGCCAAATTCGAAATCTGTTTATTTTGATACTAATTATGTAATGATCCGATCAAGAGAAATGAATGAAAAACGATTATATACATAAGCATCCCAGTGTGGTGTGAAACTATCTCGACTCCTGTAAAAACTCGTTTGTCAAACTTTATGTACCTTTTTCTCGGAAACTATTTAACGTATTTGAACAAAATTTCTTTGTTTTATTGGTACAAGTTTGAAGAAGATTTTTATAACTTTTGACGTTTGTAAACGAAACACAGCTTGAGAAAAAAAAATAAAAGAAGAACAAAAGATGGTTGACAAAATAAAATTTTGTACACAAACCACCGCTAATTTATAAAAAAAATTTGTTGGAAAAGTTGGTAAGAAAATAGTCTATTGGTAACATAGCCTATTATAATCGTGGTAGGTCCTCCTGATGGGGAAGTTCACTAAACGTGCATCCAAAATAGTTTGCGACAGCACAACTTAAAGTACATTCAAAAGAAGCTAAAGATCCACCAGTGGAAAATCGCGTATGTTGGAAGAAAAAAAAACTGTTCAGGATAAACTTCGCGAAACTTAATTAGTATGTATCAGAATATAAAAAAACTCACTCTTCATCATTGTTAGAATGCCTTAAATAAAATGGCAATAACTCAAATTCAAGATCTGATTTGTCCTAATATTCGGCTCATTTGATTTATTCAACTATTTATGATATTAATGGTTCTATCATCAAATTTAGCCGGATCTTGTGTCCTCGCATCATTTTAACCTTAGACGATCACCCGATCGAATTTATTTGTGTCCATCCCAAATGCATCGCTTTAACTGTAAGGCAGCCACTCCGAATGGAACTAACAAATAGCGTTGGCCAACCTTCGAGTACGTACACCGTACCAGCAATACGTCCACTTAAAATTGCTGGCAATTAATTTTCCTCGGTGAATTTATTTAATATGTAGCAAACCGACAACGTGCGGTGAGTACGAGCGGTAAAATTACGATCGTTTTGCTCAATGAAAATTATATTTGCGTTTAACAGACGTCGGACCTGTTATCTTACAATACCAAGTCGAGTCGCGCGTGGGTGTACTTAGATTTTTACGTTCAAGCCGTCGATGAGTTTTCTTTTGTATTTTGTTTCGTTTTTCTTTTTTGGAAAATAACCATCAACGACAATGAGTTGTACGATGATTCAATCCGCTGAGACTGTGCGGGGGAGAAACTATTTCGTCAAATATTATTAGAATTTGACTTTATATAGTAGCAGCATCAAAACCGTAAACCTTGAGGTATTTATAGAAGAGGTTTTTCTTTTTCTCTGACCAGCCAGCAGCAGCAGGACGGAGGAGAATAGGAATGCAAAGCGATTTTGCGGTCGAACGTAGCCAGTTCTGCTGCTGCTGCTGCTTGCTTGCTGGTTTCCAAGTGAACCGCGCGCTGCTGCTGCTGTCGAATTTTCCTCCATTCGAGCAGGCGCGTTGTGGGGGAGCAGCACAGGATAGTGCGGTTGTGTGTTGGTTCAACCGCTCAAAAATCGGGTGCATTTTCGGTTCGACGTGTACGGCTAAAAATGGTTACCTCATCATCACCATCATCACAACACGTCGTTGCTTGTCGCGCTGCTGCTCGCTGCTGTGATGAAACCTTTAGCAGCAATGTGTGAGAGCTGAGAGTGCATCATCGTTGGATAAGAAAAGTACCAGGCCGCGCCGCGCTTCACACTAAACTGCGAGGTGTAAAATTTTGCTGGGAAAGGTGTTGAATCAAGACTTTTTTGGACACGATTATGATGTGCAGTGCTGATTTGCTATTATTGGCACCGTCGCGTCGTCGGCCGGAACGACTTGATCATTCGCATGGGGGCGGTTACATTCTTGCGATATGACTGCAATAAAAATCACCTGTGAGCGATTTGAACTTAACTTTCCCCACTAATGCGGATGTGAACATTGTAGCACAGATTATCGTAAACATTGTGTTCTATTTCCGAAGCAATCAAATTTCGTTAGAGCTATCGCAATGTTTTTCAAGAACCAAATATGGTATGATGAATAAGTTAATTTTTATATTTATTTATCTGAGAGAATATTGATTTACTTGTTAGAAATTCAAGATGCATTCAGCTTTCTAACGTATAACAGTGAGATTTTTTCACGCCATCCCTTCAAATAGTCTACCTTGTAAAATTTAGCAGGTTGTCCCTATTTCAGACAGGATATGCATAATGCCTCAATTAACATTGATCACGATAAACAAATTAATTGCCAACAGTTCAATCTCCTTAGATCGACGAAGGACGATGCTGGGAGGAAAAAATCACTCCTCGAACATTTTCTTCTAAAATAAACCATAACAATCACACAAAAATCTGCCAATATAATAGAAGCAGCTTGTATGTGTATGGACATCACTTCGCGGGTTTGTTGATGTCGGTGTCGATCCAAGAATAATAAGCGCTCTTAAGGTGTAAACATTACTTTAAAAAGTAACGTCTCCGCTGCGCAGGCGCAAAACTCTCATAAATCAAGCGAGCCGTAAAAATTAATATTAAATCGTGAAGACTTGCCGCGGCTTTGAGAGCCAGGCTAAAACTGTATTTTTAAACTTGCGACCATCGTTGGCGTTTAGCGATGGCATCGTCGTCAGCGTTTGGAGGCGTCCGACGAACGTACATAGAAAAGGGAAAGTGAGTGAAAATTCCAACCGTGAATAATCGTTCGTGAAAATCACTTTCAAGAAGGAAATTTTCGTAGGCAATAATTGCTTCCGCCTTAGGCAATTGAACTGCTGATTCTGAGTCGTCTGCTTTCGATTTTACTGCAATCCGAACGAATCCGCGCATATGGCCTGACCTGCATGAAAAATGACCACCTATCGGAACCGCAAGGAGATTCTTCCGACTGGAAAACGAGCCGCAGCGTTCCGGCAGCGAAAAGCAAACGTAACAAATTTATCCGCTCGTGTTCAAAAATAGTATTTGCGGTTCGAATGTTGATTAGGAAAAATAAAATCGCCTATGAATTCTTTCGCAAGAGTTTGCGCGACATGAGAGCCGGAGTGCAAGCAAACGGAGAGAATGAATGGTACAAAATTAGGTTACTGACATGCCGTCATTTTCTAAGCAGCTTCTCGTTTTCCACGCAAAATTTGCGTTCACGGTCCTTTAAGGTGACATAGTTGGTGCGCTCGAGCTGGTCGATTTATACGGGTGCTCATCCTTTACTAGAAATTTGGTCAATTTTTGGGATTTAATTTTTCCATCATATCTCCTTTAATTTTTTGAATGTTCTAGAATATGAAAGTTGTCTTTATAAGTTCGAGTAAATTTGAGATTAAATTTATCTTCAACCCAATCTTCTCTGCTCCGCGCATTGTCCAGCTGACAGCATCCACGTTATCGGCAAACCAGACAAATTGACTGGATAATTATTAAAAATCATGCCACGCATGTCGATCGCCTATGGGGCCAATCTATCGTAGGCATGACTAGTCGAGTAAGTTTCCCCGGTAAGCCATTTTTGTCTAAGATTTTCAATAACTCTTGTCAATATCATATACGGGAACGTCGTCGTGGTTGAGCTACCTTTTGGCATTTGCGCATAACCACCGTTTCATGAGGAATTTTGGAAATCTGAATACATCGTTGCAAAGGTCTAAGAATAAGATATATGTCTTGAAAAACTCTAGCTGAAAAATAAAAAATTATAGACATTTCGTGGAGACAAAAAATTTCAAAACCGGGCCATGTTGAACAGGTTGGGCCACCGCTGAAAATCCAAGAAACACGTATTCTATATAGAAACATGAAAAGAATGAATTCCGTTAAATTGTCACCTATAGCACAAGAATTCTTAGGGAATTATCAGGTAAGCTTCATGGGGGCTCGCGCCACTACGAACCCACTTTTTACCGTCCGATAGAACTTTTAGAAATGTCGGAAGTACAATCTGCCCATGCATCACTTCTTTACTGGTTTCAAAGCAGCATACGATACAGTCGATCGGGGCCAGCTACGACAGATTACGCATAAACACAATTTTCTGGACAAACTGACGCGATTCATCAGAGCTACATTTAATCGAGTGATGTGTTTCGTGCGCATATCGAGTCTCTCTCGAGTCCCTTCGAGACACGGCAAGAATTGAGACACGGTGACGGTTTATCCTGCATAATATTTAACACCGCATTTGAGGGGGTGATCCGACGAGCAAGCATCTAAACGAGAGGCACGTTTTTCGGTAAATGTAGCCAACTCATAGCCTTCGCCGTCATATTTCCAGTTAGTTGCCATTCTAAGACTCCAATTTACTCGATTGTGGGCTAACGCTGTTCAAGGAATTACACTGTTTACTCTCAGCCAGATCTCGCTTCATCTGGTCTAACCATCTAGCTCGATGTGCCCCTGATCGTCGTCTTCCTACCGGATTTGAATGGAACATCATCTTTGCAGGGTAGTTATACAGCATTTTTGCAACATGCCCTGCTCACTGTATTCGTCCAGCTTTGGCCGTCTTTAGAATGCTAGGTTCGCCATAGAGCTGTGCAAGTTCATGGTTCATCCGCCTCCTACATACTCCGTTCTCCTGTACGCCGCCGAAGATCGTTCCCAGGTCATCGTGTCATGTCCGTAGAAAACAACCGGTTTAATAAGCGTCTTGTACAGGGTACACTGTGTAGGCTTTGCAGCAGACCACTTTAATATCACAGCCTGAAACTTTTGGATCGGACTTAAACTAAATGCGTCGAATACCAAATACATGAAAGCAAGAGGTTCAAAGGAGATAAATGTGCGCTTCCCACGTTGCCCTTCGCAAAACACTGCGATCGAGAAGCATATGCCGCCGTATGAAGCTGACAGTGTTCAAACCCCTCATTAAGTCTGCATTTCTTTATGGACTTGAAGCTGTGACGCTGCTCACGGTGGACATACAAGCCTTAGCCGTGTTCGAGCGAAAAGTGCTGCGAACTATATTTGGCGGAGTACAAACTGAAAGCGGAGAGTGGCGGAGATGTATAACTCACGAACTAGAGGTACTGCGTCGATAAATTCTCATCGTACATCTAGCGAAAGCTCAGCGCGTAGTCTACACTGCCAAACACCTGGGGACTATTCGCCGTCACATACCCCAGCCCGTGATTCGTTGCAATCTCCTTGCTCAGGATCACCATCCTTCCTGACGTCAAACAAAGCCAACTTAAGTGCCGGCCTTCGAGCAACTCCTTCTTTCGTACGCGCCTAAGCCTGCCGTACGTGACCATCTAGTCCCACAGACACCTTCTTTGTCTGTGTTCTTTCTTTCTTCTTTATCTCGCATGCGCATATTAGATTCGTTCTTGAACTGCGAATCGTACTGATGGAACTAGTTCTTCCACCGATTGAAGAATATTACACAACGGTTCAGCATTTTTGGCACTAAAATCGCATTACCATTTGCCTTGTAACGCCACAGCTGGCGGATGGCACCCTGCTTTTGCACCTTTCGCTGCAGCTGCTCACGTTTCGAACAACTTCGCCAATATACTGTCCAGCGGTCAACGATATCGCGCCTCGATACTGTAAACCATCGCTTTATCTAGCTCATCGTTCTCTGCCAATTGGGCGGATGGCTTGTGCAGATGGTCCGCTTCACGGATATCCGCCTGTCGCCTTGCCATCTTCGTAACCTGACGAGTGTAGCCCTTTGTTTGATTCAAGCCAAGCTTTCAATTGGTCCATCCTCCAACGTGAAAACCACAAGTGAATGATTCCGATACCGGCTGTACGCAGCCGTAGATACTCCAGCTGAGTCTACACTTGGCAGCAACTGGTTGGTCCCAACCTCCTTGCCGAATCGTTAACGGAATCGTGAGCTTCAGGTTGTCAAGACCAATCAGTAGCTTTGGAGTAACATCTCCGTAATCGTCGGTTGGCAAACCTCGCAAATGAGAGTGATTAGTTGCCAATTTGTGGTATCGCAAAGACTGCATCGGCAAGTTAAGGCTGGCTACGGTACGAACGTTAAACTGCGTATAGCGTTTGGTTGATCCACTACCATAAATCTCCATTCGTATCCGTTTGGAGTTCGGTTCATTCCGAGTGACATTTCATCCACAAACGCATATAGGGTAAAGAACCAGTTTTAAGCAGTCTAAGCGGGTCACTGATTGTTTTACCTTATTACAAGCGATGGGTTGACTAAGTGGGGGATATCAGCATAGCAATCTTCTTGCTATCTTTAGTTCTTCAAGCTGTTACCATTGGAAGACACTATTGTTGTGCTAAACTTTTGATTTTCCGCTTTAAAAGTTGGAGCGGTGGATTTAATTTTGATCAGACCGAAAATATTTTCACCCTCAAGGTGCTTTTTTAAGCAATCCTAAAATCTGAATTCTTTTACGTCCCCGTAAAAAATCCCTCGAACTTTTCCCCCTATTCAGTAAGTTCGCGTTCCTATCCGCGACCTACTAATCGGCATCTGATGCGTAATCGGCGGAATCATCGGAACATACATTTCTCTTGAAAGTATTGAACCACGTTTTCACCATTGGAGGTTTCAGTTAATTTCAAACCTATAATTCTTATTTCCAGAACCTAAACAGTGTCTTGACAACACGATAGTTTATCAGTTTTGCTGCAGCTGCTGCTACTGGTGAACAGGTTCCGTCAATTCAGAATTTGTTTTCAGTTTTGTTATAAAATAATAAAACTTTCGGCTAGTGACAAAGCCTTAGATAATAGAAAAAAGAGTGAATAATATGGTATGTGACAATTGAGTGCTTGATTTTTAGAGTGGTTGTAATCAGTGCTGAAAAATATGATGGATTCGTTAGTAGCGAGGTGGCGATTGCCTTCAGCAGCTGAAAAATGTACGTTTTGGACAACAATTTTCAATTCATCATATTTCTTGTCGGAAACCCAGTAAATTGTGTTTGTGTGATTCAAATGTATTGTTAAGTGATTTGTGAAGATGATCCTATCAAAAGATTTTGAAAATATGAATAAAAAAGTGCATTTTCGGCTCATTTATTTTCAACTGATTAAAATAGGTAACACTGCTTAACTCGTTCCTTACCCTACTTCAACCTGACGCCGTTCTCCGTACAAAGTTACTGGGAGAATCCCAGTCTGCTGGCCGGTATGGCTCGTAGAGACTACTCTGTTTACTGATGGTGTCGTCGCATGTAGCAATTTGTGGTGATGTAGACGGCATCCTTCAATCCCACATCCTTGCCAGGTCTTGCATGGCCATTTTCCGTGTTGATTGAAACACGTCCAACACAGCGAGTTTTGACCGACAACCTCGCAGCGCTCATGTACGTTTTAGGCCTGGAACTTGTAGCAATCCGCTAACCTATGTCCCTCTATCTGGCAAAAGATACAGAACTTGTTTGCCGATGATGGCCCAGCCGAAGGTTGCTCCGAATGAGCTTGCACAAATCCTCGGTCTTTGGGCTTCGGGTACGTTTCCTTGGATGTCTTTCCTGCTGGGGTGTCGTCCATCACCTCGAACGCCGACTTCACCAACGAAGACGTGAACGCTCCAAACGTTCCAAGATTAACCTCGGCAAAGGAACTTTTACATTCCGACCACTTCATCTTGTAGTCTACAGGAAGTTTCCCTACTAGCTCATGAAGTAGTGACGGATTAATTAAATGCGATTGCTGCTTGGCAGTCTTCAGATGTTCCACCAGATTATCAACTGCCATACCAAAGTCCACTATACTGTCCAAACTGTCCGTGTTTAGTGGAGGAACACGATGAATCTTTTCAGTGAGTGCTTTGATCAACGTTTCTGGTCGACCATAGCGTAACTGCAATATTTTTATGACATACGGCACGCTGGTTGGACAAAGAAGCCTGCTACGCACCATTTCCAATGCCGGACCTTTCAGGCAACGCTGCAACCGGATTAAATTTTCAGCCTGGGAAAACCGTCACGTAGCCGTAGACCGTTCGAAATTACTGATCCAGATAGGCCAGTCTTCTGAATTCCCAGAAAATACCGACAAATCTTTCCCCATCACTTGTCGCGTCGCTAGCTGACGGCTGGTCGGTGGTATCTCCGCTCGTGCACTGGAATGCTGGCAATCATCGCCCTCCCTTCTCTCGCGCTTTTTCGGCTTCTGCATATTTCTGCGAATATTGTCGCGTTTGGGACGGGGAACATCACTAGTGACCAGTTTTCCGGGTTTCCGTTCCAAAACATTGTCAACTGGTTTCTTATCATCTCCACTTGTTAGCTTATCTGATTGCTGCAACCAAAAGTTCACTTTTCAACGCATTTCACCGCGTTACTTTTACGAACGCGAGCTTCGTTGGTCCTCCGGCGAAACAGGGGGTTGGTGTAGCAGGCTTTGCAAGCCGTCACCACCAAAAATACTAAAGCACGGAACGAAGAACAAATAAATTGTTACTGGAACAATCGGAATAGACCCACGCGACGAAAAAAGACTATGGATTGGAAACTCGGGACGTGGAACTGCCGATCTCTCAACTTCCAAAGGAGCACTCGAGTGCTCTCCGACGTATTGAAGAGCAGCAAATTCGACGTCGTAGCGCTGCAGGAGGTGTGCTGGAAGAGCTCAAAGGTACGTACGTTCAGAGATGGACATACCATCTACCAGAGCTGTGGCAACACACACGAGCTGGGTACTGCTTTCATAGTGATGGGCGAGATGCGGAAACGGGTGATTGGGTGGTGGCCAATCAATCCTCGAATGTGCAGGTTGAGAATCAAGAGCCGATTCTTCAACATAAGCATCATCAACGTGCACAGCCCTCACCTCAGAAGCACCGATGACGACAAGGATGAATTCTACGCGCAGTTGGAGAGTGAATACGACCGCTGCCCAAAACATGATATCAGGATCGTCATCGGGGATTTCAATGCTCAGGTCGGCCAGGAGGAGGAATACAAACCGGTGATTATCGATTATTATAACTAAGAGTGTGCGTTAAGCCTAATAGCCCCTCCCTGAAGTAATACCGATAAGGTGGTGCCAGGGAGGATTGAGGCTGGAGAATCGAGTAGGGTTTTAGTGGGTCTGGATCCTCACGCCCCAGTAGGGGGGTCGGGATACCAAACCCCACTCCCTGATTTGTCTTATCAGGTGTCTGATAGCAGATTTCCCTACTCGTTAAAAAAAAGACATTATCGACGTCAGATCCTATCGAAGCTCTAACGTTGACTCGGACCACTACCTAGTGATGGTTAAGATGCGCCCAAGTCTCTCCGTTGTGAACAACATTCGGTACCGGCGTCAGCCTCGGTTAGATCTCGCGCGGCTGAAGCAGCCAGACGTCGCCGCAAACTACGCGCATTCACTCGAAGCTGCACTGCCGGAAGAGGACGAGCTATACGAAGCCCCTCTCGAGGACTGTTGGATCACTATCAAAACAGCCATCAGCAGTGTAGCGGAGAACTCCATCGGGCATGTGGCCCGGAATCAGCGGAACGATTGGTTTGACGATGAATGTAGGAGGGTGATGGATGAGGAGAACGCTGCGCGGGCGGCCAAGATGCACAGTGCCACACGTCAGAACGTGGAAAGACACAAACAGAAGAAGGTGCAGCGCAACCAAATCTTTCGGGAGAAAAAGCGCAACCTGGAAGAGCAGGAATATGCAGAGTTGGAGCGGCTGCATCGTTCTCAGGAAACGCGGAAGTTCTACCAGAAACTGATCGGATCCCGCAAAGGCTTTGTGCCGCGAGCCGAAATGAGTCAGGATAAGACTGGCAGTATTCGGACGGACGATCGTGAGGTGACCGATAGGTGGAAGCAGCACTTCGACGAACACCTGAATTGCGCCCAGGCGGAAAACCATGGCGGCGGGGGAAGCGATTTCGGCGGTGCAGCAAACGGGGAAGAGGTGCCAGCCCCAACGATAGGAGAAGTTAAGGAGGCCATCATGCAGCTAAAGAACAACAAGTCAGCTGGAAAAGATGGCATCGGAGCGGAGCTTATTAAAATGGGACCAGAAAAGCTGGCCGTTTGTCTGCACCGACTAATTGTTAGAATTTGGGATACGGAACAGCTACCGGAGGAGTGGAAAGATGCGGTTATCTGCCCGATCTACAAAAAGGGCGACAAGTTGGACTGTGAGAACTATCGAGCGAACATCGTTCTCAATGCCGCTTATAAAGTGCTGTCCCAAATCATTTTCCGCCGTCTATCACCAATTGCGAATAGATTTGTGGGAACTTATCAAGCCGGCTTCGTCGAAGGTCGGTCTACAACGAATCAAATATTTAGACTGCGGCAAATCCTCCAAAAGGGCCGTAAATACAGAGTTCCCACGCATCATTTATTCGTTGACTTCAAAGCCGCATATGATACCATCGACCGGAAAGAGCTATGTAAAGTCATGGACGAGAACAGTTTCCCCAGGTAGCTCATCAAACTGATTAAATCTACGATGGATGGTACACAGTGCTGTGTTCGGATTTCGGGTGGATTGTCAAGTTCATTCGAATCACACAGAGGGCTTCATCAAGGTGATGATCTTTCATGCCTGTTGTTCAACATAGCGCTACAAGGTGTTATGAACCGAGCGGATATCAACACGCGGGGCACGATATTCAACAAATCTAGTCAATTCGTCTGCTTTGCTGATGACATGGGTATTATCGGCAGAACATCTGTGGCGGTGGCTGAACAGTACACCAGACTAAAGCGCGAAGCAGAAAAGATTGGGTTAAAGGTAAATACGTCTAAAACAAAGTACATGCTGGCCAGCGGAACCGAGGCCGAACGACACCGCTTGGGCAGTAGTATATTGATCGACGGCGATGAGTTTGAGGTAGTCGATGAATTTGTCTACCTTGGCTCACTGGTAACGGCGGACAATGATACCAGCCGTGAGATTCGGAGGCGTATTATCAGCGGAAGTCGTGCTTACTATGGGCTCCACAAGCAATTGCGGTCGAGCAGACTAAGTCCCCGTACAAAGTGCACCCTGTACAAGACGCTTATTAGACCGGTTGTTCTCTACGGTCATGAAACATGGACAATGCTCGAGGAGGACCTGCGAGTGCTCGGAGTTTTCGAACGACGAGTGCTAAGAACGATCTTCGGCGGCGTACAGGAGAACGGAGTATGGAGGCGGAGGATGAACCATGAACTCGCACAGCTCTATGGCGAACCCAGTATTCAGAAGATAGCTAAAGCTGGACGGATGCGATGGGCAGGGCATGTTGCAAGAATGCCGGACAACTACCCTGCAAAGATGGTGTTCGCCTCAAATCCGGTAGGAACAAAACGACCAGGAGCGCAGCGAGCAAGATGGTTAGACCAGGTGGAGCGAGATCTGGCGGAGAGTACTCGGTGTCCGAGGAATTGGAGAGCGGTAGCCCTTAACCGAGTTACATGGAGAAATTTTGTTCAACAGGCTTTGTCTTAGGACGGCAAGCCACCTAAGTATTTTTTTTTTTTCCTGTATGGACTCATCACTGCGACCAGTATGGTTAGATCTATTGTGATATCGCCCGGGTGTTTGTTGTATAACCCGCACTGCATTTATTTTGGCTATAGTCGCTATTGAGTGAGCGATATGCTTATTGAATTTTATGCGTGCTTGTGTGTAATTTGAGTACCCTTCCTTCAATGCTTTTTCTCTACTTTACCCACCTCGTTCCACATGACAGCGCTGTCCCCAATTATAGCCATCCCTGGAACAGCTAACCAGTGCATTGAACTATAAGGGTCTCATTTTTGCACTGTCAATAGGCCATAACGGGATAACATAGAATTTAGCACGAAGGAAGGGTGGTGCTGGTGAGGGGCCTGGGAATAAACCCATGCTAAAGTCACTTTGCCATCGAATGGCCTGATTCTACTAAGATTCGAACCCATGACCATTCGCTTGTCAAAGCAGACTCGCTAACCTTGCGGCTACAGAGCCCCCCCCCCACCTAAGCCATAAGCCACCTAAGTAAGTAAAGTGCCACCCAAAAGTGTTCAGTTCTTGCTGTAGACCACGGGGCGAATCACTTCAAATTTATTAAATATATTAAATATATATATGCATTGATTTGATGATTATTTTAACGAAAATTTTCACCTTTTTCCATACGATATTGAATATTTATGCAGGAAGTGATTTACCCCGTGCTGTGGACGCCCAGCAAACATTTTCGTACGTATATCCAAGTAACAAATATGATATATGTACCGATATGTATCTAGAAAAATCGCATTCGATGCACGAAACCAGCATATGCGTACTGTTTTGGAGGCGATATACGTACTTCAAATTATATGAAAACATTTCACATTCATAAGTATTTGTATACGATGAAATCCGACTCAACATGATTAGTTCCATAATGCTATACAATTCTGTGACGACAATCGTATGTGAGTCAGTTACTATCATTTTGTACGAATAAATGTAAACTAGGGTGCGCTTTATTAAGCTTTATGTACGATCTCGAGTTTGTTTAGCGATGTTTAAGATGATTTTCACACATTATTATACGATTTGTGGTCTGCTGGGCGATCCTCTAATAGGTCATCCAGCCCTCGCTGTCTCATTGACGTGTAATAAACATTTCCGGTACGAAGAAGTTGACTGCATCCAGGGTTGATTTGCTCTTTTTACTTCTTTTTTGTTCTTTTGACTACAGTGCCTCAGCCAAACAGAATTCGAAAAAGTGATTTATAATACAAGTGTAGAGTAACTTGTGTAGTGTAGAGTGTAGAGTCGTCTATCCCCAATAGCAAGAGAATTCGTAGGGCACTATCAGGTGGGCTTTATGGGGGCCCGTGCTACTACGGATCAAATATTTACTCTCCGACAAATCCTTCAGAAATGTCGAGAGTACAACGTGCCCTCGCATCATATTTTCGTGGATTTCAGAGCGATACCGTTAAACGCGAACAGCTATGGCAGATAATGCACGAGTACGGTTTTCCGGACAAACTGACGCGGCTGATCAAAGCTACTCTGGAACGAGTGATGTGTTACGTGCGCATTTCGGGGACACTCTCAAGTCCTTTCGAATCGCGCAGAGGGTTACGGCAAGGAGATGGACTGTTCTGTATGTTATTCAATATCGCTATTGAAGGTGTGATCCGGCGAGCGAGCATCGAAACGAGAGGAACGATCTTCAGCAAGAGTAGCCAACTCCTAGCCCTTGCAGACGACCTCGACATCATTACTAGAAACCGTGGGACAGCGGAGGTAATCTACGCCAGACTAAAAACGGAGACTAGAAGGATAGAGTTACAAATTAATGCGTTGAAAACCAAATATATGGTAGAAAGAGGCTCCCGAGCTAGTAACGTTTGCCTCCCACGGACAGTGACTATTGAAAGCGATGAACTGGAAGTGGTTGATGAATTCGTATATTTGGGATCTCTGGTCACCGCCGCCCATAATACGAGTAAGGAGATCCAACGACGCATTCAAGCTGGAAACCCAAGTAACAATTTGGGTTTTATTACACTTTTATGATGGCATTTAAGACCAAAATTGGTCTTGAAGACCACCATAAGAGCACAATAAAACTCACATTGTTGCTTGGGAATCGAGCCTACTCTTCCCTTCGCAAGACGTTTCGATCAAGGAGCATACGCCGCCGCACAACGCTAATCAGACCGGTAGTCCTCTACGGACTTGAGACAGTAACTTTACTTACGGAAGACATACGTACACTTGCCGTTTTCGAACGAAGGGTGTTGCGGACTATCTTTGGCGGAGTACAGACGGAAAGCGGAGAGTGGCGGAGACGTATGAATCACGAGCTACAGGCACCGCTTGGAGAGATTCCCATCGTACACCTGGCGAAAGTTTGGAGACTACGGTGGGCCGGCCACGTCGCAAGGATGCCGGACGACTGTGTAGTGAAATCCGTTCTCTTCAAGAACCCCACCGGCACCAGGAATAGAGGGGCGCAACATGCTAGATGGCTCGACCAGGTTGAAGCCGACTTGCGTGTGTCGAGACGCGCAACGAATTGGCAACGAGTAGCCCAGGACCGAGTACAATGGAGAGGAATTCTTGATACGGCAAGAACCACCCCGGCTCTCGGCTGAATAAGTAAGTAAGTAAGTAAGAGTTACTTATTATCTACAATATTATTAAAGAAAGTATAGTTTATTCTTTTGTATTTATACAATTTAGCTCTGCAATGCCATTAGTAGCAAAAAGAGTGCTCTTTTAGCTACCAGCCCCATGTGGTATCAGCCCCATAGCGCCATAAATATAAAAGATAAAACTGTACTCTCTTCAACAATAGTGTAGATAATAATCAACTCTACAATTGACCTATGCATCACTGTTTCGAATTTTGTTTGACTGGGACGCTGTAGTCAAAAGAGCAAAAATAAAGTAAAAAGAGCCAATCAAGCTGCATCAATGAATTCGATCGTAAAGGGTGTCCACGGTAAAATTGCAAAACACAAAATTAATTCGCAAAATTCGAGTTTTCATCCGATTGCCATCAAATTTTTAGGGAATTAAATTAAGCAATTAAACTTGATTTTAGCGTCTTTATTTTATTTAATTTCGTCTCCGTATCTGAATGCTCGTACTTTAGCCTTTACTCCAACCGTGAGGTTTTGCACAATCTCAAAATTGTAATTGCTTTAGGACGTTTTAGAAAATTCTGCTTCATAATATCTCAGTATTTCTCGATTGGCTGCAGCTCCTCTGTATTTGGGAGGCTAAGGTCTTTCGGTACGGAATCGAGATTATTTGCCTTATTCCACTCCAGCACGTTCTTTGCGTAATGGAATAAAGCTAAATCCGGCCAAAAGATCGTAGGACAGTTGTGAGACTTCAGAAAAGGAAGAAGTCGCTTTTGGGGACACTCTTTCAAATACTCCTGTCCATTCATGGTATCGGTGGTCACGAAAAGTGAATTCCGCATGAACAAATTGCCTGCCAAATCAAGAATTTCTTGGCAAACTTCCACATCTTCTATTTCTGGTGGTTCCTGGAGCAACAAACTCATCCTTTGGAGTGAAATACTAGTTCCCCAGAATCTGGTTGAAGTTCGCTTTCACGTAGGTCTGATCGTCCATAACTCAGGATTGTGGTTTTGTCAGCTTTTGATTGTACAACTTTCGGGCACGGTTTTTCGCGATTGTATTCTGTTTTCCGTCACGGTTTGGGGTCTTCTGAACCTTGAATTGACTAAATCCAGCAAGAATTTTAGCATTCTGCATGGAACTTTATCTCAGATTCAGTCTCTACACAAGTGCATCGAAAATGAAAATCTATCACATCGTACTATCGGTAAAAAGCTGGGAATCCCGAATTCTACGGTTTCTCGTGTCATTAAACGGTTCGAAGAACGTCTGACTGTCGATCGTAAGCTAAGATGCGGAGAAAAAAAGTCGTCCGTATAGTGTCAAAGACCACACCCACATAGTTGAGATCTACGACCAGAAACCAAACTCCGCTATTCGAGATATGGCAAAAAAACTGAATCTGAGCAAAAGTTTCGTGACTCGCCAAAACTTGAGCTGAATTACGTACGTTCAAGATTCAAAAGGGCTCAATATAATACAGTCGCGAAAAGCCGTGCCCGAATGTTATAGGATCAAAAGCTGACGAAACCACGCTGCTGCGTTATGGACGACGAAACCTACGTGAGAGCGGACTTCAACCAGATTCCAGGCACCCGTATTTCACTGCAAAGGATTGATTGGATTTAACATTCAGTAATTTGTTCATGTGGACAGCGGACTACACTGCACTTAAAAGAGTGTCTACAAAAGCAAATTCCTCCTCTTCTGAATTCTCGCAACTGTCCTACGATCTTCTGGCCAGATTTGGCTTCATGCCTTCACGCAAAGGACGTGGTACAATGACAATCACAATGACTGTGGTTCTTATGGAGTGAAATCTAGCCAAGACACCGAAGGTAAGGGCGTAAGGCTGACTGAGTAATACCAGTAAATTGTGAAAGACAAATTTGAAAAGAAAGGTGAAACTACAAGCATTAGCGTGCCCAGGCTGGGGCAAAACTGATTTTTCACGTGGTCTAAAAATCCAATCTTAAGTACAATTGCAATTCCAATTTCATGTTCCGTTTTTTGTCTTCTATCAGATCGAGTTTCAAGACTCATTTAACGTCTAGTTTTAACTTAAATTTGAAGCCCAAATTCAACTTCAATTCTAGTTTCAATTTCAAGTTTTCTTTCTTGCCTATTTCCAACTACAAATTCACAAATTCAAATTCAATTCAATATTTGAAGTTCTGTTTTAGGTCTAATTTCTGGTTCAATTGGTAGTAACATTTCTAGATAAAACTATTTTCTATTTTCTTCCAGCAGTGGTGTTTCAAAATGGGTAGGCTTTCAACAGACGAACGTTGAAAAATTGTGCACAAATAGTCCAAAGAATCCCGATTATCAGATAGAAAGTTAGCGAAAATGGAAGACGTAAGTGACAAAGCCTTGCAAACAGCGAACAGGAAGTCCAATGAAGATAACTCGTTAGAGGTTAGACCGACAGGGCCCGTACTGTCAGCCCTCATTTGGATAATCAATAATAAAGGCGTTCGAGCAAAATAAGGAGTTCAAACATTCATCGCGCAAAAGTATTTCTGAATCTGTGAACCCATAAGAGGAAGTAGTCAAAAAGAAACCCCAAAAAGAAGTATCAATCAAGCACAGAATGTGAAAGCAGTACGAGGCGTCAGTAGCGCACTTCATTCGACCAGGCTGGATTAACGCTATTTGACAAACTCTGACGATCGCTGCTGATAGTGATGCATAATATTGCCAGCATAACTACTACAATAAACTGGGGAATATATCACAATAGGTCAAACAAAGGGTCGCAGTGATAAAAATACCCAACATGAGAAAAAAAATTAAACTAAATCCTTCGACTCACGTGCGTACGCGCCGACGCCAATATGTACAAATTTTCAAATAAAAAGATTTACTGTCAAAAACAGGTTTGGTTTGGTTTCCTAAGTAGCTAGCCTACAGTTAACGCTGGCGGTCTTCATACTTACTAAAATCGTCACAATAAATGTCGCTCAAAATCATACTTCACCGTCTTCTTCAAGTAAATCTAATTAGAAGCGAAGTGAACCATTTTAATTCGTACAGCCGAACCTCTGTCGTCGCGAGATTCGCCCATTCTTTCAACCAGTCTACATTCCGTTCATACGTTTCGTACATACATTCCTGATCTCTCTTTACTGCTTTGCATGACCCGTCGTCATCTGTCACCATCAGTTAGTTTGACCGATTCCTACCGCCCCATCCATCCCAAAGGTTCCCAGGTTGCCACTCTGCCAAATACAATAAGTAATTCTTGACTTGAGCCACGCGATAAGCACGTCGTACGAGCTAATTAACACATCGTAGCCGGTGTAAAAAGTGAAGTGAATTATTTTAATTTGATCCTCATCATTCAAACCGTTCGCCACCGTTCCTTTTGACCGAACGTACAGGAATAAGTAGGAGCGGGCACCACTATTTGTTTATCGTTGTGCTAATGCAGTGATGTCCCCAGGCCCGGTCCGGTCGGACCCGGCAATGATTCGCCTTGATAATGCCACTTTTTGCTAGTGCTTCATCAGGTCCTCTTCGGGAAACAAGCGAAAAGATTCATTCAATCCCGGCACGGGTGCCAAATTACAAACGTTTCGCCTCGGTTAGGACATGATCGTCTCGAGATTAAATTTACTCGAATCGTCGCTCTGCTCAGCTGGGTGCAAAGACAAAGATCAACCACACCGACGACGTGATAGTTTTGCATGTAATTGACGAAGCTCAGTGTGACACTTGAAGATGAAGATAAAGTGAGCTGTCGGGAAGTACAACCGAGCAGGAGGAAACTATCCTATTTATCATGCATTTGCTTAAAACTAATGGTTGTATTTCATCGGGAGTGCTCCCGATGATAGATAATTACGAAAGCAAGCATTATTGTCAATATTAATTATTTGCCTAGTGGAGTAAATCAATCACGAATCACTAAATATTCGAAATTAACTGTTAATGGTTTTAACTATTAACTTTTGATTCTTTTACTTTTGTTGTTTTTTGAGATTTCCGGTTAAAGTCATATAAGCTCCCTCATCATCATCATCCTATAAGTCACTAGATACAATCGCGGACAAGACATTTCTAACTCTTACAAAATGTACATTTTGTAAGAGTTAGAAGTGTCTTGTCCGCGATTGTATTTAGTGATTGTGGTGCTCTTACGTTGCACAAAAAATTTATTTGCATCCTATAAGCTTATAGTAATATTTCTGTTAACAACAAAGGGAATTATTTGGAATTACCTTTCAACAAAGTTCATTTTGAGTCTTTCAGAGACAGCATTAATATGTTTAAAAACAGTCTTTAATTTAACAAGTAGAATATAAAGGGTTAACAAACGATAAACGTTTGTGTTTGGTGCGAAAGACGTAAAATTGTGACAGTGGTTAGTTATTTTTGTTTTGTAGAATCGTTTCACGTTTACCGCCTTTTTTGTGTGAGCAACGAAAATATCATGTCATATCAGTCCCGTGTAGAAAACAACAGAATTCACCACCAAGTCGTCTTTTGAAAAACATTACATATTGTCAGGAATTCCAGAAATGTTATCAGTTTTTTTATCAGAATTAAAATAGAGATAGCTCGAAACTATATAAAACTGATTATAAATATTGCATGACACAATCCTGAGAAAATGAAAAAGGAATTCCGAAAATATCATTCGATATTTATGTCTTAGTATTTTACTTTACATTTTGATACATGATTTGTGACAAAATCGGTCATCAGTTCAATCCAAAATATACCACGCGTTAGTCATTAAGTTACATATGTTCATATCCTGACTGACTAAAGCTTGTCAGCTTCTACACCACACTAGTGCGCCTCAGGCGGACAGTAGCAACAACCTTCATGGTGAGTTTGTGTCCAAGCTAAGCACCAACTTTGAAGCGTTTGTAGCAAATTGGCGCCACTGAAACTGTAACTTGTCTCCGGAAGGATAAAAATTGCAGAACAAAAGTTTATTTAAAAGAAATGTTCAAAAGAATTATTTCGAAATTTCTTTAAATTTTAAATAATTCTGCAATACCAAGTTTATCCGGAAAAATCGCAAAATTTAAATTTCAGTTTTCTGGAAAATACTCGCATGTTATTTTTATAATTTATGAATTTTACACTAAACTTAGGCATAAGATTAAGAAAAAATTGTGAATCCCACTTTGGCTTTTAACATGCCATTTTTTACATTCTTTTCTTTAGAGTTTGTGTGATCAAGCGCTGGGTGGGGAGTCGAAGTTTGTTACACGCTCGGCAGGGGGGAGAAATTTGATGAATGAATCGACCCTTAAAGAAGGGCGGGGCATAAGTGCGATGTTTGAAGTTGTCATAAATTTTTATGAGATATAAGGAAGCACAGCAATAAAATATATTTTATATTTATGCAACAACTAAATATCTACACATTCAACTATAAATCATCCTGAGTAATAGTGTTTTGCAAAACAAATTCAGCAACAACAAATGTTTACGAAAGATTCAAGCTGTCAAAGTAGTCATCCATCCATGCCAATGTAGTCGGAATCTGCACTAATAATTCATTGAATCGCACTTTTACCCCCTTCGCACTTTTGCCCCTCCTCACTCTACAAGAGTTCAACATCGAAATATTTTTGTGTTAGTAAAGTTGATAGTTTGTAAAATGCTCCGATAGACCCCAATTCTATTGCTTGTGAACACGAATAAAATCAAATATGTACCTGGGTTTATTTCTAATTCCCGTCGTATTAAGTAAAGCCATTCTAATTTCCTCATTTGTTAGATGGATTTAATGAATACTCCAAAAGTTCTTGTGCTGATTTGACTAAAGCACACTTACCTTCCGATCCGTGAACTTTGAAATCACTAAAAAGCGATTATTAAAGCATTTTACAAATTAACAAATAAACAAATATTATTGACATTACGCAACTAACTTTATTTCTTAAATTCCTCGTACCAGTTTAAAATCCGTCCATCAAAATTTTTCATCGTCCGAACTAAAAATCACAACAATGTTTGCGAAGCTAATGCGCATGTATTTGTTTAGGACGGCATGACAAATGTTATTCTGCAAAATTTCTGCACGTCAGGCAAGTTTTCCTGGTTGTAGAATAACGACAATGCCTTGTGAGAGTTATTTTCATTTATGAACGACGGAAATTAAAACGATTAATCGACATTTTCTTCTTTGTCGCACGAAAAAACGTAGAAAACTTGACAATAGACAACAAACTAAAATATTAGGAAATAACTAGTTTTGCATGGTGTATCATAAAAATGCCAGTATTTTTAATAATTTGTGTTGGATAGGACGGGAATAGGCAATTACGACGAAGCAGCAACATACTCTATATTAAGTTTTTTTAAATTTTTTAATTTTGTTTCTCTCGTATCAGAAGATTGGTTGCTATATACTTTTCAGTTTTAAGGATTCACATGCTCTTCGATCCACTCTAAGAAATTTGTAACATTGGCATATCCCGCTGGGTTGTTTCCGCAAGTGATGTAGACCCAATTAGCAACTCCCACGAGCTCGTTATTAACCACAGCTGGTCCACCAGAGTCACCCTGCAGAGAAAAACAATTCTTAAGTTAGTGCTAACGAACCATTGTTGAACAAAACCAGTACACTAACATTACACGGTCCATGTTCGTCTGCTTCACTAGCAACGACACAGATGATCCCATGGTACGTGATTCCAACCCAATCGGTACACTCTTGCAGAGGGATCGACCGCACCGTCGTGTACTGCAATCGATCACTTGTCGGCTCTCCTGAACCGGATCTACCCCAGCCTGAAATAACCATATCCGTTTCATCCGGAAGCCAACTTTTTCTCACCGAAATTGGCTTGACATCGGCTCCGAACATAAATTTCTGCGACGTTTCAACCAATCCAATATCGTCGAACGCATTTCCGTAACCAGGATGAGGATATAAATTTTGCACTGCCAGACACTGACCGCTGTTGTTGGAGTCACTGATGTTCAACACTCCAGCTACGACTGTTAAAGATTGCGCAGGGTATGGCTTTCCGTTATCGAACAAACAATGAGCCGCCGTGAGGACCCAGTTTTCTCCGATTACCGAACCGCCGCAGTACAGTTTTCCACGCAAAAGCAAACCAACTTGATGGGGAAATTGGTTCGGTTCGGCAAAGTGACCACCGACTATGCGGGAAGCATCCGCGGGTACCCACTGCCAGCCAATTAAGCTGCGCAGCAGCCAAAGTAACATGGATGACATAATGTAACGCTTTTCCATGGTTTTCTGTCGAACGTTCACAAGAGTGTAATCAATCCACACAGTAAAGTTGTTTTTATAAATGAACTCTAAACCGACTTGTTGGCCAGCATTTGTTCACTTAATGATTGTTTGACTCTCTTAGACCGACGACGACGCTTACTAGCCACTTGAAGTTGAGGGGCTTGAAGTGTTTTGTCTGTAAACGTAAGCTCCGGGACTCCGATGGTGCTGTGTAATATCGTTCGTTATTGATGCAGCTTCTGGATTACTTAGTACGAGAGGTTCAGCCGACGCGATGGCAATTCAAGCTATTTCACAGGATTAGGATCAACATGGTAATGAAAATATGGCGATCGTATTCTAACACTAACTGCAACCATAAGTTGTTGTTAAAAAGCCATCAGCAGTAGGGTGATTTATGCCCAGGCTGGGCACACTGGAACACATGCCACACTGTCTCTGTAAAATTGAATGTAAAACAAAATAATTTTTGTAACCCACAAGAACGTAGTTTTTAAATTTGGGTATCGGAAGGTATTTTCAACACGCTATTAAATTCGGCATACATTCCTTTTTTTGCTGCACTTTCCCAAATAACAACTTCACCGCTATATAACAATACTGAAACGAATGTAGCACTCATAGGTTTTAATGCGTTATAACTATTTTCATTAAAATGTAAATAATTTGCTAATTTTTATTCAATGAACATCAAAACCACTGTTTCTCCACTAGCACGTAATTAGGCCGAAAATATAGAAGCAATCACTTACGCGTATCCGCTCTTGATGATGGTTTGGAAAACATGCAATTATGATCACGTTTAATTACTCTAGAAATTTAACAGCTATGAAAACAATATCACAGAACAATTCTCCTTCTTTTTATCACAGAGAAACACAAAAATTGATATGAATATATAACTCATTTTTCATTCACTAGTAATTTGCAGCATTTTGTATTTAATTTTAGCCTAAAAAATGAGGTTCTCTATTTACACTACTACAGATATGCGAGGAAGATGCGTCTGAAACTATTCTATCATGTGGACATAGCTAGTAAAAACTAGCTGACAACCACTTGCTTCTGGTGCTAGTGTACATGAACGATTTAATGTACACTAGCGCCAGAAGCAAACTGTTGCACAGCACTAGTTACCTTCAATGAGCCGGTATGTAGACAATACCGTCACATTATCCGTTATCCTTTATCACGTTATTCATCTGTCTCTCTTTTGATCTGCTTTTGAAGGACAGTAATCCACCGAATAGGCCTCTGCTCATTGGAATTTCTCAGACTTCTTTAAATAGTTACAGCTGGTTTTTGGCAGACGATAAGCCTTTGAGAAGTCCAACAATATGCCGAAAATCATCTTTATTATTAATTGCACAACTAAGAAATTATGGTGGGCGCACGCGCAGTACGAATTTCTTCGGTTATGGTTTGTACCATGCAGGCTTTTTTGTCCTGTCGGATATTTAAACAACAGTATAATTCAAGTTTAGTTTCAAGCCGAATTTAAACTCAAATTTAAATTCAAATTCAATTTTGATTTCATGCCCAATTTTAATACTGAATTCAAGTCCAGTTCCAAACATAATTTTAAGTGCAATTTATATCCAATTTCAATTTCTACTTTGACTTCAATTGCAAGTTTGATTTCATGTCAGATTTCCAATCCACCTTCAAGTTCAGCTTCAAGTACAATTTAAAACCAATCCATTTCCATTCTTAGGTTAAGTGATGGTGAAAAACTCCAAAGAAAAGTCGGTAGGGTACGGGAGGGTATTTTCAGCCCATTAAGCGGTAGCCTAAACAATATTCAGGAATTACGGTAAAACTATATTCATTAGAGACAAGATTTTTATACCAGTTGATAGAATAATACTTACTGAATATCGGCGTGTATTTTGGTCTTAATGAAACGCTACTGAGTTTGAGTTATAGTCGCGAGAAATAATGAAGTCGCTGCGGCTAAATTGGGCCCATTTTCTATAGTGGGGTCAGTGTTTTTTAAATTTTAAAGTGGAGAAACAGTGGTTATGATGTTTATTGAATAAAATTTAGCAAATGACTTACATTTTTATTAAAATAGTTTTAACACATTAAAGCTTATGAGCGCTAAATTCGTTTCAGTATCGTTATAGAGCGGCAAAGTTTTTATTTGGGAAAGCGCAGCAAAAAAAAGGTAATGTACCGTTCTGATTCAAACTTAGAACAGTCTCAAAGTTCGAACACTTCAGAATAAAATGCTCGTTAGAATCGCTAATATGATGAAATATTAAGCTTATTGTACACCACCGTGTTCGTTAGAATGTCCTCTATCCGGTGAAGTATGACCTTGAGCTGTAGGACTCGTTGTAAGCAATCAGCAGGCGCTGGAAAAATTCAGATTTTAATTTCGTTCGCATACTCTTAGCGTTTCGTGCAAAAGTAACTGTTTTTTCGTTTGCATTTTACCAGTTTTAGAACATTTACCTTCCCATTGCGCGATTATTAGGTAAGTGCAAGATATATATGTACTAAAGCATGGTTAAAATACAATATTTCATGCATTATTTTAAAGATATTAGATAAATAAAAAGTATTCGAAGTTTGAATCGCGTTTTGAGGTGTGATTCAAACTTTGAACACCTACGAATAATATCAGGTTTTTCCGGGTTTTCCTTCGGGAATATTTATTGTCTGCATTGATAAACGTTGTAGAAAGTAAACCTCCTTTAGATGTGGTTCATAGAGTTCGAGAATATTAGCAATTGACTTCAGAAATATGGATTGAAACTAATTATTGTGTGATAAATTTAAATTACACTGTTCGGTGGATTTAAAAGGACAGTATTTAGAAAAAGGGTGTAATTTCACTTATTTAAGTTGAATGACACTAAAAGCATTAATACTTTTTAAAGTAATACAAGTATTCGATGTCTGAGACTGAAATATTCGAGCTTTGAAAGTCGACCATGAAAGTGTTCGAAGTTTGAATCAAAACCGAACAGCAGTTTTTTAGTTGTTCATTATAAAATAAAATTTTATCCTCGTTTTTAAAAATTTCCCATGGAAATAAATAAATTGTCATGCTATTGAACTATTTATGGGGGTAGAATAAAGCTGTTTTCGAACATTTTACTTTGAAGAAAGTTTCAGCATGGCTTAAGTGTTCGAAGTTTGAATCAGAACGGTATGCCGAATTTAGTAGCGTGCAGGAAACACCCTCCCGTACCCTATATTATGCTCTGTGATATGAAGTTTTTGGTTTGGTTTTGGTTGAATTTTTAGCAAACCTTGAGATCTATGTCATGGGATATTTCCAAAATCTGCAATGAATCAATGTGAGATGGTTCTTTAAAAAAAGAACGGGGCTTTCAAATGGAGTCATTTTTTTGGCGGCCATCTTGGATTTGATCGTAATATTGGATTTTATCAAAAAACTAGGTTGACCCGTCGTGGCTAGCCACGATACCAAAACCTTTGAAAACGTAATATACAATTCAATAGCACGTATTACAATTTATTAGTCAAATATCGCAAAAATTTGTATCGCTCTATTAATTCAAACACATGTAATCTACAAACGAAACAAACGGGGTTTAGATATAAAGTGTAAAAATCTATATTTTGGACCACATTTTTATCAGATTTGAACCAGATTTTGGATGAAGCTTTGGACCACATTTTTGATCAAATTTTGAACCAGAGTTTAGATCTAGACCAGATTGTGGTACTCACTACGAGCCCGGACCACATTTTTTATCAGATTTTGGGTCCAAATTCTAGAACTAGACCGGAACATAAACCAGATTTTGGGGCACATTTTTGATCAGATTTTATACCACATTATGGATCTGAACTAGAGATTTTTTATCAAATTTTGGAACAGATTTGAGCTAGATTCTCTACCAGATTTCTGACTACATTTTTAATTAGATTTTTGCCATATTTTGGACCTGAATCAAATGTTGGACCTTCATCAGATTGTGGGACAGATTTTGACCACATTTTTATCAAATTTAAACCGGCTTTTGGATAATATATTGGACCACATTTTTGGTCAGATTTTAGATCAGATGCGGGACCAGATTTTAAACCACATTTAGTAGACCAAGATCAAGTTTTGAGCCTGGATCTGATTCCGGAGCACATTTTTTTATAAGATTTTGGATCAGGTTTAAGACCAGCTTCTTGAACTGAGACACATTATAAACCAGATTTTGGACCATATTCTGGACCTGGACCCGGACTTTCATACATGATTCGTACAATTTCTAGCAGGAGAATGAAGAAACGAGAACAGAAAAAGAGGAAAAACGGGAATAAAAACTAAAAACAAAGGACAATAGGGTTAAAATGGCAAAGTAAAACAGAACGTGACAGAAAAGTGGGATAAGCAAGATATAATACGAGGAAAAACGGAACAGACAAAACAAAGAAAAACGAATAAAACCGAAAAACAGAAAATAAACGGGGAAAGAGCAGTCAAATAGTGTGCAGAAAATAGGAAAAATAAGAGAAACCAAACGGAAGAAAAGAATAATGAGTGAGAAAAAACAGCCGAAAACCGAAAAACGGAAAAATGGGACAGAAAAAGGAGAAAAGAAAATCAGAAATAACGAACTAAAGAAAAAGGTAAAATGGAACGAAAAACATCATGGGAGTAAACAACAAAAAACGGGTGCTGAAAAAGGAAAAGCGGAAAGAAAATGGGTAAAAGCCTGCCAAAAACAAAATAAAGAGACAGAAAAGGCACAGGCGAAGACGAAAAAAGGAAAATAGAGAATAGAAAAGACTGATAACGGGGGAGAAAATAACTAAAAACGAGTAGAAAGCATGAGCAAAACTAGGACTGAGAATAGGAAAAAACGGAACAATGAATCAGGAAGCACGGGATGAAAACATAAGGAAAAAGAGAAAAAACGGATAGAAAGTGAGAGCAAAAACCGATACCAGTGGAAAACGGAGCAGAAAAAAACGTAACGAATAGTTAAAAATCAGGAGTGGAAAAGACAAAAAGCAGAATAGAAAAGAAAATAAACTGGCTTTGTCAATTCGCTCTGAGATTTCAACTATTTATTTTAATCTTTTCCAAGGATAGCTACATTATTAACATGTTAGTTTCAGTTACAAATTTTTTGGTATAGATTTTACCCACAGTTGTCCAAGTTCTGCGTTAAAAAAGTTTTTCTGTTCATATCGGTCGTCTGCAAACGATTAATATTTGTATTCAATATCAGTTATATACAGTTGGTAATAAAAACTTTTCCAAAAACTGTGTTACTGTCGTTGTTTAAAGCTGATTTTCAAACTTAACACACTATCTGTTCTCACCGGTACTTTCTAACTGAGAGAAGGTGGTAGGGAAATTGTATTTCTGAGTAGAGTTTAATGGAGTCTAATATTTCTGCGTATGTATGGTATGGTATGGTTTTAAGTAAACCTTTGTTTCTAATTTCCTGTCCATGTCATGTTTAGAGTAAAATTTCATGTTCAATTAATCCAAATTTAATTTAATTTAGTTTGATTTAATGTCAAGTTTCATTTCAGGTTCAATTTTAAGTTCAATTGCATAAACGCCCATTTCAAGTACAATTTGAGTTCCAATTTCAAGTCCTAATTCAGTCCAATTTATATCCAAATTCAAGTACAATTTCAATTCCAATTTTATGCTCAATTTGGATCCTAATTTCGAAAAAGAAATTCGAAATCCAATTTTAAGTCAGACTTTAATTTCAAATCCAATTCCAAGTCCAACTCAATTCCAATTTCAAACAATTTTACAAGTCCAATTTCAAATTAAAACTCAGATTCGGTTTCAAGTACTGAATTCATATCTAATTCCAAGTAAAACTTTCAGTCAAAATTACTCCAATTTTAGGTCCAATTTCCAGTTCAATTTGAAGTAGAACGGAAAGTCCAAATTAGTCTAAATTCAAGTCTTATTAAATACCCTATGGCAAGTCCAATTTCAACTTTAATGTATAGTCTGGTTCTAAGTCTAATTTCTAGTCCAATTTCAACTTTAATTTTAAACTGAGTTGAACTCGACCGGAGTTTTCAACCTAATCGGCTGGTATTTTCGTGATAATTAATAATAGATTCGCCATCCTACGATTACTCCGTTTTTTCAGGCCAAAACAATCGGTCGGATGCCCAACCTTTTGTTTAATTCTTGGCACGCTTGTATTTGTTACCATTTCAGGGCAGATGAAAGCTTCTTATATTATTTAGCTTTCACTGCTTCCTTAATCTTACGGAACCCATTTGAAAGACATAAACTACTTTAGTACACCGTGCCATCCAAATTAATTATTATTATTTTCATTTCGAGCGTATCTAAATAGGTTGTCTCAACTAAAGACTAATATTCAATACTACTTTCAAAACGTTATGAAAGTCTTCTTCAAATATAACGCTTGAGTTATGTTGCATTGCAAGTTATTGCAATAAAACATTATCACTGTAGGTGTCATACTCTCGAACCAAACGATACAGGCTGTAGCTCTTATCAAAAGTGAAATAATTCTCGTCGAACAATTGAATTGCATCATCTGCTCGTTTTTATTTTGCCCCAGCATTATCACGCTGATCTGAAGAACCACTCCAGGACCCATTGTGTAAGTTATAAAATTACAATGTTTTCACTACAACGCCAAAATCGAGCGAAATAATGGGTTAGCGGTGCAGTAACCCGCCAGGTCCCGTATGCTTGATCCTTTATAATTATTATTTAAAACTCTATACGCTACTTGAAAGCTAGATGGTACCTACTTCTCATAAAAACGCACTACCGGATCCGAACCGGTAAAAAGATAATTACATTTTTCTCAATAGAACCCAAATAAAATTTCAACTAGCGAATGCCGGAGGCCAATCTAAATCAACTGTATCAACTCTGCCGACTCTGCCGACTCTGCTGCAGACCGAAGCCGAACCGAGAACGGATTTGTTTGCTGACATATCGGAAAGAGTGGTCTTATATCGAGCTAAGATTTCTTCAGATTATGCTAGGGAAATAGCGGTACCACCCGCGGTGACATTGAATCTACTAGGGGCTTCCTCCACCCAACCCCGGGCAGGAATACTTGTCGAGAAGTATGCATGTTGTGCGTATG
Source organism: Sabethes cyaneus (assembly GCF_943734655.1). Taxonomy (NCBI): domain Eukaryota; kingdom Metazoa; phylum Arthropoda; class Insecta; order Diptera; family Culicidae; genus Sabethes; species Sabethes cyaneus. The sequence continues at coordinate 189,974,768 of NC_071354.1, read as the reverse complement.
TGTGCGAACGCGTACCTATATTTGCAGTAGGAGCTCAACAGCCATGCAAAAGCAGACCGGCAGGCAGGCAGGCAGAAAGCCAGGCAACAAAGGAACCTTCTTTAGCGCTGCGGTGTAAACACATAAAGCTAAACCGAATTTAATTGTGAAAACAGAAAAGCACTTGGAGTGTTTATGATCGGATCAGCTCGCCGAAATTTGTCGCAAGGGATCATCGCACGCTGCGGCAGAGGGACCAACGGTGAACTGTTTCATTTCGTTTATATAGGAATCGTCTTTAGGACGGGTGAATGATGAAATTCGTACTACAAAATCCTCGCACAGGTCGTGCTTTTAGGAAAAACATCAAGATTTTAATGTATCTTAAAAATAAAAGAGTAACTTTCATGGCCTCAATAAAATTTATAAGAGAAAAGTAATTAAAACTGTAGTAAATTTGTAATGAAATATGACTTAATTGTTTAAAAAATCTATACCTATATATCATAGTGGAGTTATGTATGTTCCGCCATAGCTTCGGAACACGTTGTCCGTTCTTGGCAAACTTGGCATACGTGTGTAAATTTTGGGGGAAAATGGGAGACAAGTGCAAGAGTTCTGAACAGGCGTTCTTGTGAGCATAAAAATAATCCAATTTTCATTTGCCGCAATAAAAACTGTTGTGTGCATTGTTTCACAAACATGGCTTAACAAAAGTTTTTTAGGCAACAATTTGAACAAATCCTGTCTTACAACTTCAGCTCAAATATCTGCATTTAAACATGTGACGTAAATTGCCCTTGTGAGTGTACTTCCGTTTTCCTCCCCTAAGAGGAAAGGTAAAATTTCAAGGAAACCAATCATATTGCGCCTTGTGTTGTTTGCACACAAGATATGCCTATTCAACGTTGCTCGAATGCTGCTCGCTGTCGCCAACCCAGTAGTCTTCCTTCTTGAAGAGGAAGCAAACATGTCACCGCGCAGCGGGAGAGGTATGGATTTGCTGATTATCCTACCGGTATATATTGCGATAATTACGGTTGATTAATTTCAATCGAAAACACTACTACGTCGAGTAGAACCCAGCCAAGGAGGTAGGGAGAGAGTGAGACATTCATCGGGAGGAATTAAAGTTTCGATCATAATTAGAAATTGCCGATCGACAGGAAATCATTATGAGGAAAAAGCAATAATTTTCCATCAGGATGAACGGGATTTTGGGCGGAATGAATGCATTCGAAAAGCAGTTGGCGGAAGCAATTTGATTTTTTTCTGTTACAATTTCTTTTCACATTCTTAAGCTTAAGCTCCGCCTGAAACATTTTCGCAATAATATATCAATTTCTTACAGGCAATTGAAATGATACTGATCAGATCCCTGGTTGGATCGTGCCGTATTGTCATTGTCCGGCAGTTGTCGCAGTGAATCGGCAAACAACCGTATCGGATTTCCCTTCGTAATTGGCCCAAGGTGTGTAATGCGATAGGTTTTCGGTTGATCCTAGGATACTCGTTAGAAAGTGTTTCTCACCACAAACTAATTCAATTTTGGCCCATTCCACATCGGCACATTTCTCAAGGATTTTGATATGCGCGGGAAATCCAAAGACAGTGGGCGGCAAAGTTGAAAGAAATGACCAATCGGCGATTTATCCCTTGCGATAAGCGCAGATCAATATGTTGAGATGTGGCAACGAGACTAGGTCAAGTTACAACAGGGACTTCCAGACAACGAGGCTGCTCTTTTGGCATTTCCCCGCTCCGCGGAAGCAAGCAATATATTGCACCAATAAATCAAACAAATAATAAAACACCGAACTGGATCAGTTAATCTAGACGATGACGACGACGACGACAACTCGGTGCTGTATGATTTCGCAGCTCTGAGTGGATATGCGCGGTAAATAATGAAATTAATTTCCATAATCGTCTGATAAGCGAAAAAGCAGCTGATAACGAGAAAAGCCGCGTTTATTTGATGCAAATGATCGGAAAAAGGGCACGTAATGAATGAAAGCTAATTGTTCCATCAGATGAGAAAATTCTCACGGCTTTTATTGTAACACACCTATATGCCGTCGGTGTTTTCCCCTAGTAAAATTTTCGGCTTTCGGCAACTAAATCCTACATTGATTTAAGTCATTAAACATTGCACTTTTCTTTATAATGCTATATAATTTAAAATGCTATGAGTCTCTTGAATCTGCTTGACTTGAATATTAACTTATTGATTATAAACACTGTCAACAAACTGACAACTGACCTATGCGTAAATGTATGTAAAATAAGATAGCTGAAGCACAATCCCGAAAGCTGTGCTCGACAATTCTAACGAAGTTCTATTTTGTAAGGCTATCGTTATCTCTATCTGTAGCCGAAAAATTAGCTAGTTCTGCTCCCTTTTCTGAGGCAAAACGATTGCACCGTATTGTTTTGGCCGGATTTGGCATCCCAACATCACGGAACAAAGGGGAACATAGGGTGGAATGCCGCCAGCAACGTGCACCCAAGGACAAGAATTCTCCCAACACGCCAACTATTGGAAGTTAGAAGCAGTTTAAGGCAAATTTGCAAAATAGACAATATGGCTATACAGAATCTAATGGCAGGAGTTAAACGAATGGTCCGGCAGTTGGCATTCGGACAAACAAAAGGTAGCAGAATACTTTTTTTATTGTTTTTTACTACTTAGAACTTCCAGCGCAATTCTGATCGATCGCTGTGTAATTACCGAAATTGCTCAAAATCCTGCCTGCTTTGGATGCCTTCTCACCTCTTTAGATCACTGTGCAAATGGCTCTTTTTCCGAACTCCGAACTGTTCTGAGAGTCTATGGTTTCTATCAAAACACTTCGTCAATCTGCTCAGAATAAATCTCTCCAGCAATTTCACTAGCCGGAATACGGAGCTATGCCACGCTGGATCCCCCGAAGCATGAAATGTTGAAGCAATCACAATTAGCATATTTCAGATTTCGATCGATACAGACTTTTCCGCTTATTTTGATACTAATTTTGTAATGATCCAATCACGGGAAGTGAATAAAAAGCGATTATACGCATAAGTATTCCAGTGCTACACAAAACAAACTCGTCGTGCTGTTATGTCGTCTTTTCTTTATTATTTTGTAATTTTTGATTTCTTTGTCATCGTCTATTGTCGTCGTTGCACCGTCTTTTCTTGTTGTCTTTTCGTCTCTTTTTCTCAACGTCCTTTTTTGATGCTTGTCCCCTTTCTAACACTTTTTAAACGTCATTTCGTCGTATTTTTTATGTTACTGTATTGGCGGTTTTTCGTCGTCCTTTCGTGGTATTTTCTGTTTATTTCTATCACATTTTTAACACTTTTTCGTCATCATTACGCTGCGCAATCTTTTCGCCATCTATTCGTTGTCCACACTTAAACGATTCGGTAAAATTTACCGAAATCTAAACAGCTGAACGTTCGGTAAAATTTTTTATTGCACCAAACATTACTAATGATCTGTAAACGTCGATTGGCACCATCGAAATTTTTACCGAACGTTCAGCTGTTTAGAATTCGGTAAAATTTTACCGAATTCGGTGCTTTTTGTTAAGTGTGTCATTCCTTTGTATTTTGGCTTCTTTTTATCTTTTAATCCCATTTCTATTTAGTTTGCTTACGGCTTAAATATTCAACAAGTTAAAATTATCACCTAAAAAGAGTAAAGCTAATTAATGCGAGTAAAGAGTTATATTTGTCATCAAAGTGAAAAGTACAATCTTCCCTTTTTAATTCAATTCTCATTAGAGTAAACTTTTCTTATTTCTCTCACTTTTTGTTTCATTTTCTCAGAAGAATTCGTACAGACATTTTCATATCGGCTCTTAGTGAATAATGTTCTGAATGTTTGTCTATTAATTCTTTCTATTTGTCAAGTCTGTCCAGTCTGTCTGTTTGTCCAGTCTGTCTGTCTGTCCAGTCTGTCTGTCTGCCCAGTCTGTCTGTCTGTCCAGTCTGTCTGTCTGTCCAGTCTGTCTGTCTGTCCAGTCTGTCTGTCTGTCCAGTCTGTCTGTCTGTCCAGTCTGTCTGTCTGTCCAGTCTGTCTGTCTGTCCAGTCTGTCTGTCTGTCTAGTCTGTCTGTCTGTCCAGTCTGTCTGTCTGTCCAGTCTGTCTGTCTGTCCAGTCTGTCTGTCTGTCCAGAATGTCTGTCTGTTCAGTCTGTCTGTCTGTCCAGTCTGTCTGTCTGTCCAGTCTGTCTGTCTGTCCAGTCTGTCTGTCTGTCCATTCTGTCTGTCTGTCCAGTCTGTCTGTCTGTCCAGTCTGTCTGTCTGTCCAGTATGTCTGTCTGTCCAGTCTGTCAGTCTGTCCAGTGTGTTTGTCTGTCCAGTCTATCTGTCTGTCCAGTCTGTCTGTCTGTCCAGTCGGTCTGTCTGTCCAGTCTGTCTGTTTGTCCAGTCTGTCTGTCTGTCCAGTCTGTCTGTCTGCCCAGTCTGTCTGTCTGTCCAGTCTGTCTGTCTGTCCAGTCTGTCTGTCTGTCCAGTCTGTCTGTCTGTCCAGTCTGTCTGTCTGTCCAGTCTGTCTGTCTGTCCAGTCTGTCTGTCTGTCCAGTCTGTCTGTCTGTCTAGTCTGTCTGTCTGTCCAGTCTGTCTGTCTGTCCAGTCTGTCTGTCTGTCCAGTCTGTCTGTCTGTCCAGAATGTCTGTCTGTTCAGTCTGTCTGTCTGTCCAGTCTGTCTGTCTGTCCAGTCTGTCTGTCTGTCCAGTCTGTCTGTCTGTCCATTCTGTCTGTCTGTCCAGTCTGTCTGTCTGTCCAGTCTGTCTGTCTGTCCAGTATGTCTGTCTGTCCAGTCTGTCTGTCTGTCCAGTCTGTCTGTCTGTCCAGTCTGTCTGTCTGTCCAGTCTGTCTGTCTGTCCAGTCTGTCTGTCTGTCCAGTCTGTCTGTCTGTCCAGTCTGTCTGTCTGTCCAGTCTGTCTGTCCAGTCTGTCTGTCCAGTCTGTCTGTCCGTTCAGTCTGTCTGTCTGTCCAGAATGTCTGTCTGTTCAGTCTGTCTGTCTGTCCAGTCTGTCTGTCTGTCCAGCCTGTCTGTCTGTCCAGTCTGTCTGTCTGTCCAGTCTGTCTGTCTGCCCAGTCTGTCTGTCTGCCCAGTCTGTCTGTCTGTCCAGTCTGTCTGTCTGCCCAGTCTGTCTGTCTGTCCAGTCTGTCTGTCTGTCCAGTCTGTCTGTTTGTCCAGTCTGTCTGTCTGTCCAGTCTGTCTGTCTGCCCAGTCTGTCTGTCTGTCCAGTCTGTCTGTCTGTCCAGTCTGTCTGTTTGTCCAGTCTGTCTGTTTGTCCAGTCTGTCTGTCTATCCAGTCTGTCTGTCTGCCCAGTCTGTCTGTCTGTCCAGTCTGTCTGTCTGTCCAGTCTGTCTGTCTGTCCAGTCTGTCTGTCTGTCCAGTCTGTCTGTCTGTCCAGTCTGTCTGTCTGTCCAGTCTGTCTGTCTGTCCAGTCTGTCTGTCTGTCCAGTCTGTCTGTCTGTCCAGTCTGTCTGTCTGTCCAGTCTGTCTGTCTGTCCAGTCTGTCTGTCTGTCCAGTCTGTCTGTCTGTCTGTCCAGTCTCTCTGTCTGTCCAGTCTGTCTGTCTGTCCAGTCTGTCTGTCTGTCCAGTCTGTCTGTCTGTCCAGTCTGTCTGTCTGTCCAGTCTGTCTGTCTGTCTGTCCAGTCTCTCTGTCTGTCCAGTCTGTCTGTCTGTCCAGTCTGTCTGTCTGTCCAGTCTGTCTGTCTGTCCAGTCTGTCTGTCTGTCCAGTCTGTCTGTCTGTCCAGTCTGTCTGTCTGTCCAGTCTGTCTGTCTGTCCAGTCTGTCTGTCTGTCCAGTCTGTCTGTCTATCCAGTCTGTCTGTCTGTCCAGTCTGACTGTCCAGTCTGTCTGTCTGTCTGTCCAGTCTGTCTATCTGTCCAGTCAGCCTCTCTGTTCAGTCTGTCTGTCTGTTCAGTCTGTCTGTCTGTCCAGTGTGTCTGTCTGTCCAGTCTGTCGGTCTGTTCAGTCTGTCTGTCTGTCTGTCCAGTCTGGCTGTCTGTCCAGTCTGTCTGTCTGTCCAGTCTGTCTATCTGTCCAATCTGTCTGTCCAGTCTGTCTGTCTGTCCAGTCTGTCTGTCTGTCCAGTCTGTCTGTCTGTCCAGTCTGTCTGTCTGTCCAGTCTGTCTGTCTGTCCAGTCTGTCTGTCTGTCCAGTCTGTCTGTCTGTCCAGTCTGTCTGTCTGTCCAGTCTGTCTGTCTGTCCAGTCTGTCTGTCTGTCCAGTCTGTCTGTCTGTCCAGTCTGTCTGTCTGTCCAGTCTGTCTGTCTGTCTGTCCAGTCTCTCTGTCTGTCCAGTCTGTCTGTCTGTCCAGTCTGTCTGTCTGTCCAGTCTGTCTGTCTGTCCAGTCTGTCTGTCTGTCCAGTCTGTCTGTCTATCCAGTCTGTCTGTCTGTCCAGTCTGTCTGTCCAGTCTGTCTGTCTGTCTGTCCAGTCTGTCTATCTGTCCAGTCAGCTTCTCTGTTCAGTCTGTCTGTCTGTTCAGTCTGTCTGTCTGTCCAGTCTGTCTGTCTGTCCAGTCTGTCGGTCTGTTCAGTCTGTCTGTCTGTCCAGTCTGGCTGTCTGTCCAGTCTGTCTGTCTGTCCAGTCTGTCTATCTGTCCAATCTGTCTGTCCAGTCTGTCTGTCTGTCCAGTCTGTCTGTCTGTCCAGTCTGTCTATCTGTCCAGTCTGTCTGTCTGTCCAGTCTGTCTGTCTGTCCAGTCTGTCTGTCTGTCCAGTCTGTCTGTCTGTCCAGTCTGTCTGTCTGTCTGTCCAGTCTCTCTGTCTGTCCAGTCTGTCTGTCTGTCCAGTCTGTCTGTCTGTCCAGTCTGTCTGTCTGTCCAGTCTGTCTGTCTGTCCAGTCTGTCTGTTTGTCCAGTCTGTCTGTTTGTCCAGTCTGTCCAGTCTGTCTGTTTTTCCAGTCTGTCTGTTTGTCCACTCTGTCTGTCTGTCCAGTCTGTCTGTCTGTCCAGTCTGTCTGTCCGTCCAGTCTGTCTGTCTGCCCAGTCTGTCTGTCTGTCCAGTCTGTCTGTCTGTCCAGTCTGTCTGTCTGTCCAGTCTGTCTGTCTGTCCAGTCTGTCTGTCTGTCCAGTCTGTCTGTCTGTCCAGTCTGTCTGTCTGTCCAGTCTGTCTGTCTGTCCAGTCTGTCTGTCTGTCCAGTCTGTCTGTCTGTCTGTCCAGTCTGTCTGTCTGTCCAGTCTGTCTGTCTGTCTGTCTGTCCAGTCTGTCTGTCTGTCCAGTCTGTCTGTCTGTCCAGTCTGTCTGTCTGTCCAGTCTGTCTGTCAGTCCAGTCTGTCTGTCTGTCCAGTCTGTCTGTCTGTCCAGTCTGTCTGTCTATCCAGTCTGTCTGTCTGTCCAGTCTGTCTGTCCAGTCTGTCTGTCCGTTCAGTCTGTCTGTCTGTCCAGTCTGTCTGTCTGTCCAGTCTGTCTGTCTGTCCAGTCTGTCTGTCTGTCCAGTCTGTCTGTCTGTCTGTCCAGTCTGTCTGTCTGTCCAGTCTGTCTGTCTGTCCAGTCTGTCTGTCTGTCCAGTCTGTCTGTCTGTCCAGTCTGTCTGTCTGTCCAGTCTGTCTGTCAGTCCAGTCTGTCTGTCTGTCCAGTCTGTCTGTCTGTCCAGTCTGTCTGTCTATCCAGTCTGTCTGTCTGTCCAGTCTGTCTGTCTGTCCAGTCTGTTTGTCTGTCCAGTCTGTCTGTCTGTCCAGTCTGTCTGTCCGTTCAGTCTGTCTGTCTGTCCAGTCTGTCTGTCTGTCCAGTCTGTCTGTCTGTCCAGTCTGTCTGTCTGTCTGTCCAGTCTGTCTGTCTGTCCAGTCTGTCTGTCTGTCCAGTCTGTCTGTCTGTCCAGTCTGTCTGTCTGTCCAGTCTGGCTGTTTGTCCAGTCTGTCTGTCCAGTCTGTCTATCTGTCCAATCTGTCTGTCCAGTCTGTCTGTCTGTCCAGTCTGTCTGTCTGTCCAGTCTGTCTGTCTGTCCAGTCTGTCTGTCTGTCCAGTCTGTCTATCTGTCCAGTCAGCCTCTCTGTTCAGTCTGTCTGTCTGTTCAGTTTGTCCGTCTGTCCAGTCTGGCTGTCTGTTCAGTCTGTCTGTCTGTCCAGTCTGTCTGTCTGTCCAGTCTGTCTGTCTGTCCAGTCTGTCTGTCTGTCCAGTCTGTCTGTCTGTCCAGTCTGTCTGTCTGTCCAGTCTGTCTGTCTGTCTGTCCAGTCTGTCTGTCTGTCCAGTCTGTCTGTCTGTCCAGTCTGTCTGTCTGTCCAGTCTGTCTGTCTGTCCAGTCTGTCTGTCTGTCCAGTCTGTCTGTCTGTCCAGTCTGTCTGTCTGTCCAGTCTGTCTGTCTGTCCAGTCTGTCTGTCTGTCTGTCCAGTCTGTCTGTCTGTCCAGTCTGTCTGTCTGTCCAGTCTGTCTGTCTGTCCAGTCTGTCTGTCTGTCTGTCCAGTCTGTCTGTCTGTCCAGTCTGTCTGTCTGTCCAGTCTGTCTGTCTGTCCAGTCTGTCTGTCTGTCCAGTCTGGCTGTTTGTCCAGTCTGTCTGTCCAGTCTGTCTATCTGTCCAATCTGTCTGTCCAGTCTGTCTGTCTGTCCAGTCTGTCTGTCTGTCCAGTCTGTCTGTCTGTCCAGTCTGTCTATCTGTCCAGTCAGCCTCTCTGTTCAGTCTGTCTGTCTGTTCAGTTTGTCCGTCTGTCCAGTCTGGCTGTCTGTTCAGTCTGTCTGTCTGTCCAGTCTGTCTGTCTGTCCAGTCTGTCTGTCTGTCCAGTCTGTCTGTCTGTCCAGTCTGTCTGTCTGTCCAGTCTGTCTGTCTGTCCAGTCTGTCTGTCTGTCTGTCCAGTCTGTCTGTCTGTCCAGTCTGTCTGTCTGTCCAGTCTGTCTGTCTGTCCAGTCTGTCTGTCTGTCCAGTCTGTCTGTCTGTCCAGTCTGTCTGTCTGTCCAGTCTGTCTGTCTGTCCAGTCTGTCTGTCTGTCCAGTCTGTCTGTCTGTCTGTCCAGTCTGTCTGTCTGTCCAGTCTGTCTGTCTGTCTAGTCTGGCTGTTTGTCCAGTCTGTCTGTCCAGTCTGTCTATCTGTCCAATCTGTCTGTCCAGTCTGTCTGTCTGTCCAGTCTGTCTGTCTGTCCAGTCTGTCTGTCTGTCCAGTCTGTCTATCTGTCCAGTCAGCCTCTCTGTTCAGTCTGTCTGTCTGTTCAGTTTGTCCGTCTGTCCAGTCTGGCTGTCTGTTCAGTCTGTCTGTCTGTCCAGTCTGTCTGTCCGTCCAGTCTGTCTGTCTGCCCAGTCTGTCTGTCTGTCCAGTCTGTCTGTCTGTCCAGTCTGTCTGTCTGTCCAGTCTGTCTGTCTGTCCAGTCTGTCTGTCTGTCCAGTCTGTCTGTCTGTCCAGTCTGTCTGTCTGTCCAGTCTGTCTGTCTGTCCAGTCTGTCTGTCTGTCTGTCCAGTCTGTCTGTCTGTCCAGTCTGTCTGTCTGTCTGTCCAGTCTGTCTGTCTGTCCAGTCTGTCTGTCTGTCCAGTCTGTCTGTCTGTCCAGTCTGTCTGTCAGTCCAGTCTGTCTGTCTGTCCAGTCTGTCTGTCTGTCCAGTCTGTCTGTCTATCCAGTCTGTCTGTCTGTCCAGTCTGTCTGTCCAGTCTGTCTGTCCGTTCAGTCTGTCTGTCTGTCCAGTCTGTCTGTCTGTCCAGTCTGTCTGTCTGTCCAGTCTGTCTGTCTGTCTGTCCAGTCTGTCTGTCTGTCCAGTCTGTCTGTCTGTCCAGTCTGTCTGTCTGTCCAGTCTGTCTGTCTGTCCAGTCTGTCTGTCTGTCCAGTCTGTCTGTCTGTCCAGTCTGTCTGTCAGTCCAGTCTGTCTGTCTGTCCAGTCTGTCTGTCTGTCCAGTCTGTCTGTCTATCCAGTCAGTCTGTCTGTCCAGTCTGTCTGTCTGTCCAGTCTGTTTGTCTGTCCAGTCTGTCTGTCTGTCCAGTCTGTCTGTCCGTTCAGTCTGTCTGTCTGTCCAGTCTGTCTGTCTGTCCAGTCTGTCTGTCTGTCCAGTCTGTCTGTCTGTCTGTCCAGTCTGTCTGTCTGTCCAGTCTGTCTGTCTGTCCAGTCTGTCTGTCTGTCCAGTCTGTCTGTCTGTCCAGTCTGGCTGTTTGTCCAGTCTGTCTGTCCAGTCTGTCTATCTGTCCAATCTGTCTGTCCAGTCTGTCTGTCTGTCCAGTCTGTCTGTCTGTCCAGTCTGTCTATCTGTCCAGTCAGCCTCTCTGTTCAGTCTGTCTGTCTGTTCAGTTTGTCCGTCTGTCCAGTCTGGCTGTCTGTTCAGTCTGTCTGTCTGTCCAGTCTGTCTGTCTGTCCAGTCTGTCTGTCTGTCCAGTCTGTCTGTCTGTCCAGTCTGTCTGTCTGTCCAGTCTGTCTGTCTGTCCAGTCTGTCTGTCTGTCTGTCCAGTCTGTCTGTCTGTCCAGTCTGTCTGTCTGTCCAGTCTGTCTGTCTGTCCAGTCTGTCTGTCTGTCCAGTCTGTCTGTCTGTCCAGTCTGTCTGTCTGTCCAGTCTGTCTGTCTGTCCAGTCTGTCTGTCTGTCCAGTCTGTCTGTCTGTCCAGTCTGTCTGTCTGTCTGTCCAGTCTGTCTGTCTGTCCAGTCTGTCTGTCTGTCCAGTCTGTCTGTCTGTCCAGTCTGTCTGTCTGTCTGTCCAGTCTGTCTGTCTGTCCAGTCTGTCTGTCTGTCCAGTCTGTCTGTCTGTCCAGTCTGTCTGTCTGTCCAGTCTGGCTGTTTGTCCAGTCTGTCTGTCCAGTCTGTCTATCTGTCCAATCTGTCTGTCCAGTCTGTCTGTCTGTCCAGTCTGTCTGTCTGTCCAGTCTGTCTGTCTGTCCAGTCTGTCTGTCTGTCCAGTCTGTCTATCTGTCCAGTCAGCCTCTCTGTTCAGTCTGTCTGTCTGTTCAGTTTGTCCGTCTGTCCAGTCTGGCTGTCTGTTCAGTCTGTCTGTCTGTCCAGTCTGTCTGTCTGTCCAGTCTGTCTGTCTGTCCAGTCTGTCTGTCTGTCCAGTCTGTCTGTCTGTCCAGTCTGTCTGTCTGTCTGTCCAGTCTGTCTGTCTGTCCAGTCTGTCTGTCTGTCCAGTATGTCTGTCTGTCCAGTCTGTCTGTCTGTCCAGTCTGTCTGTCTGTCCAGTCTGTCTGTCTGTCCAGTCTGTCTGTCTGTCCAGTCTGTCTGTCTGTCCAGTCTGTCTGTCTGTCCAGTCTGTCGGTCTGTTCAGTCTGTCTGTCTGTCTGTCCAGTCTGGCTGTCTGTCCAGTCTGTCTGTCTGTCCAGTCTGTCTATCTGTCCAATCTGGCTGTCCAGTCTGTCTGTCTGTCTAGTCTGTCTGTCTGTCAAGTCTGTCTATCTGTCCAGTCAACCTCTCTGTTCAGTCTGTCTGTCTGTTCAGTTTGTCCGTCTGTCCAGTCTGGCTGTCTGTTCAGTCTGTCTGTCTGTCCAGTCTGTCTGTCTGTCCAGTCTGTCTGTCTGTCCAGTCTGTCTGTCTGTCCAGTCTGTCTGTCTGTCCAGTCTGTCTGTCTGTCCAGTCTGTCTGTCTGTCCAGTCTGTCTGTCTGTCCAGTCTGTCTGTCTGTCCAGTCTGTCTGTCTGCCCAGTCTGTCTGTCTATCCAAGCTGTCTGTCTGTCCAGTCTCTCTGTCTGTCCAAACTGTCTGTCTGTCCAAGCTGTCTGTCTGTCCAGTCTGTCTGTCTGTCCAGTCTGTCTGTCTGTCCAGTCTGTCTGTCTGTCCAGTCTGTCTGTCTGTCCAGTCTGTCTGTCTGTCCAGTCTGTCTGTCTGTCCAGTCTGTCTGTCTGTCCAGTCTGTCTGTCTGTCCAGTCTGTCTGTCTGTCCAGTCTGTCTGTCTGTCCAGTCTGTCTGTCTGTCTGTCCAGTCTGTCTGTCTGTCCAGTCTGTCTGTCTGTCCAGTCTGTCTGTCTGTCCAGTCTGTCTGTCTGTCCAGTCTGTCTGTCTGTCCAGTATGTCTGTCTGTCCAGTCTGTCTGTCTGTCCAGTCTGTCTGTCTGTCCAGTCTGTCTGTCCGTTCAGTCTGTCTGTCTGTCCAGTCTGTCTGTCTGTCTGTCCAGTCTGTCTGTCTGTCTGTCCAGTCTGTCTATCTGTCCAGTCAGCCTCTCTGTTCAGTCTGTCTGTCTGTTCAGTCTGTCTGTCTGTCCAGTCTGTCTGTCTGTCCAGTCTGTCGGTCTGTTCAGTCTGTCTGTCCAATCTGGCTGTCTGTCCAGTCTGTCTGTCTGTCCAGTCTGTCTATCTGTCCAATCTGTCTGTCCAGTCTGTCTGTCTGTCCAGTCTGTCTGTCTGTCCAGTCTGTCTATCTGTCCAGTGAGCCTCTCTGTTCAGTCTGTCTGTCTGTTCAGTTTGTCCGTCTGTCCAGTCTGGCTGTCTGTTCAGTCTGTCTGTCTGTTCAGTCTGTCTGTCTGTCTAGTCTGTCTGTCTGTCCAGTCTGTCTGTCTGTCCAGTCTGTCTGTCTGTCCAGTCTGTCTGTCTGTTCAGTCTGTCTGTCTGTCCAGTCTGTCTGTCTGTCCAGTCTGTCTGTCTATCCAGTCTGTCTGTCTGTCCAGTCTGTCTGTCTGTCCAGTCTGTCTGTCTGTCTGTCTGTCCAGTCAGTCTGTCTGTCCAGTCTGTTTATCTGTCCAGTCTGTCTGTTTGTCCAGTCTGTCTGTCTGTCCAGTCAGCCTCTCTGTTCAGTCTGTCTGTCTGTTCAGTCTGTCTGTCTGTTCAGTTTGTCTGTCTGTCCAGTCTGTCTGTCTGTCAAGTCTGTCTGTCCGTCCAGTCTCTCTGTCTGTCCAGTCTGTCTGTCTGTCTGTCCAGTCAGTCTGTCTGTTCAGTCTGTCTGTCTGTTCAGTCTGTCTGTCTGTTAAATCTGTCTGTCTGTTCAGTCTGTCTGTGTACTTTTTTGATGAAAATAGTTTATGTTACCTTTCCATCGAGCATTCTGCCCTTGTGCCCAATCCCCCGCAGCCTGCCACATTTCAGACGCTGTTCAATGAGGAAGTAAAGGCGGACATCAGTTGGAATAAGAATTGTTTGCAATGGCCAAGCTGTGGATCCACCAAGACGGGAGAAGGTTCTGTAGGCTGAAACCGTTAGCGGGGTTCTTCGTTGCCTAGTACCAAGCTGGTTTCCGTGAGGGTCGTTCCACGACGGGTCAAATGTTTACCCTTCGTAAGTTAGTAGATAAATTTCGGAAGTACAACTTGCAGACTCACCATCTGTTTGTGGACTTTACGGCAGCGTACGATTCAGTTAAACCAAATAACATATGTCAGATAGTGCTAGAACATGGTTTTTTGATAAAAAATTGCTTAACTGATTCGTGCGACGCTCGTGTGTGAAATGAGACATCCCTGCTATCGTGGCGTTAGATTGATTTAGCATGGGACATCTCTAACCTGTTATTCAGCATTGCCTTAGACGGTGCAGCCGTAAAAAGAAACGGAACTATCATGACGAAATCTCTCGTGCTTCTTGGTTTTGCGAATGAAGTCGATATCATCTGCATCAACCGTAGAGCAGTGGAAAATGCCTTTAGGCCTTTTAAATGTTTAGCAGCGAGATTGGGACCAATCATTAACACCGCCCAAACGAAGTACATGGTTACTACCATGGTTGGCAGGAACCGTGGGAGTCCAAATGGTGTTAGTGTCCCCTCTGCATAGGGGAAGCTCATAAACCTTGGTACGCTCGTGACAACGATGTAAGCCGCAAAGTGAAACGACGAAATGCAGTCGCGAATCAGACTTTCCTACGGATTACGTAACCAGCTGAAGTACCGTAGTTTGCAAATTCGCACAAAATTTTCGCCCTAAAGAACACTAACACTAACACCTCCTGGTGGCCCTTTACAGACATGAATCATGAACGGTAAAGAAGTTAAACGACGAGTGCTTCGGAGTTTTGAAAGTAAAATTCTGCGATTAATGCCTGGAGGCAAAATGGACAATAAACTGTGGTGCAGATGCATGAACCAAGAGCTGTATCAAGTACACAAATAGGCTGATACAGTGAAGGTAGTACAATGTGGCATGCTGCGGCGGGCTGTGCATGTAACCAGAATGCCCTATGAAAGAGTTGCCAAGACTATTTTCAGCAGAGAACCAGCAAGAGTCCGTAGACTTCGGGTCAGACCCCGCATCCAATGGTGTATGTGAGTTCAGCTAATGATTGAGGAGATTGCAGAACAGCAGTCCGGGACCGACTGTGCTGAAGGACCATAATTTGTTTGGCGCAGAATCGATAACGGAGCGTCGTCTCCACTAAAGTAAAGTAGAGTAAGTAGTGGCAATAAACAAATTATTCGGTTCGGTACCAAAAAATACATATTGTTATCCATAAAAAGTAGAACGAGTAAAATTAAATCCCTCAACATTGAACCTACGGATTTCTCCGGAAATTGCAAAATAAAATCTATTGAACACACTCAACACTTGAACCTGCCGCCGGTGACAAAAAAGTACTCTCTTTTCACCGAAAGAGTACACGCATCGAAGCATGAAGATGCCCAAACTCATTAACACCCTACAAAACACACACAATCCGCCCATTACCAGCTAATTATGCTCAGAAAGCGGCGAAAATTACCTTTTGATCCTCGGCCGGCACTCGACAGTCAGCCAGTCAGTGTGTGCATGCGTTGTGGCAATCCTCTTGCGGCATTCTCTGTCTCGGCCGGCGTGATGAACCACCGCACAATAATGGCATTAGCAGTTTTGGGTCGGATGTTCAAGAAGGAAAACTTGAGCGATGAAAAAACACACACACAACTATTAGCCAAATCCTTTCACAATGCAAATTTAACAAAGAGTAGAATTCTCTGTGTTTTCTGGTCTCACTTTCAAGTGCGAAGGTCACACCTTTTCAGGTGTTCGAGAGGACGACGAAGAGGACTTTCCGCATGGGAAAATGCAAACGGGCACGACCAGTGATTTTGGTACATCATCATTAGGACTGATAAGTAACACAATTACATTGAAAAACTCGTCTGCTAAAAATAGGCACTGATTATCAAAATGATAGACGTGTACTTTCAAGGCATCCTAACAAAACTTTCGACGCCTAAGGTCACATCGAAAAATAAAAATCTGCAACAGTAACAAAACTGAAAAAATTAAATAACTTTCACCAATCAGAACCTTTGTTACTCACAAATGTCCACCCCGAATCATCAATGTATTCAGTAAAATAGAAAAGATATAAAAGTATCACCGCGCACCCTCACACACTTTTTTATAATCTCACATCAGGATTAAAGCGACGATCACCGCCCGCAACGCCTGATACGCATGATGGAAGCTGCGGGATGCTATGTTTATGGGAAATAAATTGGTAAAGCAAAAATTTTCAAATGAAATCAAGTGGAAATTGACCGAACTTAGTGATGCGCATCGCACTTCATGAGAGTAGACGGGGTTCGGGGTATCGTACGTTTAAAAGTAAGATTAGTTGTCAATCAATTTTGTGCCAAAATGTTCGTCTATTTGAAAATAAAAATAATGTTCGGTTTGCTTAAGAAATTAGTAAGGAAAGCCTCCGCAAGGAATAAAACGTAGAAACGAAACTTCATAAGCAATGTAAATTTTAACAAACTAACACCTAAACTATATTTTAAACTTACACCCGTTTTGATGTTTCATATTTGTTAAGTTCAACATTCAAACTACTTTAAAATTTGATTTTTCAAATTAGGCACACTTTAAAGAATGCCATTCGGTGTTCCCTACTTGTTGCTTGAAATCATCAGGTAAGCTTCCCTGACAGCAAGCCTACACAATGAGTGAATTCCAAAAATTTTTGAATCACCATATTCCTTCCACCCACCAAATGAGCAAAACTAGTCTGCATACAAACACACACTTTTCAAAGTGAACCGACAAAAATTCAAACCTGAGTACCCATTACCAGCTATTATTCCGCCACTCAGGCATCTGGTCAACACTTTGCCTGTCGTCGTAAATTCGTAAAAGCGGAACCTAAATGGAAAATTAATTTACTTCGTCAACCCCAACCAACCCGATCGGCGGACGACCGGCATTCGAGTGACCCCGTTCCGTCCGCCGACCTGTGCGCGCCCACCCCTGCTGCCTGCTGCAAAGGGTTCTACATAGTTCCAGTTCCAATTGCAGTTCCAGTTGGCCGGGTGATGGAAAATGAAGGTGCCGATGCGTTCTCAAGAACAGTTTTCAATTTAATGAATTTCATTCACCCGCCAAACAATGGATTTGCCAAGATTTTTAATTGAGTCGACATGATCGGACGCGATGGTACTCCAGCGGAAAAGTACATTGTGTACGCGTGCAATTGTTTAAAATATCGTTCAAATTCGTTGCGCCAATAATCGTCAGTATTGTACAGGAGAATTCGACGCGGTGCAACGTACCCTTTCGCTTTCGGGAAATGTATTTATGTGAACGAATCAGCGCGTAATCGGTCTGAAGAGGGTAAGGGATTAATTTTTCGAGAGATCCTTGAGAAAGCAGTTTTTTATCAGCAGACGGCAGCAAATGTGTTGCTATAAAAGAGGGTTGACCGGAGAGCTCAGCCATCAGAGAACATTCGGAACAATCAAGTAATCGAGCGCTCTCGAAAAGTAACAATCAAAAGTCGACAAGATGAACACGATGCTAGTGTTGACGATCATCGCCGGTGTCATTCTGCTGGGGGCCGTGCTGGCCGAGAACCGGGTTGTCGACGGTCAGTTTGCCGAGAAGGGACAATTTCCGTACCAAGTGGCGTTGGTACGGCAGGGCAAACTACACTGCGGTGCCGTCCTGGTACATGAGAAATTTGTTCTAACAGCGGCCCATTGCTTCTTCCAGGGTGATCAACCGTAAGTATATTAAGATGACTAGAAAATAACGCTAACCATTTTCCATTTTTCACAGCCTCCCGGAGAAAACGCTACATGTCTTCTTCGGCAGTGAACGCCTCTTGGTGAACGGCCAATTTCGACAGGCACGAACCGTCCACGTTCACGAAAAATTCGACCACACCAGCAACAAATATGACCTTGCCCTGGTCGAATTGAACAAACCTGTAACGTTTAGCGAAACGGTCCGCGGAGTATCCGTCGAAAATGTGGCCTTCCTCGAAAACCAGCAAGCGACCTTTAGCGGTTGGGGTCGATCAGGTGAGCAGCAAAACACCAACTATAAGCTGAAATACAACACACTGACTTCGTTGAGTGCTGCCGATTGTGCAACTGCACTGGGTGATGCGTACTACGAAGGTGCACTTTGTTTCCACAATGAACAACAGCACAGTGGCGTTTGCTTTGTAAGTTTTTCTAGAACATTATCAGTTCTGTAACTTAAGCTTAAAACGGACGGCAATATTTGCAGGGCGATTACGGAGGTCCGGTTGTGCACAATGGAACCCTGGTTGGTGTTGCCAGCTACACAGTGGGAGGTACTTGTGGAGGAGACAAACCTGACGTGTTCGTTGACGTCAGCTACTTCTACGAGTGGGTTCAGGAAAAGTTCGGAGGGGAAAATAATTAATTTTCTATTCAAATATTAAATATACACAGTCATGGAAAGTCTATCTATCTGAACATTCTTGTGAGATTTTAACGCCATAGTGGCCATGGTCGACACATTACAAAAAATTGTAAACAAACATTTACATTTCTTGTCTAAGTACGAATATATTTGAACTTGAGATATATCCATCCAACGAGCTTTTTCAATAAATTACTCAACTGGGCATCGAACTGGCCCATTGTAAAATGAGGGTTTCGGCTTTCAAATGCTACGAAAGATGAAAACCTATAAAATCTGTCACTAGTTGTTTTTTGTGTGTTTTTTTTTTTGTTATAAACGATGAGTCGGCTAAGTGAGGTCTCCGGCGGTTGTTCAGACGTGATTCGATTATATAGCCATCTACGATTTGTCCTACCCCATGTGCTAATGCTAAACGATGAGTCGACTAAGTGTGGTGAATATCAGCTTACCACTCTTCTTGTTAACTATAGTTCTTTGAGCTTTTACCATTGAAAGTCACCATTATGGTGCTAATCTTCGTGTTTTTATATTAAAAATTGTGGCGTTGGAACTAATTTTAATCAGCCCGAACACATTAATCACCAAGGTGCTTTCTTAAGCAGTACTGAATTTTACTGATGTATTGTAAGCTTATACCAAATTGTCACTTAGGCCATGACGTCAAATGACGCAAGCGCTCACATGTCTACTACAATATGGTATGTGAAAATTGAGTGCTTGTCTTTTAGAAATGCTGTAATCAGTGCTCAAAGTAGCGAGGTAGCGATCCTTTTCAGCAGTAGCGAAGTGACGAATCTTTTCAGCAACTGAAAAATGCAAGTTTCACAACTACAATTTTTAACTCAGCATATTTCCGGTCAAAAACACAGTAAATTGTTTTTGTGTGAATCACATCTATGGTTAAGTGATTCAAGATGTTGTTCTTATCAAAAGATTCTGAACATATGAACAAAATACTGCATTTTAAGATGAAATTAATCGTGATTGATTTTGTGAATTTCAAAAGGTTTTTTTTTTGTTTCAAATAAAAATTTCATTCATGAAAATATATTCGCTGTGTTTAGATTGGCAAGAAGAATGCAGTGAATACATTTTTAAAAAGAGACCCTGTTTTGGGCCCATGTCCGCCGGTCCGTCAGAACAAAGGGATGAAATCAGAGATCTCCACTGCTGACGGTTACCCGCCATGGCTTTTACCTATCGCCAGGACAGGTTCTCGTCTACATCCCGGATGTCGTTGGCTAAGCTCCGTCGCCATGAACCTCTGGGTCTACCTCTTCTACGCTGTCCTCGTGGATTCCAGTCGAGTGCTTCTCTGCAAACCTCGTTCGCTCCTTTCCTCAAGGTGTGTCCGATCCACTTTCACCTACGTTCACGAATTTCTGTGGTTATCGGCCGTTGATGACAACGACGACGGAATTCCTCATTGGATATCCAGTTATCAGGCCACCAGGCACGAATGATGTATCGCAGGCACCGGTTAATGAATACCTGCAGTTTTTGCGTTGTCTCCGCTGAGACGCACCACGTTTCGCAGGCATACAGCAGTACGGATTTAACGTTTGAATTAAAGATTAGGGTTTTCGTACGTAGAGTGATCTGGTTTGAGCGCCAAATGTTTCGCAGACCTGCAAAGGCACCCCTGGCCTTCCTGATCCGTGTGGCTATATCAGGCTTGGTACCACTATCGGGCGTTGTTTGGCTACCAAGATATTGAAAGGCGTCTACTTGCTCAACTTGTTGTCCCGCTACTGTGAAGTTGGTGGAATTGTCAGTGTTCACTACCATAGACTTAGTTTTCGCTACATTGACTGTGAGACCTGCTACCTGGGTGCTCTCGGAGAGGTCATCTAACTTGTTCTGCATATCGTTTCGGCGTTGTGCGAGCAAGAGAATGTCGTCGACTAGGTCTAGGTCATTTAGTTGCTCCATCGTTAGAGGATTCCAAGGCAATATCTCCATCTCCATCTCCAATATTAGGCTCCAACTAATATCTCATCCATAACAATGAGAAACAGAAGCGGTGAAAAAATGCACCCCTGTCTCACGCCAGCAGTAACCCTTATGGGGTCGAACAAGACGCCGTCATACAAAACCTTGCACGAGAACGCCTCGTACTGAGCCTCGACGAGATGGACTTGCTTATCTGGAACTCCTCTACGCCTATGTGCGCCCCAGATGTTTTCGTGGTTGAGTCGGTCGAACGCTTTTTCGAAGTCAACGAACACCAGCAGAAGAGAGTCCTGGAATTCGTTGATCTGCTCCAATATAATGCGGAGCGTTGTGATATGGTCTACAGATGATCTGGCCAGCACGAAATCCAGCTTGCTGCCGCCGGAGAGTAGCGTCGATCTTCTCCTGGAACGTGATGCCACGCCAGTTACCGCATTCAGTTAGGTCTCCTTTCTTAGGGATTTTGGCCAATATTAGGCTTAACTCATTACATTACCATGTTACTTACTTGCAATATTAAAAAAAACTCTATTGATAAGGTTCTGTACAACATCTGGATGCAGCTTCTTCTGTTCGGAAACCTACTTTTTCTTCATGTATTCCTCCTATTTGACCTCCTTGGGATGCTTCCATAGTGCCTGCTTCATAATAGCTCAGTATTTTTTGATAGACCTTAATTCCGGTGCGTTAGGGGGGTTCATGTCCATGGGTACGAAAGTAACCCCGTTGGTTTCGTACTACTCCAGGACATCCTTTGAATAGTGGCACGAAGCTAGACCCGACCAGCAGTTCGTAAGGCCCTCATGTTGCCTTAACAGAGGAAGCCGACGCTTCTGTAGACACTCCTTGAAGTAGATCTGCCCGTTTACAGTTCCGGTAGTTACGAACGGCGCACTCCGTTTCCTACATGAGCAGATCGCTTGCCAAATGCTGTATTTCTTGGCAAACTTTGAAAGTTTTGGGGGTTTTTGTCACCGTAAGTTAATTATTTTCGGTGAAATTTCACCGAATCAACAAATTTGATAAATAAACTTTGAATGTTTCTGCTTCCTTATTTCCTGCGGAACATCTAACTTGTGCTGGAAGCTGCCGACTCACAGTTGAGTGCACGAGTCTGAGTTTTTTTCCGACGTCCCGATAAGAAAGTTGAGGATTTTCCAGGTGCTTGTGCAAAATCAATTCGCGATGCTTTTGGGGTGACGCCATTTTTTCCAATTTTCGAAAAACTGACAGCGATAAATATCAGTATAAACAATACACTCTAAACTACTTCTACTCAAATTTTCAAGAGAAAATACCTGTTGGGTAATTTCCTACAGCGTTTTTTCCGTTATGCAATTTCATGTGGGACACCCTTTAGACTGGACAAACAGACAGACAAACAAAGAGACAAACAGAGTGGACTAATAGACATACAGATTGGATAGACACACAGACTGGGTAAACAGGCAGACTGGACGGACAAGCAGACAACCAGACAGACATACAGACTAAGCAGACATACAGACTAAGCAGACATACAGACTGGTCAGACTGAACAGACAAACAACAGACAGATGAGCCGCTCCGAATTATAGTGGTCTATTGACCATTTAGTTAATTTTACAGGAGACGCAATTGTCTAAAAAACTCTATAATAAATTATATACAATTATTTTCTCCAAACCAAGTGTTCTAATGTGTAGTGTATAAAGTGATTCAACATGAGAATACATAAAAATCCCAACTTTTGTCAAAATATACGATTTATTCACACCAATGTACATAGACCAGTATGATTTCATACATATTTTCACCGTAATCCCCAAAACGTTCCGCAACATAGTGGTCTATATCCAAGGGATTTGTAAATGGCTGTATCTTGCGCTGCTGACCGTTTAGCAAGTTGCAGTCTTCGGGAAGGTTATTAAAATGACTGCCAGTTTTAGGGTGGTATGGAAAATAGCGCAGAATTGTCGCACTACGTGGCGCCAGTGTATATGTAATATTCATATACAGACTATATCTTGAGCTGCTGACTATCTAGAAAATTGTGGTCTTCGGGAAGGTTATTCCAATGACTACCAGCTTTGAGTGTTGGGGAAGAATAAATGCTTAATGCGCGAAATGTAGATTCAGACAAACTGAAAATTCTTGATATTAGGCCAAAACTATAGACTTGGCGAAGGTGAGAGCTTTAAGATAATATCAAAATAGTACAAAATTGTCTCACTACTACAAGGCTATGAGAAATAGTTAACTTCAACACTCAATTTTTTTCTCTAGGTACGTTAACTGCCTGTAAAAAAACCATCTACAATCTATTAATGGTACTTCTAAGAAAGCCAGAAAAATCCCACCAACTCACAAAATCGATTGGTCTCAGTCACGTTAACACATTCCCAGTTACTTTCTAAACATTTTCCATGATTCATGAAAAATTGTATTATCTAAGAAAATTCGTTACCAACTTTTCAAAAGGGCCAATCTGCAAAGTGTAATCAAACCGAGTGAGCGTTATTTTCTGCTGGTCTAGCATAGGAAAAGAAACCCTCACTCGGTTTGTTTACACTTTGCAGATGGGCCCTTTTGAAAAGTTGGTGCCGAATTGTTGCATTTTTTCACTAATTCTTTTACATCGAATCTTGCAACAACTTAATACGCAATTATGTCACATAAATAATAAATAAATAAATAAATAAATAAATAAATAAATAAATAAATAAATAAATAAATAAATAAATAAATAAATAAATAAATAAATAAATGTTAAATACTAAAATATTAACTAATTTCTTAACTAGTTAAATAGCAACTGTAACCTAAACACCCTCTCCAAAGAAAGCAACTTCTTATAGTTATTACTAAGACACTAGCGACGCCCATTGAGTAGATTCTTAATTATTTTCCATACCATCTTGAAGGTAAGAGTAATTTTATAATTTGAATCATAAAAATCGTTTTGTTATAATTTTTTCACTGATGATAATGATGATAATTTTAAAAAAGTTCTTCACCCGGTTAATCGAGTCTAAAATTCGGATAATCTTGTAAGTGAGGTAGCCTCTCAGTTGGCCTCGAGGTACGATGCTGATCTAATATGTTCGCCGGTGACCCGCCGTCGGAAGCGCTGGTGACTGCCGGGGGCAGACCCCCGCCCCCCCCCTAATGTGAAAATAGTATCTTTCTAGACTTAATATTTCCGGAGATATAAGCAAAAGAAAATTAGCGGATATGACGAAAACAAGACTTTTACTGATAAGGGGGGGGGGCTCCCATAGAGGGAGGGGGAGTCCAATCGGCACCAAAAACAATAGTCGACTTATGCACATTAACTACTTACACCTAATGCTCAAATTATGGGAGTTTTACTTCAATCTGTGTCACAAGTAAGTCCCATGCACATCGACCACTATAATGCGGAACAGAATGGTCATTCTGTTCCGGACCAAAAATTCAACCTGAAAAAAGCAGGTTGGAAACCTACTATTTTGCAATTTTTAGTGTTTATATAGTACATTTATCCAAAAAGATGCGATTTATGCAAAAATCTCATTTTTGACAAAAATGGTCAATAGACCACTATAATTCGGAACGGCTCAGATGCAGCTGTTATGCACCCTAAAATGGACCATAAAGAAGTTCCACCAGATGGTAGATGCGCTGACTGAGAAATTAATCAAACCAAGGTCAATCATCATTTAAAGAGGCTTTAACTCTTGGGCTGTGAAGTGTGATAACGAATTTAGTGACGCAGAGGATACAGTGCGTTCCAAACCTTGAACAAATTGGAAGTTAAGCTGTTCAACGAAGGTACCGTTAGTACATTTCGTAAAGACGGTCGCGAATCCATTATCGACGTTACGTTCGGCAGCCCACAGTGTAAGCTCACAACGATCATCAAGCGATTAAAGATTACATCGGTAGGTAGAATCCGGTGATAATGCAAAGAGTTAGAACCTATGTGGAGGACGACGACATTTGACAAGAATCATTTCGTTGAGGCATTCCGGGTGTGCAGTGAAAAATCGATTCTGAATGCACACGAGTTGACGATACCATGCCGAAAAAAGTGGAGTCGCGAAACTTCCGGTGCCCTGTCAACTGACGAGGCGAGGCACTCTGCGCAAATTGGGAGGGAAATATGTCCGGACAAGCTGAAGGCTTTTGTAGCGTGACTTTTCCTGATGCACACGCCACCATCACCAACACCGCACGGTCTAGAAGAGAGGCCCGCGTTGCAAGTTTTCAACGATGAAATAGTGGCAGTGGCTAGACGGCTAAAGATCAAGAAGGCTCACGGTCCGAATGAAATTTCCTAACGTAACGCTGCTGAAGACTGCGATACAAACGTTCCCGGACATGTTCTGAACAGTGCTGTCGAAATGCTCAGAACATAGTAGCTTCCCGGACAAATGGAAAATCCAGAAGTGCTGTTGCTGAAGCCATTAAAGTTTGCGAGGGATCCAGCGTCACATGGGCCAATATGTCTGCTGCGATATACATACAGAAAACTCTTGGAGAGGATAATTCTGAGTAGAAGTATGAGGCTCAACGATCGTTATAAAATGCATTTAACAGAGCCAGTTAGGAGGCCATCGCCGAGTCGCTGAATAGAATGCAGGATATCTATGCAGAATTCTGAAGAGTTACTTCCAGAACCGGGTGCATGTTTACGAGACAACCAAGGAGCGTAAGTCGATGAACATTACGTTCTGCAAGACTTCATCCTTGGCCCAATGCTTTGAAACGGGATTACAACGGTGTCCTGTCTTTGAAACTGCCCGGAGGCGCAGTGATCGTCGGCTTTGCGGTTGACATCGTGCTACCGATAACAGGTGAGTCACCGGAAGAGGTAGAAATGCTGGTAACAGATGCAATTGAAGCGCTCGAGAACTGGATGCAGGGAGTTAAGCTGCAAAATACCCACCATAAAACGGAAGTTATTTGTTATTTGTTATTTATTTATTAAATTCATCCAACTGGAGTGTCTTAATGAATATGGCTGGGAAAAGCCACCTTGAAAATCATGGATGACAATTTTCAAGCCGGCACAAAAACCCAGCATCTTTTTGACATAAATAATACATAGATATAACTTACTCACTACAAACAATTCACATTATAGGCAACAGATAACGAAAAATCAAAAATTGAAGTTGTGTGCAGCACTGTTGTATGATGAAGCAAGGCGACGGATAGGTTCCTGTTGGTCATAGTTTGTGCGATGAGTATTTAACCATAGCAAACGTTGATGGCGTTGTGGGCGCAGAGGGCAGTGTAGTTGTAGCATTGAGAGGATGTTTGGACAGTCATAGCTACCAGTTAAAATTTTGTGAGCCGTTTGAGCCATTATTTCCTTTCGTCGTTGTTCAAGTGTAGTAATAACAAGCAGGAGGCAGAGATTAGCGTATGGTGGCATATTGTCAGGGTCTCTCCATGGCAGTGTACGGCATATCCTACGAACAAATTGTTTTTGCACGCGCTCGATGCGTTTTACCCAGTTGTCGTAATACGGGTCCCACACAGCGCAAGCTGTCTCCAAAATTGAACGCACCAAAGAGCAATAGAAGATGCGTAGAGTCGCAGGGTCCTCGAATTCCTTACCGACTCTCAGGATTAAACCAAGTTTTCGATTTGCTTTGTTCACGATCATTGAATAGTGTTGCCTAAACGTTAGTTGTGTGTCCAGCACAACTCCGAGATCAGAGATCACATCACAGCGTTCAACCGCTATCCCATTAATACGATAGTCAAACATTAAGGGCTGTTTTTTACGATGGAAGCTGATTGCAGTACACTTCGCAATACTTAAACTCATGTAGTTGCGGCAGCACCAGTCAGAAAACAAATTGATCAGCATCTGAAGTCTAGTGCAGTTGTCATAAGCAGTAATAAGCTGATAAATTTTGGTGTCATCCGCATATAATAGTCGTGTGCCGGGTGGTAATAGTTTTGTAATATCGTTGATAAATAGCGAAAACAGTAAGGGTCCCAAAATACTGCCTTGGAGAACTCCAGAATTGTTAGTAAACCAGCTAGACTGGGATAAGCCCAGCTTTACAGCAATTTTCCGATTGCGTAGATACGATTCTAACCAAGCTACCAATGCAACAGAGACGCCTAGTTTATTAAATTTAGCACAAAGTATTCCATGATCCACACGGTCAAATGCAGCCTTCAGGTCGGTATAGATAGCGTCAACCTGAAGGCATCGGTCCTGCTGGTCAGTAACTGTAAAGCCGTACGCAGTTCACCGTTAATATTTCAACGTTTGCTATACTGCGCCTGCGGTATGGAAGTCCAGCTTGAATCGCAGCACTACAATCCAGGCGGACTCGCACGACGCTGAATAGTACGTTTCGGCTGATGGCTGTAACAGTCGCCAGTGGGTATAGAACAATATCGTCGGAAGCAGTATGTTTTATCGCTGAAATGATACCCATTCGCATCATGCTTGTTGAAGACAATAAGAGTCGGACAGTCAAAGAAACACCAGAAGAGCTCGGAACCTGGTAAAGCAAGAGTCGGTCATCAAATGGCAGCGAGACTGGGATGAGGCCAAGAACACTTTTATCAATCTGATAGCACATGTGTAAGAAACATGAAGAAGTCGGGTTCCACTTGACCCAGTTTCTGTCGAGTCACGGATACTTACTTACTTAAGTGGCTTGCCATCCTAAGACAAAGCCTGTTGAAGGTTTCTCCAGTTAATTCGGTTATGAGCTAGCGCCTTTCAATTCCTCGGACACCACTGGCTCGGGTAACGGATGCTGCAGGCAATATCTGCGCCAGTTAGGATACGCTACAGGGCACTTTCCTAAAGCTGATCAGCGAATTGCTTAATGAGTTAGAGAGAACTTGAATGAGCAGTGGAAGCACACCCAAGATGCGATCGGTGCTATAGCGCGAGAGATATTGGGTATTACTTTCTGCAACCAGTAAATTTGGTACCGTCATCCGGGGATACTTGCAACACCGGGGTTACTTGCAACACTTTGGCGCATCGCACTTTTGACAGCTCTAACGCATTTGTTTGTTAACATAAACATTTGTACCCAATGCCATTTTAAAGAAGGGACGTTTACCTATTGTTTAGTTAAGTTTAATCCATTACATCATTGTTTTGCTTGTTTCTATACGATTGGAAAATAATACCACTTTCAGAGTAGGAAAAATGGATGTGCAAAGTTGCGTCAGTTCATTGACGTGGAATTATTTTTTATTGTTTGGTTCCTGTACACAATAAGTGCATCATATTAGCTAACAAATAGCAATTTTAAGCTTTGTTTATATTTTGAACTTGGAGAAGAAACGATGAATTCATGTTGTTATTTCCAATATGGTGCGGCTTGCAGCACTTGTAAAAATGAAAATTATCGTAATAGACAGTATGTACAAAGTAAGTTTGCATCTGTACGATGTTATTTTGTCTACCACCATCTCCAGAAAAATTAAAATTGTGAAAAATTTCACGTGTCTTGAAACGGCAATTTGGAGTTCGCCGACATGCTGCATTTTCATCGAATATCTTTAAAAAAGCGATAGACGAAATTGGGAAACAAAAAACGCCTCCAGTATCTCTTGTTTTACTACAAATACATTCAAAATATCTCAAAATAGTCATTCGCGGTTTGAAATCAGATATAAAATCATAAGAAACGCAAAATCAGAAAAGTGTTGCAAGTAACCCCGTTCACTGGGTAACTTGCATCACCACTATTTTCGGTTCATTCTCCAGACTCATTTAGTTTATATTTTTTCTCACAATCATAAAACAAAAATACTCACCACTATACAAGTTTTGGCTACTTACACTTGGACCTAAACGGTATACTTCGAAAGTTATACTAAGTCAAAGTTCAAAAGTGTTGCAAGTATCCCCGGATGACGGTAATGCAGAGTGCCAGCGAGGGACTAATAAGAACAACCGAGCCAATGTTAGCTACGGCTGTGACATGCAAGATCAGAAAGAGATACTGAGATGCTACAGCTGCCGAAAATAGACTCCACAACGAAGATGGCGTTCTTGAGAAGGCCGAGAATTGATTCAACAGTCCCAACGCTTGACGTTTAAAGCACCAACTCCTGTTATACGCAATGAATGCCGAACAAGATGAAGCTATCGACAGAAACAAGATAATGGTTGAGGATAATGGACAAACCACTAACATTGGACGGGCTGAAAAAAAATGGCAAAGCAGCTGGTAAGGATGGTATCCCCGCTGAACTTTTAAAATTCGGGAACAAAAGGCTGTATTATACCAGACTTGTTATAAACACCGCCCGGTGCGACACGGTTGCCACCCGTCCACATACGCACGGCACTGGGTGCTTTCGATAATAGAACGCACTGGCGTTGCTACATACTAGCACGCTCCCCGACAACACGAAAACCCGATCGAAGTGCCTTGCTTTCGGTTAGGCACCAACGAGCACGGTACTACCGACGGGCCATATGACGGCTTGCATGATTTCGTTCTTTGCTTTCTTTCTCATTAGTTCATATTCGGTGTACGTCACTGAGTTGGCAGGACGTTCGGGCACCGTTCTCTTGCCGTGCTTTTGCCGTGCTCTAGCAAGTGCCGGCTGGTGTACTGGCACGCCGTTTCGCTCGCAAATTTAAAAACCTATATAACTGCTTGGAGCGATAAGGTAAAAACTTATGAACGGTAGCGGGTGCCTTCCACAACGCCGTGTGGTGTTCCATATCCGCCGCTGCTGCTGCTCAGTAAGAATGATTTTGATTCGATGTAATGCTTATTATGATACCTATAGGAAAACATTTCGAAACAAGGTAATTTTTCGATTTAAGGACAGTTTTTTCTAAGTAATTTTTATACAAAGCATCAGATTATGTTTTGTTCCGAAATATTTAATGTGCGAACCTGCATGTCCCATGCGGGTTAAAAGCTATCCTACTTCCTTTTATAAATCTTGATTTGGTTAAATTATGCATTTCAATCGAAAACGGGTTTTCAATTAAGAGATGTGAATATAATATTCAAATAAAGTATGGTTTAAAAATTCATTAATTCAATCTTTAATCGTTTTAACTTTCATGTCCATATTATTCGCTACGAAATGTACAGAATGTTTTCGGATAGGTAGATAAGTGCGCTGCGCAGATAGCACGAAAGAAAGAAAAAAAGGCAGAGTATGAGTGGGGCGCTCGGCTGTCGGTTTTCGCCCGGTGCCGCTCCGTGCCCACTCAACACATATAAAACCGAACCTAACAAAAAAAAATTGGCACCGATGTGCGGAGTCATATTTGTTCGTACGAGAGTCGGCGAAGTGCACTGAAACCGGGTGCGTGTGACGTATGAACGAAGTAGAATGTTTTAGCACGGCGTGCGGAGCGCCGCGTGCTTTCACATGTCTGTATTATACAATCCATCAGGTTATACTAAAGGAATGGACTGAAAATAAACTACATACAAACAGGTAGGAAGTATCCATATATCCTATCTACAAACGGGGCCATCGACATGAATGCTACAATTATCGGAATGTAGCTCTCATCAGCTCTGCTAACAAAATTCTCTCCCGCGTTTATTTATATGTTTATTTATCCCGCGTTTATAGATCGAGGCCTTTGCGGGAAATCTCCACCGTAAACTAAATATTCTCCTTGCTACACACTCTCGATATTTTCAGAGAATTCAGCTCGCAAACTCACCTATTGTTCATATACTTCAAGGCAATGTACGATTCAGTTAGGCGAAATGAGTTGTGACGGATTCGGAGGCTGGTTCAAAGAAAGAAAGCAAAATCAATAGCCAGAAATATTTTGATATTTACGAGAAAACATGCGCTTGTGCCGCGAAGATAGAATCCCATGTCGTATTTCCATTTCAACAGAACTACTTTGGGCATCTGGGTACGGTTTTGGTTTACATAAATGGATAAATTAAAAACACATTTTTTAATTATCGTTTGATTTATTTTTAGACTACGTGTTCCAATTCCTGTAGAATCAATATTTACAATTTTGGATATTCTCTGATAACTAAACAAGTAAAGCACGACTATATGTTATTTTTTTTAATACTGATTTAGTTTTAACACTATTTTATGATACTTTGTGTTTACCTAGATTTACAAGATGGTAGGCTTCATTGACTTTGATTGGGTCCTGCACTGCACTTGACGAGATGAAATTATTTATTGTTCTTTATTCATTTATTATTTCATTTATTACATTCTGGTTGTACTAAATTGCAGTCAAAATTAAGAGTTTAAATTTAACGATAGATGCATTTTTTGATATTAATGCAAATCCTGTTTCTCAACTTGTGCCAGACTTCAATCAATCATGGACCCAAACTCCTACCTGTTAATTATATCACCCTTATGTACAATCTTTACTCTGCTTCTCATCGCACAATAAATTAACAATAAATATTGCATCTCTAATCCTGCTATATTCACTAGGGCGAACGCCATCATTCAAAATAACTTATTTTTCTGCCACACTTTCTTTGCTAGTATTGATACTGTTGCTGCCGACACTTACATTGCTGCTAGTACTGCTGTTGGAGCTGCTGCTGCTGTTGCTACTGCTACTACTGTTGTTGGCGGCGGCGCCGCCACCAGTGGTTCCCGTTGCCGCCCCATTCGGGCTCTCCTTGGGACTGTTCGGAGGACTAAGCCGTGTGTTGATGGTCAAGTTCTGCGGGTAGGCGGCCGCACCGAACAGCGAATTTAGGCCCATGTACTGCGAAAGAAGCGAGTGGAAGTGCGGGATCTTGTAGTTGGGCATCATGTTCGGGTGGATTAACGGGTGTCCGGAGCCGGGCAGCAACGTCGGATGAAGCCCAAAGTTCGCCGACCAGAACTCGGTCGGCGGCAGGGCCGGATGAGTCAGCTGGTGTGGCAGTGGAAGTCCAAGCGGGAATTCAGGCATTCCTGGTAGAAGAACACGAAACGGACGAAAGAAAATGGTAATTAGTTCGGCGGAAGAAGCTTGTACTAGTGCGTTCGGACCTCCTCGCGAGGGGTTTCGCGCTGATCGAAATTTAATTACAGCTTGCAGGGGCGTTGCTGGACACCTTTTTCAAAGCTGTGCACAAACAATGGGATAATTACCTTGATCGTGATGTAGAAAAGCAGATGTGTCTCTACCCATGGCTTTTTCTCGTTTGCGCCACTTTGCACGTCGATTTTGGAACCATACCTGTAATTTTTAGAGAGAGAAAAAAAAAGATAACATCAGTTACATAATTCGAGGATAGATTGTTTTTGGTGGCGAACTGGTCGTAGCGGGGGAGATGAAATCCCCAGCAGCAGCGGGTGGATTCACCCGCAACGTAATAGCATTATTTCATTACTGGTAAGTGTCTATAATTTGATCCAATTTTCCCATCCATTCAGGACCGCTAGAGCGAAACGAACGGCAAAACGTCTTTCACTGACACAAAGTCGTCGTCGGCGTCGTTGTCGTCTCTTTACGTCCATCCGGCGACGGATTCCGGCCAGCTAATTGACAGAGTATAACCAATTATTTGCGCCAATTATCGCTGGTAACTGCTATTCACAACTCTGCTTTCCCTTCGTGATCCCAACAATTCGCTAGCTTTTCGGAGAAGGATAACATTTTCTCCCTCAGAAGTCTCGCTAGGAGACACGGCAGTATGCCGGAAGCAGGATATGGATGGATCGTCTTGTCTGTGTTCGGCAGCTGAATGGAATGAAGAAGCTTCTGCTACTGCTCTCAAAGGAAGGGTATGGCTGGTTAGTAATGATGAAGTTTGCGTTACTGTGCTGCAGAGTTTGGTTGGTGGAACTGCAAATCGGGCACTCAGGGGATGTTACAAGAAAACAATTGGTTCAAGCAAATGAGCTTGTTGAACTAATCTTATTCAATTTTTTTTCACATGTATGATATAGATAAAATAGGTAAATCAAATTAATACTATAAGGCTTGTTTCGCAACCTAAGTTTAAATCAAATAAAGTTTAAAATTTGTATAAAATAATAACTCGTTTTACTTTATTTCCCGTGAAGTATTTAATTACGCACAATCTCTGTGCTTGCTTGCCATTCCACAGTTCCCCCCGATCCGGTTCGCACAGTTTCTAGCCTAGAAACCAAATGCTCATTTGACGAGACGTCATTGAACCATACCGCTGCGCTCGAATGACGCACCGTGAAATCCGGCGTAAATCCACAAACTGCAACAGCAGCGAGTGGCAACAACGAACACACACCCCTGTGCCCGTTCTACTAAACCGAAGCTGAGAACCGAAATCGGAGAGGTTTTACATGCAATAAACAGCGGCTAATCCCTCCGCGGCTGACTGCCGTGGACCAGCCAGCGCAGCAGCGTCAGAGCCAGGACGACGGCGGCTGGCGCACCGGGAAAGTTGTAAAATTCGAAATTCAAATATTGTCAACCCCTGGCGACGTGTTGTGTGCCTGCGTGACTGGGTGCTTGGCCACATATGAACTGTACACAAAATAGTTGTAGCGGAGAAAACAACAAAAAAATGATTGCAAGGGGAAGAGGGACGAAAAGACGAAAGCGATAATAGGCAATGAGCGCATGTACATTGTATTAATTTTAATTGTAATATGAAATTAATCGCCTTTAATATACTTATAATAAACATTTTTCACAATAATGCTGTCTTTTTCGCACTCACAGTGCTGCCGTGCTAGTCGAGCGCTTGATTCTCTTTCCAGCTGACGACCGACGACGGCGTGTAATGTGAGAACTTGATTTATAACGTTTGCGGAGGGTTACCTGAATCCATTCCGAATGCAAACGGTGGCCAGAAATTTGAATTTCAATGGTTCTGTCGGTTGTCGGTTACCAGTCTGGCAACGATTTGCATAAATTTCCTTCGCCAATTAGCACGCGGGTAAAGATTAATTGGATGCGCTTCTTTGCTGTGTTGATAGACGATTATACACGCTTCCTGGCGGGAAAAATGAGCTTTGTCCCGGCTACTGGCTGGCCAATACCCACAACCACCAAGATTGTCCGACGTGATTGTAATATTACACACACAATCGCTCAATCCGCATAGGCGTAATTTTCCCATCCATCCCGCAAAATTACATTCATTTGCCATCAATTGTATAGGCTGCTCCCCGCATCCAATTATGCAATTAAATTGCGATTATTTCGAGTAAAGGATTCTACAATCGGAACGCTTCGAATCTCCCCCTTTAGCGGCTAAGGGGTGTTGTTGGAAAATTCAAATGCCCTGCTACGTGGCGTGTCCTGCCTGCCTGCCTCTGCCTGGCTTCATTCGAACGCACACAATGCGTGTGAACGGTTCAATCGGTCCATCATCACCATCATCATCCAGATCCAGGCTGCGACGTTGTCGACGTCGTCGTTGTCGTCACACAATATACAATGTAAACAACAGCCCACCGAGTTAGCCTTTTCCCCCTCTCCCGCTCTAACTCTCACTATTCCGAGGCGAAAGGCTCTAAATTGAATCAATTGTCCCCGGCAACAATGAGACGCAATCGGAAATTCGAAAATCGGTCCCACTCTAATATTATCCATGTTTCTGTTTTATTTCATTACGACACGTTTCGCCGGCAGACTCTTGCCGAGATGAGACCCTCTTAAGTGCCATGGTCCATGGTGGTTCAAATTCGTCAATAGATCGAAAGATTAGCTGGCAGAGCCTACCGCATTCGTTGGTAGCAACAACTAAGGCACAGACTAAGGCTGCTGCACCAGAAGAAGATGTAAATTGGCTCCTTCGAGTCAGGAAATCAATTTAGATTTTCCACACCAACGAAAGTGCTGGTGGTGGGATACCGTTAGGAGGCATGTCAGGTCTTCTACGTATTCAAATCGAATCAAATGATTGCTTCCGGTATGCTGGGGCGAGAGTGTTGCTGTTGCTGCTGCTGTCAGCAGTCGGTGTTTGAAAAGAAGCTAATTTTCTGGCTGCCTATTCGATTGGTTTGCGATTGATGCCAGGGAAGTGGATGGAAGATGTAATTTATTTGCTAACACTAGTAGTGTGATGGATTCTGTATTTTGCTTGTTGTATTTTGTACAATTGCTTATGATGGAAGGTAGGACCATGACCCGAATGAAATAGTGCTAATATTCTTATAATCATAAGATAATGCACACTGTGAAATGCGACAATGCGTCCTGCAAAAAAATCACTCTAATCTCTGAACCCGTTCAAATACGTAGGTATGTAGGTTAAGGAACGAAATAATAAGAGGTCGCCTATTTAAGTTAGTCGAAAATAAATGAGCTTAAAATGCAGTATTTTGTTCATATTTTCAGAATCTTTTAATAAGAACGGCATCTTGAATTGCTTAACCATAGCTGTAATTGATACAAACACAATTAACTTTGTTTTCGCTAAGAAATATGCTAAATTAAAAATTGTTGTCAAAAAACTTACATTTTTTTAACTGCTGAAGAGAATCGCCATCTCGCTACTATGAACACTGATTACAGCATTTCTAAAACTCAAGCACTCAATTTTCACATTTCATATTGAAGTAGACATGTGAGCACATATCAACAAGAAAAGTGATATGCTGAAATACCCTACTTTTTTGTTTATAGGAGACTAGACCACTGCGACCAGCATTTGGATTAGTTGTGGTTTAATCGCAATGCAGTTTTCTTTGCTACTAACTGTATCACTTGATGGAGAGCGGGAAAGTGCAGTATTGCCTCCAAAGCTTTCAATGGGGTACTTCGCATGGCTTTTGTTATTGATCCACACGCAAGTCTTTTCAATTTGTTTAGCTTTTTTTGTGTAGATGTCTCTCTCGTTTTAGGCCACCAAATAAGCGAGGCGTAAGTTATTCTCGACTTCACTATTGTTAAGTAAACCCAGTGGACCATACTAGGTCTAAGCCCCCAAGTTTTGAACAACCAAATAGCACATGCTTCCTTATGTATAACTTGTTTTACTTGGGCATTCCATGTTAGCTTTTTACCTTATAAGACACCTAAGACTTCATTGGTTAATTGTATTTCGATTCCATCCAGCAAGAGTTTCTGAAAAGTATACTTCCTCTTACGGGTAAACGGAACTATAATTGTCTTTGATGTATTTACGTTTAGCATCTCTTTTTTACACCACGCCGGAGTGTGTGCTTTAAGGTGAAATTAGTCGTCATCGATTCTGCAAATTTTAACAGCAGTTTTTTTTTGTTTGAAACAAAAATTTTGTTCATGAAAATATATTCGCTGTGTTCAGATTGGCAAGAAGAATGCAGTGAATACATGTCTATAAACAGAACCTGGCTTTTGGGCCCAAAAACTGCTTCCGAAATTGGGCACTCCGACGAAAAGTTAATGACTGCTAGTTTCCCGTTAATGCAGATTGCATTCTATTTGAAATCACATCGTCGTATTTACCTTTCACGAGAATCGCAATGTCATCAGCGAATCTCACTACCTCAAAGCTTTTTCAGTTAATGTTTTCAGTAAATCATCCACAACTAATAACCATAATAGAGGAGAAAGAACTCCACCTTGAGGAATGCTTTTTGTTGTTTTCATCGAATACCCTACTTAGTCAATCCAACGCTAATTATAAGGTGAAACAACCAGTGATCCGTTTAGGCTGCTTGATTTTCTTTTTTTTTCGAGTGAGGAAGTGTTTGGTGAGAAGAATGATCGGAATGAACGAGAAAATTTCGATATAGGGTTTATTTCTAATTCCCGTCGTATTAAGTAAAACCACTCTTATTTTCATCATTTCTTCGATGGATTTAATGAATTCTCCAAAAGTTGATGTGCTGATTTGACTCAAACGCTCTTACCTTCCCATCCGTGCTTTTTGAATTCACTAAAAAGCGGTTGTCAAAGCACTTTATTGAAATTACGCAACTGACTTTATTTCTTAAATTCGTCGTCGTTTTAAAATCCGTCCATCAACATTTTTCATCGTCCGAACTAAAAATCACAATGATTGTGAAATTGGCACGCATGTATTTGTGTAGGACGGCATGACAAATGTTATTCTTCAAAAATTTCTGCTGGTCATGCAAGTTTTCTCGGCTGCAGAATAATGACAATGCGTTGCGTGAGTCATTTTCATTTTATGAATGACGGAAATTGAAACGATTCGTCGACATTTTCTTCTTCGTTGCATGCAAAAACGTAGGAAGGTTGGCTGGTAGGAATTTTTTGATAAAAAAGGCTTTTAAATAGATCTTTGCTCACTTTGATTGATCGCGAATGATAGTCAACAAACTAGAATATCAGGGAATAACTAATTTTGCATTCTGTGTCATAGAAAACGCTGATATTTTTAATAATTTGTATTGGATAGGACGGGAATAGGCAATTACGACGAAGCAGCAACATACCCTATAAGCCAAAAATCTATTGGGTCGTTCAGTGGCAAAAGGGGCTCGGTTAGTACCCGAATGTTTCGCTAACTAAACTACAGCTGCACCCTTATATTACGTAGTCTAATATCCAATATTGTTATATTCTCCCTGTTTCCCCAGACACTTCCTCACTCCCGAAAACAAAAATGAAATACAGCCGGTGGTGGTAAATTACACTAGACTTGCCGTATCTGTGTCCGGTAACAGATTTCCTGTTTCTGTCGCACCGACCGAGTAGATAACAGTCTATCTTCTAGGTGGTAGAAACAAAGAACAATCATACAAAAATTAATTATCGTCGTCATCGAAGCGAGTGTGTGGTACGTGGAATGATAGAAATGGAACAATAAAACCAAATTTGATATTAGACAACATAATATAAGGGTGCGGCTTAGTTTAGTTAGCAAACATTCGGGTACCAACCGAAAGAGCGGGTACCAATATATTTTTGGCCTATTTATCAAAATTTTCTAGTTCATCCAGTTTGTCATTCTTCGAACCAGATATTTCCTCACATCCCAAAAAAAAAGGTTTACGTCATGACGGTCAGTTTATATAATTTATTTGTCTCGACGATTTATTTATATGCGAATTATTCATATGCGATAATAAAAATTAAAATAAATAGCACTACCTGGCGAATGAATACTCTGCCACTGTCAATCAAAGAATGAATCTAGTCTATCTAACCAACCTTGCTGAAGACAAGAGCCTTGTTTTTTCACCAACAATTATGACCAATATTCAAAAAAATGGTATACCGTTCACCAAGGTTTAATCTACCACAGGACCATGTTCCCTGCATATCTTGTCTATCTGTTTCACTTTTCCGAAAACAACGATTTACACGAGTAGAACTCAAAATCTTAAGACCAAAAAGATTGATTTTTCCTGGATAGACCGCACCTAGCGAGCTAATCTTGTCAAATGCCACACATTACTTTGAAGATCTCGTGTTCGTGTAGGTATGTTTTTGTAGAGGAAAGCATTATACTATGTGATAAGGATTTCGTGACAGAAACGTCACGAATATGAAAAAATCCGATTTTTTCGATCAATTTTTACTACAAAGCCTCCTTATAAAAGGACTCCACCACCAAATCGCTATTCATATTCATCATTGTGTTCCTCAAGGAAGCAATTTGGGGCCCTTGCTGTTTATATTGTTTTTTAACGATGTAGTTATGCTACTGGAAGCCGGATGCGCACTAATCTACGCTGACGATATAAAATTGTTTCTCGCCGTGCGATTGTCGTCGGCTCCAAAGATTGTTAGATGCCTTTGTGAATTGGTGTAAGATCAACTACTTGATAGTGATCACAGCAAAATGTGAGGTAAAAACGTTCCATCGCACTCAAAACCCTATCATCTTTGACTACAATATAAACGGAAAAACTCTCCGAAGGGTAGGGCAAGTTAGCGACCTCGCCATCTTACTCGACTCCAAACTTATGTTTAACGCTTACCGTTCTGCTATTATTTCTAAAGCATCCCGACAGCTAGGATTTATCTCCAAAATCGGAAGAGATTTTAAGGACCCTCACTGCTTGAAATCTTTATACTATGCATTAGTCCGTCCTTTGCCTGAAAACGCCTGCGTGATTTGACCAGCTCACCTGGATTCTAAGAATCGAACACATCCAAAGACGATTAATCCGTATTGCGCTCAGAGATTTGCCTTGGAGAGACCCAGAGAATCATCCTCATTATCGTGAACGTTGTCTTCTGGTCGGTTTAAACACACTGGAGTGGGGCAGAAGAGTTCAGCAGGCAACGTTTGTAGCAGAAATTTTGAACAACGACATTGATTCACCGACGTTGCTTTCAAAAGTGAATTTCCGAGCATCTCAAAGATCTCTGCGAACTACGGCTTTATTGCACACGGAATTCCACCGAACCACGTTTGGGTTCCACGAACCAGTGACGTCACGCATCCGGATGTTCACTCGGGTTGAATAACTGTACGAATTTGGAGAGCCTGCTCGAATTTTTGTTCAAAAATTGTCAAGAACTGAAGCTTTGTAAGAGTTTGTTTGACCTTCATTAAGACATTGTCAGATGAATGTATCAAATAAAATAAAATATATAAATAAATAAAAAGAATTAAAACAATAGATGTTGCAATTATGAGGTTTTTATAACAATTTTCAATCACTAAATAGCGAAAATTATCGAAAAGTTTCAAGGTCAAATTTTCCCCATACATTTTCTTCGTGATTACTTTGCTTCACAGTCAGGGACGACAATTAAACACACCATCTGTATAGGAAGCTTTCCTTTTACATAAAAAGTAACAATACCTGCCCGTCTTTACGACGTTTAAACCTGTACCAATTTGATATCTGTGCTTGGTAAAGGACTACGGTGGGCCGGCCACGTCGCAAGGATGCCGGACGACTGTGAGTGAAATCCGTTCTCTTCAAGAACCCCACCGGCACCAGGAATAGAGCAGCCCAACATGCTAGATGGCACGACCAGGTTGAAGCTCTATATCATCAAATAAGTTAAATTTTACAGCGCCACATGTGTTTGAGTTCCGAACTAATACTAACCACCAGTCGTTGCATCTATTGATATACAGAAATTCTTCCGAAGACGCCATATTGAAGAAAAAACCACTATGAAGAGAGTTATTAAAAAAGTTCACGATTCCGAGTAATCAAACCACTGTGCAATGTGCTGTGCTCGGTTAATTAGATTGTGTTGAGCTTTCTGTTGGTCAATTGAGGGTTAAATTATAATTTTTAGTAGAAGTCGTCAATATTGTAAAGTCTTAAGTCTAGAATCTTGAAAAAAAAAATTCATTTTGCATTGGTCAAAAACCAGAAAAACGTGCGCATTAGAGTTTTGGGCGAGCAAACTTGGTTCTTGGTTAATGGAACCTTTAGAAGAGTTTCTTTAAATTAAAAGTTCTATCATTTAGTGGAATTTAAATTTTGATTAATCCCCCTAAAAGTGCATTAAAAAATTTATTTTTCTTCGGTTTCAATATAACACATTGATGTGTTCTGCAAAGTTTTAAAGCATAATACTACAAGAAATTTTTCTGAAGACAGTAACCTTCTATCTCTTCAGCAAAGATAGAAAAATCCTATTTCTGATTCGTCAAAATCAGTTTTTCTATTTTAGCAGTTTATGTAGTTGTTGTATGAGTTTTTCATGTTTCACAAAGTTACACAAATAGTAAAAATACGCAACAATGCTGAATATTGTATACCCCTATATTTGCTCGTTTAAGAACTGTAGAGCTTTTAATATAAAAATAACAAAATTGCTCGGCAAAAAAGACAATCCAGGATACAAAGCTGATAAAATCGGGGGTAGACAAAATCGGGGATAGACAAAATCGAGACAATACTGTGTCACCTATGATTTATCAACTGATCGTCCGTTTAAACATATCTGTTGATACTATTTTGTAAACTGATGCAATAGTTTTTTTTTTCAAGTTTTCGTAATAATTTGTTAAAACGAACATGTTATTTTATGGTGACTCTCATTTACCCATTTATTTATTTCTTCTTCATTCTAAATCATCTTTGTTGGTGTTACGTTTGATCACTTATCTGTCCTTATTCGGGTAAATCTTTTAATTTTTCACATATTTTTTCAAGTTTTCCACGATTAGCTAAAACCAGTTTATCACTATTGCTCGATTGGATTCTTCGTCTTTCCACTCGGTATTCGAATTTCTCACAATAATGGTATATCCCCGATACCAGTTGAGGAGGGGGGAGGGAGGGGAAGAAAAGCGCGAGTGCCAGTGGAATGACGTTGCGAATTCCGACTAATTGTCGCCGCCGAAGTGAAATTGCATTCAATTATTCCATTCAACACGCCCGCTTGTTGTGCACCGGGCGAAAGCTTCCGAGAGCGACAATTAGTGTGCTAATTAAATCATGCTTTTAGACGAGAGAGCGCATGTGTATCCTTGGCTGGGCCGTACCGAACCGTGCGACGATCGACACAGAGTGAAATTGTCCGTCGGTGCATGGTATTAATTGCAATTACGGACAATTAGAGTTAGATTTTCCATTCGTTCCGCCGAAACCGCCAGAGACCGACGAAGTCGGCCGGCAGCAATTATGGCAGGCATCATCAGCGTCGTCCTTGGCAGAATACACACGCAACGGGAAGTGACAATACAATCAGCGTCGGCAGCAGTAAAGTGTCCCGGGAGCTGCGATTTCACCGCGACGGATGGGGTGGAAAATAACGCAAATTTACTTGGCTAATTTTCTCATTTCGGATTTCCTGCATTCACTCTCTCGGAAGAAAATTACAAAATGCATTACGACGACCACGTGTGTGCGCCTAGATTGATACATCAGCGTTCGCCCTACCACCCCCAAAGCAAAACTCGCAGTTTTGTAGAACCACACGAGGACAACCTTGTCAGCTGCTTTTTGATTTCCGCCCCTAAGCACGGTCCTACTAACTGCCATTAGACAGGCAGTTAGCACAGAGAGCACTCTTCAGACGCGGGAACAATAGATAATCGCCTGTTTTTGTTAGGCCCGTAAAAAGCGTGCTCGCGTCGTATCGCACCCCCTTCGGTTTCCACTTTAATTGAATGTAACAAAATATCGCTTTTGTAGTCCTACCAAACAGAGCGACCGACGGGAAAGCAATTCAAAAATCAAACGATGTCAATTAGATCGGATTTAATGAGCTTAAAATGTTTCTTTGCGTAGTTGTTATCTTCGGGCAGAGCAGAAATGAAAAAATATACTGAAGGGATGAGTCTGACCATATAGCTGGTTTCAGCGTGAAGTGCAAACATGACCGCTCGAAGCGATAGAGCCTTATTTTGCTTTGCCTGTGAAAAGTGTTATTCTGTTGTCAATGTGTTCGCTTTTTTTGCTTCGTTCAAAGTGCTGATATCGATATTGTTAAACCCGCGAGCGAAGTAGGATGCAGGAAAGTTTGTTTGAAGTGGTTCACCAAGTGGGGTAGGAAAATTTCGATTACGAAAATTAATTTAATCCTCAATCCTATTTTCAAGGTGAATTAGGTTGGGGTGAAATTTTCCTTCTCCCACTTCTAATCGCAGCAAGTTTATTCATATTAAGGTTTGAGTAAGTTCTGCCTTCGTATAGAGAACACCTGCTTACCGACGGAGGCATCTCCGAACGTCTCGTTTGAATTATACAGCATATAATCTTCCTTCACGGGGCAGAAAATCAATCGACTCAAAACAATACCCATCAAAGTTCAGCATTTCATGCAGCTCGTGGGCGGTTCCGTTCAGTCGTCCGTACTCGTTCATCCTCCGGTGATCCGTCCTGGTGGAGAAAAGGATTCGCAAACAATGCCCCGGACGTAATCTGTTTTTAATATAATAATATCGTTTTAGTACACACATCACGGATCAATCTTGCTATGAGAGGGCTTTTTGATGGACCGTCAGCCATTAACGGACCGGCCACTGGCCACTGGCACTGGCTGTTCTGTTTGATTTCCTATCATCCTAAGTAAACACACCTAATCGATATCCCATCAAATGCGAGCCACGCCTGAGCGTCGTAGTTTCGCAAGAGCGTCGCAATTACGCAACGATTAGCTGCGGCGGTATTGTCTGGCGAAGATTCGAATGGGGGAAACGGTGAAAGTAATAAGGTTTCGACCCACCGGATTCTAGTGCAGAAAGTTTGCACGAGAATGTTAGGTACGTTGATTGAATTTCATTAGCTTTCGCATGTTTCACCTAAAAGGGAAACGGGCTTCTCTGCTGCCGTCACGTTTAGCTCACCCGAAAAGGTGTGTGGCCTGGGTGGTGTCATATGGATTATCGGTGTTCGGAAAAGGAGAATAATTATGTTAGACCGTCGACTAACACGCTGCATTGTAAGCTGATTTCAATAATTTTGTCGATTATGACCACACTCAATTGACTTCAAGTGCACATTTTGCCGTCGGCATAATCGGCGTGAACATAGACAGCAGGAGCGGTTATTCCGGATGTTCGGCGCCACCGAACCGG
Source organism: Sabethes cyaneus (assembly GCF_943734655.1). Classification (NCBI taxonomy): domain Eukaryota; kingdom Metazoa; phylum Arthropoda; class Insecta; order Diptera; family Culicidae; genus Sabethes; species Sabethes cyaneus. The sequence goes on along the minus strand of NC_071354.1, from coordinate 189,933,093 downwards.
TCACCGGCTTGCCGATGGACTTAATCGTATTACGATCACCATGTTATCCGATTCCAAGCACCGATAAAGCGATCGCGCGCTATATCGGTTCGGACCTCCGTCGGTCAGGTGGTCTTGGGTTGTAGCTAACATTTGCATAGCAATTGATTTGTTGTTCGGCCGGCAGTGATTAATCAGCGACGATTTGAATGGTACCTTCCCCACGGGCAGACTGCCTAATATGAAATTGATATTCTAAATATGAGATTTACTATATGGTCACGTAGAGGCGTGTGTGAAAATAATTAAAATCTGTTTCCGGTAATTTGACACAATATATTAAATAAGAGCTTTTCATAATATAATGTAAAATTGATGATTGTAATTAATTCGGAATGTTAAATATAAATCCATCAATGCGACTAACCGGGTTTCCACACAAAAGATGCCCCTGAACCTAATTATATTATGGAATAATTCAAATAAAGTAGTTGGCCCGCGGAGTATTTTGGCAAATTTTCAGATGGCTAGTCTGTTTTTAAAAGGAAGAAAGTGTCTGATGCGAGAATAATTATTTGGATGAACTAGAAAATTTTGATTTAGACCAAAAATATATTGGCCTGTGCAATGGCAGGTCGAGCTCGCACCCGCACTCTTTCGGTTGGTAACTGAATGTTTTACAAGCTAAACTACTGCCGCCCATTATATTAGGTAGAATAATACCTAATTTTGTTTTATTCTCCCAATTCTATCATTCTCCGTACATGCGCCATACACTTTCTATGCGACGATATTATTTTTGTATTACTGCTCTTTTATTTCTACCGCCGAGAGAACAGACTGTTATCTATTCGTTCAGTGAGATAGACTACGACGAGGATTAATTCAGATTTCGTAAAAGTAGTTCCAACTTTAAGTACAAATTATTTACTTTTCGTCATATTTTTAGTACGTGAGCTAAGAACGCATAATTTTGCCACTGTCAAAATCGCAGTATGCTACAATACAAACCTCAATCCCGCGCCAAGCTCTCGTAAAAAAATTGAGATAAAATTCAAATTCGAACCTTCGAAATAGAATGTTAGGTGTAATAAATAAAGCCACTGCACAGTGGTTTGATTGCTCGGAATCGTGAACTTTCTTAATAACTCTTTGCATAGTATTTTTTTCAATAAGGCGTCTTCGGAAGAATTTCTGTACATCAATAGACGCAACAACTGAGTAACACTTCTTGGAAATGCAAATTAAATGATGAAGATACTTAAAGAAACAAATGACTTAGCATGTTTTAAGATCAGTTTTGAATATACTTTCACTTTAATTATATCTTGGTCGCCAGTCTTTCCAACTTTTTATTGTGTAGCAGTACGAAATATGGCTAATTTTATCGTTCATTAACTCGCTCTGTATAGAAGATACATGTTCACGTTCTTCTGCAAAAGTGTGTGATTTTGATAGATGCAAATGTTTGCAGAACATTATTTTTCCCTAAATCACATAGTTTTGAAGCTACAGTGAAAACTCCGAATTTCGGGGGTACGTCATGAAAGACGCCTAATATCTCAAAACTGTGATACTTAGAGGAATAATGTTTTCAGCAAAAAGCTTCATAATAAGATTATCTAAAACTTTCTAGAACATACTATAGCTCTATATCTTCAAATTAGAAAGTTAAATTTTGCAGCGCCACCTGTGTTTGAATTTCGAACGTTCCGAACTAATACTAACCACCAATCGTTGCATCTATTGATATACAGAAATTCTTCCGAAGACATATTGAAAAATATTGAATATTGAAAAAAAACACTATGAAAAGAGTTATTAAAAAAGTTCACGATTCCAGAGCAATCAAACCACTGAGCACTGGTTAATCCGGCCTTAAAAAATCAAATAATCTGCACTGACAATACCCAAAAAGCAAGCTTGTCGTTATGCTACATTGATTTGGGTCATTCGAACATACTCTCACTTGTCTACTTGCTAACTCCTGACTTGTGGCCGCAACGTTCAAGGCACGAAAATGGATTCACATTATGTGCATGTACTGTCTATTTTTAGGAAACTAAACTTCCAGAGGAAGACGCCAAAGAAAACTTCATATTACCATTCACAAAAATATTTCAATAGCTCTCCAAGCAAATTCGCTTTTAATGTTCACTAGCAAAAAAAATTTAAATAGGGTAAGGAACGAGTTAAGCAGTGTTACCTATTTTAATCAGTTGAACGTAAATGATCCGAAAATGCACTTTTTTATTCATATTTTCAAAATCTTTTGATAGGATCATCTTCACAAATCACTTAACCATACATTTGGTTCACACAAACACAATTTACTGGGTTTCCGACAAGAAATATGATGAATTAAAAATTGTTGTCCAAAAACGTACATTTTTCAGCTGCTCTTCAGCAATCGCCACCTCGCTACTAACGAATTCATCAAATTTTCAGCACTGATTACAACCACTCGGAAAGTCAAGCACTCAATTGTCACATACCATATTATTCAGTCTCTTTTTTTCTATTATCTAAGGCTTTGTCACTAGCCGAAAGTTTTATTATTTTCTAACAAAACTGAAACCAAATTCTGAATTGATGGAACCTGTTCACCAGTAGCAGCAGCTGCAGCACAACTGATGAACTATCGTGTTGCCAAGATACTGTTTCGGTTCTGGAAATAAGAATTTTAAGTTTGAAATTAACTGAAACCTCCTATGGTGAAAACGTGGTTCAATACTTTTAAGAGAAATGTATGTTCATAATTAATTTTTCTTTATTAAAAACAACACAAAAGACAGCTTTTTCAATAATTTTCGAAGATTTTCTCAGTGATTTAATGAAGCAACGATGTGTTTCAATGTTATTTGCTTTGACAACACTGTTCTAAAGTTAGATCGTGTGCACTTCTATGTTTGCCTCTTTTGTTCTCCCACCATCCTTATGAACAGCGAGTGAGACGTCAAACTCGCAGTTTCCCATAAGAACACCAGAGAATAAAAGAGACGACGAATACCGTTTGCCGAACGGTTCGGTGAGTGTATGCCCCGATAAACAATTTAGACAGATGGCATTTTACGCATATGCCGATACGCTATGCCGATTACGCATCAGATGCCGATTAGTAGGTCGCGGATAGGAACGCGAACTTACTGAATAGGGGGAAAAGTTCGAGGGATTTTTTAACGGGACGTAAAAAAATTCAGATTTCAGGATTGCCGAAAACAGCACCCTGCGGGTGAAAATGGGTTCGGTGTGTTCAAAATTAGTTCCACCGCTCCAACTTTTAAAGCGAAAAATCAAAAGTTTAGCTCAACAATAGTGTCTTCCAATGGTAACAGCTTGAAGAACTAAAGATAGCAAGAAGATTGGTATGCTGATATCCGCCACTTAGTCAACCCATCGCTTGTAATAAGGTAAAACAATCAGTGACCCGCTTAGACTGCTTAAAACTAGTTCTTTACCCTACTTCTTTATTGTTGTCCGTCCTGATTATTAGCAAGCTCGTCGTTTAGATACTATTTAACCCTGTTCTATGCCGATCGAACCTGTTCGATCATGTCTGCCCCCTGCGTTTGTGGTCAATGCACGAAGATTGATTCACAGTAACCAGTCCGTGTGCGCATCTGTCGTCTGATTGCAATAATGATGACGTAGCAAGCAAAAAACTTGACCGTCATGGGTCACACACAATTGTGGGTCATTTTGGCTTTAGCTGCTAATTTACATTTAAATATCGCCTCATGATTGATCAAATTGTTAGTGCTGCTTATGAGTAACAATTTTGTCAATCAATTAGTTGAGCCCGAATATTACGATTCGGAAAATATAAATGTCTGATCAGAATTCAGAAAACTGCGGATACATTCCATTGGCCAGTGTTTGCGAAGATGTTAAATCTTTGTATTAGTTTGAGTTCTTATATTGCATAATATAGCTCTAAGATATTGTACATAAAACAGTCATAGCCGGAAACTGAAACAAATTTTTTTATGGTCATATTGGATTTTATTTAACTGAATAAAAACATCTGGCTGTTTGCAATATTTATGTAGTCTGATTAGAGTAAAATGTTGCTTAGAAAATCCTTGATCATTTGCTTGGTCCGGTCTGATTTGACACCGACCATATGATATCGCGACAAGCAATCGATTTGAGCAGGCGAGTCGAGCAGTCGAATCAAGCAATCGAGTCAAGCAGTTGGGTCAAGCAGTCGTGTCGAACAATCAAGTCGAGCAGTCAAATCGGGCAGTCTATACGAGCAGTAAAATCAAGCTGTTCAGTCAAGCAGTCCGGTCGAGCAGTTGAGTCGAGTGGTCGAGTCGATCAGTCAAGTCGAGCAGTTAAATCAAGCAGTCTAGTCGAGCAGTTGAATCGAGTAGTCTAGTAGAGCATTTGAGTTGCGTAGTCGAATCTAATGGTTTAGTCAAACAGTCGGGTCAAGCGGTTAAGACGAACAGCTGAGTCAAGTAGTTCGTTCGAGCAGTCGAGCCGAGCAGTTGAGTCAAGTAGTTGAGTCGAGCAGTTGAGTCAAGTAGTCCAGTCGAACAGTTTATTCGAGCAGTTGAGTCGAGCAGTTTAATCGAGCAGTTGAGCCGAGTAGTGCAGTCGAGCAGTGGAATCAAGTAGTTGAATCGAGCAGTTGAGTCGAGCGTCGAATCGAACAGTTGAGTCGAGCAGTCTAGTCGAGCAGATGAAACATGCTGCTCAGTCAAACAGTCCAGTCGAGCTGTCGAATCGAACAGTCCAGCCGAGCAGTTCAATCGTGCAGTTAAGTCGAGCAGTCGGGTCGAGTAGTGAGTCAAGCAAATGTGTCAAGCAGTCGAATCGAGTAGCTAAGTCGAGTAGTCCACTGGAGCAGTTCAGCCAAGCAGTCAAGTCGATCTGTCCAATCAAGCAGTTGAATCGAGCAGTCGAATCGAACAGTTCAGTTGAGCAGTTCAGAAGCAGTCCAGTCGAGCAATCATATCGAGCAGTCCAGTCGAGCAATCTAGTCAACCAGTTGAGCAATCGAGCAGTCCAGCCGACTGCTGGAGATGAGGTGACTGAGAATACAACCCATTGCTCGAAAGCATGACGTCCTGTCAGGGACCTGTTTTTAATTACCGATAAGTAGGGTTGCCAAGTTGCCGGTTTTTGGCCGGCCCGACCGGTTTTTCATTTGCAAAGCTGGTGGCCGGTCAATCCTGCGAAAAAACCGGTTTTCTGACATATGAAGCCGAATTTGTACTTTTTGCCTGAATTGTTAAATTTTCTGATAAATTTATTAGCAATCCTGCGCAGCGGATCATTAAAGATAGCCAGTTTTGCAGTGACAATACTTTGCTTCTGGCGGTAATATACATTAAATTGTCCACTAGCACCACAAGCAAGTAGTTGTCACTCTGAAACTAGCTATCTTCAATAATCCATTCAATGTTCGTTCCACTACTAGCTGATCATCCCATTTACACAGAAAACTGTCAACCGACTTCCGGCGACTGCCAAAGCCTCCGCCCCCCAGCATTTTTAACAGCAGGACCGACCGGCCGCTTTTTGTAATTTTCAGACTTGGCAACCTCTTATGACGACCTGTCAGAGACCTGGTTTTCGGTACAGACATAAGCCTCTTATATTTATGACTAGCTGTAAACCCCGCGCGTCGCCTCGCGTCTAATTGAGAGCAAATTGGAGGTACGCTATGTAACGCTAACGCTATGTAACTCTATGAGGTGCAACCACAGAGAACAGACTACCAGGTAATCGACAAAAAGTGTGTAAAAGGTTTTTATGTAATCTACGAGTAATCCTTCAATAGAGCACCCCTCGAGCTGTAAGTGGCAAACTAAATCTTGATGTCGCTGTCATCGCTGCTATGTAACTCCAGCACAAAGAAATATTGATAAAGGTACATGGATATTTTTTGATGCGTTTGGCAAACTATTTTTGGAGGGCGCCACAGACAGATTTTACACACAAAAAATCGATTATTTCCTTCGAGCCTGTTAATCTGTTCTCTGTGGTGCAACTACGTTACTTTTGCTCGTCTTGAATGTAATCTGGTATGATTGCACTACAAAAACTATTTTTATGCCAACGTAAGAATGATGGTATGATTGGTTTGAGTCTTTGCTTAATGTGGGCGATTATTACCATGAAAATACATATCGCGCCCCTCGTTTTGGCGACAGACATAAGCCTCTTATATTTATGATTATATTTATGATGATAAATAAAATAAATAGATAAATAGATTAGTAGGTATAATATTCACGTATTAATCGGCAGATAAAGCTAAAATGGCCCATAATTGTGTGTGACCCATGATTGTGGACTGATTGTAGCATTTGTTTTCTAGGCTACGTAGCCATTTACTTTTCTTTAAAGCATTTACAAATAATTATTGGATTAAAATACAGTATATCGCCTTATTCTGTCTGTAACGTAAACTAAACCCTTGACAGGACGTCATGTTCTCGTAACAAGAATCGCAGCACACTCGCTAAATGCTTTACACAAAGCTGAAATATATTAGCCATGTGCAACTAAACTACAGCTGTTACGATCACCGCACGAACACTCTCTTATCAGGGCAGGATTTTGGTGTTACAAACTTGAAATTAAATAAAAGAAGAAACTTTTTCCAAATCGAATTCTACTATTTTTATTTATTTCCGACAGATACGTATTTCGCCTACGACTTGCAGACTTCATCAGTGTCATCGGAAATAAACAAAAATAGTAGAAATCAATATGGGAAAAGAAATTCTTTTATTTAATTTCAGGTTTGGAATTCTACTAAGACGCCCAAAAAATGCTTTCATTGTTACAAACTTAATAATAGTCGTAATAGAATGATATACAGATGTCAGCGCACTGATTAAAACCCCATCGCCACAGTTGACAGTGGCGAATTGGTATATAAATATAAACCAAGGGTCAAACAAATTATCCCAGATTACAGTCTAGACAAGGATCAGTAACGCAGTTGAATCTCATAATGAGTTACATAGCATTAGAGGTATGTACATTTAGGCGTTTTGGTCATGCATTCCGGTTATCTCCGAAGTAACGAATCTAGATTTTCGCAGTAAAAAAGTGTTTTTTTCTCGAAATTATAGAAAATTAGGTTGGGTACCTGTCCGCGATAGCGAAAAGTACGTTAAAATCCGCCAACCGTATGAAACACGTGCTTCCGAAGATTCGAGAAGCGTCTCCAAGCTGCCTGCATCTGCTAGCAACGTACATCGAACATTCTAGAAACTTCTTTCCTATGGCAGCAATACATTAGTACAGCTAGTAATATAACTTAATACATACTAATGTTGTGGTCCTCTGTAGTTTAATCTAAGCCTATGTCCAATAGTATCCGAGCTCATGTCAGTGGCTATAACATACTGAAGTACATTAAAGGCGTGAATTTAATGGAAAGTTGGTTCGTGCTATCAATAATTCCCAGAGCAAAACGGTGTATCAAAGGTTCGTCGTCCTCTAATGCCTCTAATGTCTAATGTCTTATACCTCAAGCGAACAGTGTCAATGTCCACCAAAGAACAGAGTTCGTGGTAGGATGTTAGCACTTCTTCGTTTCATACGCGATTCCTATGCGATACATACTGCGGACACCAATCGCGTAGCGAGGTTACTTCTGGAGAAATCTTTGCAGATCGCTAGTATTTATAAGGGCCATTAAGGTCACGGCCAAATCGGCCAAGCGCACATAGTTTCATGCCGAAATGGTCCAATTGGACTACCTTGTGGTACTCCTGAGTGCATGGTAATTGGGCAAGATTTGTTACCACGAAATGTGTGTCTCCAAAAACAATTTTTCAACTAAATGTACATTGAAGTAAACCGCCCAGTTAGCTTCGAGGTACGATGTTGGTCTAACAAGTCAGTCGTCGTATGTTCGACTCTTGGCTAAGCGGTGATGTTAGCCCCGTAAATGTCCTGTACTCTAACAGCCGATAAAGAATGGTCAAGTCTTAGAAAGACGTTTGATCCCGAGACTTTACTTTTGCACGCTGAAGTCACTTTTATATACAACACGAATTTCAAAATTTACACAATCGTATGATAGATAACCGTATGACATACTAGTACCTAAAGTTCCAATTTGAGCTCTCCAAAACATGAAAAAGGAAATCAATCCGCTAAACCCACCTGAACTCTCGCTTCACTAAGATCCAGCCGCATAGCCAGTTCCTCCCGGGTGAAAACATCAGGATATTGTGTCTTTTCGAAGGCTCGCTCCAGTTGGTGCAGTTGGAAGGTTGTAAACGTTGTCCGAGATCTATCGAAGTAAAGCCGGTAAAATGGCCGAAAAAAGCGAACAGAATTGAATTAATCCTCGATTCAAATTGCAATTTCGTCGGGCTGCCAGCCGACGAAAAAAAGGCTTACCGTCGAATCTTTCTCGGCCGGCCCATATCGTTCGGATCCCCATCCATGCCGTCCAATTCGCCCATATTGGGTAGCTCGTCATCGTTGTCCACGTCAACGCCATTTTCATGTGATTCCGCCGGCGAACTCTCACGTTTCAAGGAATTGTCGTGATCTGTGAACGAATGGAAAGAGAAAAAAAAACAAAACTGAAATAAAATGAATCCACTAAGCGTCGTGCACAGGAAAACTCGCGTCCGTTCGGGATGCGAAAAGTGAACTGCGGGTGGAGAACGGAGTCCCTCCGTTTCCTGCCAATTCGGATGCGAACGATTCGAAACGGCTTCGTCAAATTGAAGTGGCAGAAAATCCGTTCACGTTTTCCGCCCAGTGCTTATACCATTTTGGCCGGTAAAAATAACCGTAAACGAATCTTTTTTTTTTTGCTCGAACACAACCAATCACATGCTCGAAATAAAAAGTGCGCGATCAAAAATAATTCCCAAATCTATACAAATTCCATCGTTATCCCCTTTTGGGCAATATTGCAATATACCGGTTCCACCGGCAAGTATTCACTCTTTGAATACGCCAATTAAATAATCATCATCCTTGCGCTTCGCCGCTCATCGACCAGACGGACGAGGTTGGATCAGCAACAACGAGTACCTAGCGTTCAAAGCCTTTCAACTAGATGGGGACGAGGCAGATAAAAAAATTGCAAATCGAGAAAACATCATGCAGCAGTTAGAGTAAGCTCTTTCTGCCGGATCGTTCCAACGACCGAAGCAACGGGATTTTTTTCATTTTCATATGAAAAATTGAAAACTGACACACTGCATGACCTTATACCTTTAGCGTAGTTTGCGGATAAGAGGATTTTTTATCATTTATTGAGGATAAATGTGATTAGAACTGAACAGCTAGTAGAATCTTCATTATATTAACTTCATAAATTTTTGATTTATAGCAACTTCAAAAATCTGCCCGCAATTTAGAGTAATTACTCCCATGCACTGAGCTATTACCTAGGACAATAGGTCCGATTTAACCATTCAGTTCGTCTCAAGACAGAACCGGCAAAGTACCTGCGGCAGCTCAATCTTCCCCGTAAGAACCCTTCAGATTGGCCTTTTTCTCACCTGGTCCGCCTTTCGTAGAGAAAACATAATGTTCCATCGCAGCACCATCCATCATCATCGACTTCGGGTTGCCAGCCGTTTGTCGATCGCCACCTAGCTGGAAAGGATTAATTAGGATTGTGGTATTGTCCCTCTTATTGGCCCGTTTCAATGACACCCATCCTACGAATGGGTTTGGTCTTTGCATCTATGCTTCTTCTGCGACTCGCATGACGACCAACCAATTAAATTTTGCTACATCCCACGTTTGTTACTTCTGATCCGAGAATAATTGCACTTGGTATGAAAAAATGTGTCAAAAATCGATTGTCAGTTTGAAATTGAAAGGTAATGTTTTCGACAAAGTCCGACAATTCTACTCAATCGCTCGTGTTTTTTTATCTTACCTAGGTTAATTTGAGAAAAATCATCAACAATCAAACAACCAGAAGTTCAGCACATATGAATATATTGGGAAAACAAGAAAGGGGAGATACCACAAACCGCAATGATCATATTAATAAAAAAGCCACGGCAGTAAAATCGCCACGCATGACATTATTCGCCCCCCGTTGCGTTGTTGCGGAGAACCACTCGCTCCTACTGTCACCGAGCCCATTATCAAGCTCGCTTTGAGGAACGCTCACTCAACGACGGAAAAGTGGAAAATAAGTTGTTGAAATCATTACGGCAACACAACCGAATCGCCAATTATTCTGAGCCTGAGCTCATTGATGTGTTGTTCTGTTTGATTTTCCACTTTTGAACTTTTTTTATTTCGGGAATCAGCTTTGCTGCCGTCGACGCGACCGACGCCGCCGTTTTGGGTAAACCGAGGTTTATCGATTTCATTCAGTTGAACTTTTCGGCATGTGCTTGTTTGTTTTGTTAGCTTAATTTCGGTGCGATCAATGGCTGCTAAACCGGTAGTCTGATTTTTTTTCGATAAAAAAAAGCTGAATAAACGTGGAAAACAGCAACTCGCTGCTAAAGGGATTTTAATATACTGATAATTAAGGTTTCCCAACACGCAGCAGGATTGCACGTCCTATGGCCGTTCCCAGAGGGGAATCGACTCGTTTTACTTTCCATTATTATCCGCCAGATGAGATGTTCGGATATGTGTTTGTGTGCGTGCTGGTTTGCAAATGTTTTTCCGTAACATACTTTCAAGTGCGTGACCTCCTGCTAGTAGTGCGAAAATGCAGCTGATGAGTTGAATCGTGGTCTCGTTTTATTACCGTGTTTTCCTAGTATCTTTCATTAGATACGCGATAAAAAGTGGTTTGGTAAATGTTTTATGATTTATAAAAAAAATCTTGTACTTGCACTTAATAATTCTGATTTCCAAGAGACATGCAAAAGATTAAGGTATTATCATTTTCTGTCATTCAGACGGATTTTAAGAATCAGTCTATAAGCATGTAGTTTTATCACACTCTGCAGGAAGTAGCAATGACGCAGATTATGCTCTTCGCTGCTTGACAGCTACCGCCATAATTTGTTGAAGCTCTTCGCTACAAAGGTTTAAAGCCTGCTCTGGTAAAAAAGCTAAATCAGCCCGACAGTTTTGTTAACTTAAAAATACATCCGTGAGCAGAAAAGCAAGAGTTTTACTGTATATAGTTTATTTTACTGATTATAGCGACCATAATAAAATATACTCCAATAAATTTCCAGTCTCCGTTGGTTTGCAGTATACGCGCATTGAATTTTATCGTGCATATTGATATGATAGGTTGATAAAATCAACGTGCTATCGAAATTTATATTAAAAGCTATAATTCTGTCAGATTGTCATCATTTTAATAGCTGTATAAAACTAACAGATTTATTGCACCTTAGAAATCATGAGAGGTAAAAAGGGCCAAAAGTAAAACAGAGATCGCTAAGAATCAGAATCACTATACCGGGCCAATGACACGGACAAGTTCTACGACCTAACAAATGTTCAATGGAAAGAAGTAGCGTGAAATGAACTACGGATGAATTAAAAAATGTGTATGCTTAAATCTTCACTGTTGTTTTAGTTACACGTACATTTGAAATTTATTTATAAATTTATAAATTTTCAAATTCAAGTCATTTAATAAATTAAATCCTACCATGCGGCATCGAATTCCGTACAGCTTCGAAATCCGTACACTTGATAGAATTTGCTTGATTATATGTATTAAAACAGTCTAAATGCAAAATATTAATAACAGGTCCGGAACCATTTTTTAATAGCATTATATCGATGTCAAAACTTAAGCAGTAGGCCATGAAATACAATTAATAAAAATCAAACTGTAAATCATTATCGGATTTCCGTATCCATTTGCTGTGTCGTTAGCAATTTGCTAAGAAAATCACTTTCAATAAAATCAAGTGTAAAGCGTACTTGAAGTGATTTTTCTGTCTCAAATCCCGAAAATAGAGTTGAAAGATAGATGATTATCGTTGTACAGCTATTTTTTAGTCATTATAGCATTGAAATAATATTTATTCATTAAAATTAGTACTGTACGGATTTGGAATCAGTTTTACTAGTTGAATCTAAATCCGCACACCTGTGCGGTATCCTTAGTTATCCAACTTTAATCCATGTTTTGAACAGAAAATAGAAAGGACTAAAGCTAAACATATGCCGTAATACTGGAAGATGACAATTGCGATGATAAATAGTAGAAAATCCTTCAGTAAAGCATCGAGATAGTTTGCAGTTCCGGGCACTACGATAAGAGTTACTGTATTTAATCGGCACTCTCGAAATAACGGAACTAAATAACGGAAATAACTTTCTGCAACTTTTTAGTTTTCCGTATAATTTGAATTAAGTATAATTAAGTATAATAAAAATTAAGCAAAATTGATGTATACTGTCTATATGTCTATAGTTGCCTATAGTTAATTTACTCCTAAAATGTAAGAAAGTTTGTTTCAAAGCCTAAGATTTCCTGAGGTATAAGCAAAAGGATGTAAGAGGATTTGACACAAACGAGGTTTTGTTTACCATGGGTGATCCCATGGGTAGAGGTGAGGACCAATCGGCACCAAACTTAATATTTTAACTTTTCGACCACAAATGAAAAATTTGGTTCAAATACGAAAATATACGACTCTTAGATGAATAGGAGTGAAACAAAATGCTTCGATTATGGAGAAAAGCATATTTTATCAAGCTGTCAGTCAAATAAACTTTTAATTTATTTAAACAATTAAATTTTAATTTATTAAGATCAAGCATACTCGGATTTAGATTCATGAATAAACGGGCTTTAGTTAGTTTTAAACATGGTGTACGGAATTTGAATCAAAGGTGTACGGATTTTGAATCAGACATGGAAAAGTGTACAGATTTCGAATCAAGAGCTGCATATTTTGTCCTCGATTTTTTATAACTAGGATTAATTTTAGCGTCCTGTGATTCCAAATAATGTTTAAATAAGCAACAAACTGCCAAAAGAAAGTGTGATGAATTGCACATTACAATTCCATAATTTTATATTGACTATTTTAAATTGTCTAGTTCTTAGGTGTACGGATTTCGATACGGCACGGTAAACAATATTGATATTTAACCTTAATCTGAATCCAAACAGGCTGCCATGTAATCATCTAGCTCCTTATCTAGTTCTTCCTTAGTTTTAGAAGGTGCCGTTTCGTCCATTTAATTTAGTATGGTTCGTAGACGATTCTCAGGCCCGGAATCTGCGGACCTCTTCCAAATCCTCGTCCAGCTTTTCTTTGGTATTGCTCGGTGCAAAATTGTGGTAATTCGCACGCTCTAGAGGTTCGTTTGACAAGGGCCTAGCGCCAAGATGACAAAATACGCTTCCATTTCTTCCACCTGCTGAACGATTCTCGAATCTGTCCCCATTCACTCGATTATTGTTTGAAGAAGAGCGTCTAGAAACGTGCGTGTTCCATCCTAATCGGGGGTGGATCGAACGTCCAGTGGAACGTCCATCTGGAATCTATTTGACGCAAATCCGACTGATCATTCCGGTTCAGTGGTTGACGATCGGAACGAATATTATTATGACGCCGATCCAACTGATGAAGTCGTTTGTTCTCCGAACTGTCCCGATTGCGGAATTGCCTTTCCCCGGACATGGCTGTGAAGCGGTCGCTAGAAGAAACAATAGTCGGTGCCATAGCTGCTAAAGTACTTCCTCTTGGAGATGATGATCTTGCTAGTTTATGTTCTATAACTAGTTGTGAACTCTGAGTAATGGCTTTAAATACGATTGTCGTCCATCATTCCATAGTATAACCAACGACAAGCACATAGTACGTACCTACGACATGGGTTTTGCCCAGTGTTGCAATATATCGACAGCGTTTACTGAGATTGAAAGGGACTGAAAGAGCACTTTATTGTAATTGAGTTGAAATGATGGAAAGGTTTTGTGCCTGTGGAAAAAGAGGCTATTGCTTCATTCCCAGGGGTTTTCCTTTTCCTATTAATAAAAGTAATAAAAGTAAAAAAAGTAAAAGTAAAAATAGTGGATATGTAACACGGTGTTACATGGAAAAAATACTTCTCAAATGACCTAGTGTACGTTGTTAATCACACCTAGTATGTACCTACATCATAAAAACACATTTTAAATCTTCCTAACACCCCCAAAATTTCAAGTTATAGCAAAAAACGGTTTTGGCTAGGTGTCCACATACCATCATGAATAACTCAATCATTTTTCAAGCAATTTTAAGTTTTTTATACATTTAGACGAGATTTTTTCAATTAAATATAAAATTTAACTAAAAAAATGAAAATTTTTTCACTTTAGGGGTCTTTAAAGTGACCTTAAAAATGACCCACATTCCTAAGCTCAACACCACTTGTTTTGTATTCAATCCTAAGGCTTTGGTCAAAATTTCGGTCAAATCGGTCAATATTTGCGAATTTGAGACCATTTTTAAGAGTTGTAGTATTTTTTGCTTTTCATATATCACCCGCCTAATCTTACAACTGAGCATCTTGCACACGATTTCTATCTAGATACCTAATTGTATGATTGAGCGAGCGATATTAGAAAGAATATACAGTATGCTGAAAATCCACCTTTTGATCCAAGGATCCTATGGCCGAGTCGTCGTTTAATGTCGTTTTGGGTAATGTTGCAGAAAATTGAGATTATTTTACCATCATTTTCCGTTAAAAACAAGGACGAAAATGATTTTTTTCAACACTGGTCTTGCCTCTGACCATCTGGCAGTCTACCTGGAAAATTCTACGGTCGGAAAACGTTGGTTGGTGTTTGAGTGAAATCAATACAAGAACTTTTGGATTATTCGTTAAAATCCACCCAAGAAACTAAACATTGTAGCAGCCATCAAGAGTATGAAATCCAATAGAGCGCCAGGGATAGATCGTATTTCAGCCGAAATGCTCAAAGCTGACCCATCTTTGTCAGCCCAGATGATGTATCAGCTTTTCAGCAATATTTGGGAAACCGCAACTTTTCCGGTGGACTGGATGCAGGGCATATTGGTCAAAGTCCCTAAGAAAGGAGACCTAACGGAATGCGGTAACTGGCGTGGCATCACGTTGCTCTGTATTACTCTCAAAGTACTCTGTAAGGTAATCCTCAACTGGATTCAGGAGAAGATCGACGCTACTCTCCGGCGGCAGCAAGCTGGATTCCGTGCTGGCCGATCATGTGACTTCGAAAAGGCGTTCGACCGACTCAATCACGAAAACATCTGGGGCGCACTTAGGCGTAGAGGAGTTCCAGATAAGCTAGTCCATCTCATCGAGGCTCAGTACGAGGCGTTCTCGTGCAAGGTTTTGTACGACGGCGCTTATCCGACCCCATAAGGGTTACTGCTGGCGTGAGACAGGGCTGCATTTTATCACCGCTTCTGTTTCTCATCGTTATGGATGAGATATTAGTTGGAGCAATTGACAGTAGACCAAATCGAGGATTGCCTTGGAATCCTCTAACGATGGAGCAGCTAAATGACCTCGACCTAGCCGACGACATTGTCTTGCTCGCACAACGCCGAAATGATATGCAGAGCAAGTTAGACGACCTCTCCGAGAGCTCCCAGGCAGCAGGTCTCACAGTCAATGTAGTGAAAACTAAGTCTATGGTAGTGAACACTGACAATTCCACCAACTTTACAGTAGCGGGACAACAAGTTGAGCAGGTAGCCGTCTTTCAATATCTTGGTAGCCAAACAACGCCCGATGGTGGTACCAAGACTGATATAGCCACACGGATCAGGAAGGCCAGGGGTGCCTTTGCAGGTCTGCGAAACATTTGGCGCTCAAACCAGATCACTCTACGTACGAAAACCCGAATCTTTAATTCAAACGTTAAATCCGTACTGCTGTATGCCTGCGAAACGTGGTGCGTCTCAGCGGAGACAACGCAAAAACTGCAGGTATTCATTAACCGGTGCCTGCGATATATTATTCGTGCCTGGTGGCCTGATAATTGGATATCCAATGAGGAACTCCATCGTCGGTGTCATCAACGGCCGATAGCCACAGAAACTCGTGAGCGTAGGTGGAAGTGGATCGGACACACCTTGAGGAAAGGAGCGAACGAGGTTTGCAGAGCAGCACTCGACTGGAATCCACAAGGACAGCGTAGAAGAGGCAGACCCAAAGGCTCATGGAGACGGAGCTTAGCCAACGACATCCGGGCTGTAGACGAGAACCTGTCCTGGCGACAGGTAAAAGCCATGGCGGGTAACCGTCAGCAGTGGAGATCTCTGATTTCATCCCTTTGTTCTGCCGGACCGGCGTAAACCGTAGTAAACTCACATAATTAGTGTGAAACACTCGTAGGATTAAGACGTGTTTTCTTGCGTCCGAAGATGGCTGAATGAAATATAGTAGGCTGAAACGCGTAACGCAGAAAATCTAAAACTGATTCATTCCTCACCGAAGAAAAATAAACCAAACCCAAACATATAATTGAACGGTGATCCAAACATTCGAAATAAACTAATTAAACTGTGTTGTACATAAATCGTGAATCTCGGATGACCTCTGTCACAATCTCGAGTTTTGCAAGTTTCGGTGGAGTTCATGGGTGTTTTAATATACAAATTTTCGATTAGCTCACAGTAAAGTAGAAAACAACTCCCCCCATTGCTTAGTTTGAGAAAATAAAGCAGATAGCATTTAAATATTCGCCATCATTACAAACCATTTCGCCGATTACCATTTTGCGGAACACCAATTCTCGGTTGACCATAACGCGGGATATAGAGTTTCGCAGAATACCATTTCGCGAAAAACCTTACGCGAGATGTACCATTTCACGGAAAATCTTTTCGTAGAAAGTACCATTTTGCAGGGGTGACCCAACTGAAGGAGAGTAATAGAGGTCAGTAGATCTATAAAAATAAATAAACCTAGATAGAGGTGATCTCTACGGGTTTTCCATTTGCTTCCATTTGGTTTCATTTGCTTGATTACTTTTCGAGTTATGACGAAACTTGTATTTCATTTGTATGGGAGCCCCCCCCCCCCCCTCCTGAATCGGAAATAAGTTTCAATTCACCATAGAAAACATTCTTGTCTCCAAAAACACCCACATATCATATTTTGTTCCATTTGCTTGATTAGTTCTCGAGTTATGAGGAAATTTGTATTTCATTTGCATAGGAGCCCCCCCCCCTCCCTAAAGTGGGGAGGGGTCTCAATTCACCATAGAAAAAATTCATGCCTCCAAAAATACCCACATGCCAAATATGGTTCCAATTCATCATAGAAAAAATTCATGCCTCCAAAAACACCCACATGCTAAATTTGGTTCCATTTGCTTGATTAGTTCTCCAGTTATGAGGAAATTTGTATTTCATTTGTATAGGAGCCCCCCCTCCTAAAGTGCGGACGGGTCTCAATTCACCATAGAAAAAATTCTTGTCTCCAAAAAGACCCACATGTGAAGTTTTGTTTCATTTGCTTGATTAATTCTCGAGTTATGCAGAAATTTGTTTTTCATTTGTCCCCTCTTAGTGGGAGGAGGGGTCTCTAACCATCATAAGAACCTTCCCTGGACCCATAACCCCCCATATGCAAATTTTCACTCCGACCGGTTCAATAGTTTTCGATTTTAAAAGGAACATAGGGACAGACAGACAGAAATCCTTTTTCATAGGTATAGATATCAGGGTTACTAGGGTAGGGTAACTAGAGTTGAGTATTCAAAAATATCTAATAACTCTCATTGAAAATATTTCTTTATATCTTTTCTCTCTCTAGTGTGCTGCGTAATCTTTAACTCAATGTGATACGATTCGGATGTAATTAATCAACGATTGCAACCATTTTATGTTAAGAAAAAGTCCGCCAACAGCTATCCGTCCGGTGCAAGTAAGTTTTTGGCAATCTACATTAAGACGTAGTCCTAGAGGGGGCTCCGTAGCCGCAAGGTTACCGAGTCTGCTTTGACAAAGGGAGTGGTCGTGGGTTCGAATCTTAGTAGAATCAAGCCATTCGATGTCAAGTGACTTTAGCATGGGTTTATTCTCAGGCCACTCATTTACCCCCTTCCTTCATACTGAATTCTATATTTACCCTCTGAAGCCTCTTGACAGTGAAAATGTCCCTCCTATAGTTAAGTTTACTGGTCAGAGGTACGAATGAATCCTCGCCAGCGACCGCTAGAATATGGGATAGTACTGGCAGTGAGGATAAAGTGGGTAAAGTAGATCAAGCTTTGAAGGAAGGGTAAACCCCAATACACACAAGCACGCAGAAAATTGAATAAGCATATCGCTCACTCAATAACGATTATAGCAAAAAGAAATGCAGTGCAGGTCATACAGCAAACACCCGGGCGATATCACAATACATCAACTATACTGGTCGCAGTGATGAGTCCACACATGGAGAAAAAGACGTACTTCTACGGCAGTAAACATAAATATTTATTGTTCGAAACCTTCTATAACCGTAAACTTTTTTTAATGAAAACACTGAGGCCATATATACAGAAACTGACTGATATTTAAGCATATTTTCGGAAATGAAATATTTTGGATATCGTGGCATGCCATAATCGAACCATGCAAAATTCAAAATCCCACTGCACTGTAATGAAATGAAGTATCACATGTTCGAAAAATAAATAATAGTGAAAAATATGCCTATAATAGTGAAATTTTTTACTGCCCTTAGTAACGCTTGCAACGATAAAGCACAGAAATGCAGTGCAGAATACAGCATACACCCGGGCAACATTACAATAGATCAATAATGTTGTGGTCAAAGTGATAAGCCCATACAAAAAAACGCTTGCATAGCAGCAGGTGGATAACAACGTAGGCTTGTTAAAATGCTATGGTTTGTTACGAATTTCTTAATTAATTGCACCGGAGTGGTCTATTCAAAAGGAATTTGTAATTTTTGCATCAACATCCTGAATTTTAACTATGTTCCTTAGATAAAACTGTTAACAAATATATATTTAACAATAGAAAATTGATATTCTATCGATATCATTCTAAAATGCGCCAAAATTATTAAATGTTTCGAGTTTCCACTATTACTGGTACACCCACAATCGCTGGTACATCTACCCTATTTGCGTTACAGAAAGAAATGTATACTACACATTTAAGCTAACTGGCTAATTGCAATTAGATGATAACTGAGATGGTAAATTTAATAATTGAGCAAGAAAGACATGCTTGTCGCAAAAATATCGAACCTGTGCTTCAACTGAAGTGAAAAATATTCATTATTTTCTCCCACAATTAACTGAATGACGGTTTCCAACAAGGGGGCTCTACGTGCAACCGTGACACACAACTGTTCACAAAACTAAGTTGCTTCAAACCCATCAATTAATCTACTCAATGACAAACCACTAGCAATAAAGAGAAACGATCCAACAAATAATATTCACCCGACCAGGCCAGGTGTATTTAATGAGCTGGCACATGCAAAAATCAAACGTATTTGCATGTTTCAATTATTCCTCCCCCTCGATTAAAGGTTTTTTTTTATTATTTGATCGAGCACCGCCAACAGTGAAGAACCCCTGCTGACTGGAGGGACAGCGTAATAACTACTTTGCTTGACACACAATGAACCTATTTCACTATCCTCCTGGCTAATAGATACACGGTTTTGACAATTTGATTTATTAGATTATCATTAGCCAATTGAACTTCCGCAGCTGGTCCGATTCTCACGATAGGTACATATTTCCACCCTCACTTTTCACACTGCCTTTCGTGGTCTCTCGGTATTGCTCCGCATCCACAGCGAAAGGTGATAAGCAAACGCACTGTCATAGTTTGCAGTATTACTATTACCGTTATTATTACCACATATTAACAATGAAGAAAAAATCAAAGGGCTGCCCGTCGATCAAACAGCTGTGGCAAATCCGGAAATAATAAACTTACCGTTTTTATTGATACCAAGGCTGATATTGTTGTTGTTGTTATTATTGTTTATAGTAGTCCGTATGTGATGATGATGATGATGGTGGTGATGATGATTGCCCAAAATTTGGTCAATACTATACACAGCACGCGGTTTAGAAATGGAACTATCCTGCGGGGGCCGCAGGATATGGTCACTTTGCAAAGCACTGGACATCATTGTTAACGGAGTTATCCTTATTTACAGCTCTGTTTGTTTGCAACAAAACGTCTGTTATTGTTAATCTTAGCACACTTTTAAGCGGAATAACAAACTCGTTCAACACTATTGCGGCTTAGAATTCTGTATAATCAAAACAATTCCAAACGGTTTTTCAATCAGGATCAATTCTATTATCCCGCCTACACACTGCCTTCACGCACTACAGTTTATCGAACTAATCGCTGCGAACCATAAACGTCTAATGTCAACCACGAACTGGAAGTAGAAAGCCACAGCTCGTCAAATAAATATTAAAAATATTAAAAGTAGGGTCCCTTTGCGAATGAACACACGCACGCACACACAGGCAGCAAGTAACCCACCCTGTACCAACATCAGCAACAGCCGAGCGCGCGGTTGTTGTGAAAGACTCAAAGGATCCTTTTGTGCTGCCCAAATGCTTCACAGACTACGAAGTTAACGATACCCGCTTGGCTCTAGAGGGTGAAGAGACGTGAAAAAATAAGGGGTGTTTTTCCTTTTGTGTCTGTTCGACTTTCTTCCTTGAGAGCAACATTTCATTCATCCACAAGTGGGCGAGAGAAAGTTGTATGCTCTCAGCACCAATACAGTCGCAAAGAACAATGCATGCGCCTTTTCTATTTCGGTCAGGTACTCTTGATTTACCAGTTGACATGACAACTTCATTGTTGATGACACGGGCTGCCTGTAGTGGTGAGTGGCCAGGATGAACGCTCGCACGTTCATCCAACCGAATGCATACGCGAGAAGGTCGTCTTTTTCATGCTTACGTTGCGTTGATTGGTTGTGAGGTTCCCACCCTCTAGCGTATGCCTACGTCTACGTAGTAGCATAACAGTCGTGCCGGGTTTGGAAGGGAGGAGGCGGACGGTAAAAGCAAACGCGGTGTCGAATCACAACGAGCACGTGTTTGAACGATGTGTTAATGAGTGATGGTGGCTTATGGAACTACTAATTAACACCCAATTGGCCAGTATAATTTGGTTTGTTCCCATCTGTTGCGGCGGGTGCGAGTTGCTAAATGCGAGTTACCCGAAGTTGAACTCCAAATTTAGGGATCACACCCAAATTTAGTTGAATTGTTTTGGAGCATAAGAATGACGCTAAATTTACGCCAAGCAGATTATACAGCGATTTCTGACGAAGTTTTGCATATCGACTGGCAAAATATTTTCATTCCTACCGTCGTATGATCGTTCGAAATTGTAAGGTGCAATCACTTATCACACATGGTTTGATGGTGAAGCAATTTCCCTATTAAAAAGGAAAAAGAAATGTATAACAAATTTAGAAGGTGCAGGCTCTCCTCCGACGAATTTGCATATAGAGAAGCACTATCGCGCCCAGACTTAAACAAAAGGTGGGCCACTCGACTTTTCAGAAGAATGTTTTGTCCTAGAACATCGAATAATCGTAGGATGGCGAATCTGTTATTACTTATCACAAAACTACCGGCCGATTAGATTGAAAACTCTGAACTTTCGAGTAAAATAAGATTTAAAATCAAAGTTGAATGAAATTGGACTACACATTAGAATTGGACATGTAATCGGACTTGTCATAGGACATAAAATTAGACTTGAATTCGGCTAGAAGCTTAATCACAAATTAAATTAGAAATTGCAATTGAAATTAGATTTGAAATTGGATTTAAGTTTGGAATAATTTAGATTGCAAGTAGTAGCTGCAATTAGACACGAAATCAGATTTAAAGGAGAATTTCCATTACACTCAAGTCTCTTTTTACACGGTTTATTTTTATGATTTCGGAATTAACGCGGTTTTTTTCATCATTTTTTGAATCAACGCGGTTTTTGGCGTAGGACTACGTCTTTGTTTACTATACTGGAATTGGGCACTTTGAGAAAACGAAAATAGAAGTGTAACGTTTGAATGAAAGATTTCAAAAGCTAATAACTACTAAACTACTGAGCGAAACTGAACAATTTATATGTCGTTGGATAGATAAAATAACCAGCAATTTTATGGAGGGGTAAGAGAGCAATTTTAAAGAGAGCGTAAGAGTGGGGGGGGACTCCTATACAAATAAAACACCAATTTCCTCAAAACTTGAGAACTGATCAAGCAAATGGAACCAAATTTGGCATGTGGGGGTTTCAGAAGGTAGAATTTTTTTCTATGGTGTACTGAGACCCCTTCCCCTTCTAAGAGAGTGGGGGTCCCATACAAATGAAAGATAAATTTTCTCATAACTCTAGAACTAATCAAGCAAATGGAACCAAATTTGGCATGCGGAGTTTTTTGGAGGTATGAATTTATTTTATGATGGTTTGAGACTCCTCATTCCTGTGGTAGGAGGATAAGGACTCTCATACAAATGAAACAGAAATTTTTGCGAATGTGCCATATTTTCTGCTATGTAACAAGCGATAAGCTGTGAAAGTAAACTACCGTGACCGCCCCTAATTCTGCGCAGCTCCTAATTCTGCGCATTTTCCTTTATATAAGTATTTTTTAACATTGTGTATAACTATGATCATTGCGTTATTTTTTTATAAATGTCTGTTGAATATTACGCCATTATTCACAAATGGGCCATAATATTTGAGAGCGAAATAATTTAACGTGAAACTGAAAGTATTTTATATGGCAGAAAACATCGTCGTTAGCACCAAAGCTAAGATTGTCCTGCTAGAAAATTAACAAATTTATGATCAAAATTCTTTGCAATGATCAAATTACCCAGCATAATTAGGAAGAATAATTAGTTTTAGTCATGTCATTCAATCATTCAATGAAGAATTTAATCTGAATATTTCGCTCTTCTCTTTTAAGCATTCACTTAAAAAATGGCACTCTCAGATTCGATTCTTGTAAACATACATATGCCAGAAATGCAGTTTACATTAGTCTTTGATCTAATGATCTGATATAGTCCTACGTCACCCTTTCGTACAGCCCTTAGGGCTGTATACCTTGTAGTTTTTACATTTTATTAGAATTTATAATTGAATTAGGTTCGAAATTGAATTTGAAATTATGCTCGATATTGAACTTCAAATTAGAACGTAAACTGAACGTAAATTGGTTTCAAATTAAGAATTGGACTCATATTTGAAATTAGACCAGAGATTGGAATTCAAATTTTACTAGAAATTGGAGTTGAAATCAGAATTTCAATTTGACCTAGAATTGGATTTTAATTAGATTAAAATTAGGTTTAAAAATGCCCACCCAATTAGCTCCGGGGTACGATGCTGGCTTAACAAGCCAGTCGTCGTATTTTCGAATCTCGACTGGGTGGTGTTGCCATAGAGTCAATAGGATCTTTGCACTTATCCCGTAATTTTCCTGTACTCTATTAACCGGCTTCGTAGTCTGTCGATAAAGAAGACTCAAGTTATGAAGGACGTTTAATACCCATGACTTTGCTTTGTTTTTAGGTTTAAAAAATGACGGGTGCGTGACGTTAGGCATACGGATATTAGGCATAATGTACGTTAGGCATAACGGACGATAGGCATAATGGATGACAGGTATAATCGTCGATAGGCACAATGGACGATAGGCATAATTAACAAAATTTCGCTTTCCTACGCACTTGAGTCAACCATCACTGCGACACAATACAATGAGAACCGGGGCCGCCCATTTAACATAAATTCATTTGGTATAAGGTCTTGACATAACGTCATTTGCCATAAAAACATCGCCATAAACGTAAGGGACCATTTGACAGAAAAAACATATGGCATAACCACTTTTTGGTACCATACTGTCCCTTTTTCTCTTATTTTTTGTCCTGTTTTTTCTTTTGCATTTTACTGATTTTTTGCAATTTCTTTCTTTTTCTTTGTTTCCACTTTTCGTCATTTTCTATCTCTTTTCATTCCCGTTTTTTGACTTTGTATATTCCGTTTTTCCTCGTTTACATGTTCCGTTTTTTCTTCTTTTATATTACACTAGCTGACCCGACAAACTTCGTATTGCCACAAATTAATCTGTGTCGTACATAAATCATGAATCTCGGATGATCTTTGTCACAATCTCGAGTTTTGCAAGCCCCCCAGTGGGCGGCGCTTCCGACGGTGGGTCACCGGCAACACTCGCGACCGTCTCGTCCTGAATGATCTAGTGTTACTATAGATAGTTTTTGTGGTCTTGTATTGACTAATGTTTTATGGAAGAGTCTCGAATTTCTCGAGTTCGATTAGTTTTTGAGTTTCGCAAAAATTTCTGTTTTATTTGTATGAGAGTCCATATCCCCCTACCACAGGGGTGAGAGGTTTCTAACTATCGTAAAATAAATTCAAGACCCCAAAATCTCCCACATGCCAAATTTGGTTCCATTTGCTTGATTAGTTCTCAAATTATAAGGAAATTTGAATTTCATTTGTATGGGAGCTCCCCTCTTAAAAGGGGAAGGGGTCGTAATTCACCATAGAAAAAATTTCTGCCATCTAAAACTCCCACATGCTAAATTTGGTTCCATTTGATTGATTAGTTCTCGAGATAAGAGGAAATTTGCATTTCATTTGTATGGAAGCCCACCCTCTTAAAGGGGAGATGGGCCATAACTCGCTTTCTAAAGAAGAGAGGGGTCTCAATTCACCATAGAAAAAAATCTTGCGTCCAAAACCACTTACATGTCAAATTTGGTTCCATTTGCTTGATTAGTTCTCGAGTTATGAGGAAATTTGTTTTTCATTTGTATAGGAGCCCCCCCTCTTAAAGTGGGGAAATCCATAGAAAATATACCATAGAAAATATTCTTGCCACAAAAACACCCACATGATAAATTTGGTTCCATTTGCTTGATTAGTTCTAGAGTTATGAGGAAATTTGCATTTCGTTTGTATGAGAGCCCCCCCTCTTAAAAAGGTAAGGGCTCCTGATTCATCATAGAAAAAATGGTTGCCTCCAAAAACACCCACATGCCAAATATGGTTCCATTTGCTTGATTAGTTCTCGAATTATGAGGAAATTTGTATTTCATTTGTGTAGGAGCCCCCCCTCTTAAAGTGGGGAGGGGTCCTAATTTACTATAGAAAATATTCTTGCCCTCGAAAACCTTTACATGCCAAATTTGGTTCCATTTGCTTGATTAATTCTCGAGTTATGAGGAAATTTGTATAGAAGCCCCCCCTTTTAAAGAGGAGAGGAGTTATAATTCCCCTTATAAAGAGGGGAGGGGTCTCAATTTAGATTCTTGTCACCGAAAACACCCACATGCCAAATTTTGTTCTATTTGCTTGATTAGTTGTCGTGTTATGCAGAAATTTGTATTTCATTTGTATGGGAGCCCCCCCTCTTAGTGGGGGGAGGGGTTTCTAACCATCACTAAAACCTTTTCTGGCCCCAAAAAACCTCTACATGCATATTTTCATGCCGATTGGTTCAGTAGTTTTCGATTCTATAAGGAACATACGGACAGACAGACAGACAGACAGACAGACAGACAGACAGACAGACAGACAGACAGACAGACAGACAGACAGACAGACAGACAGACAGACAGACAGAAATCCTTCTTTATAGGTATAGATTTACCTTGTTTATGACTTGCCTTTCCGCATTGCTCTCCGGTTTCCTTTATCTCCCGTTTGTCAATTTTTGGTAACGGTAGCTTTTACAATCAACAGAGAGGACGGTAGAAGAAAGTAATGAAACAAAAGTGTTAATAGTATCCAAATAGAACAGATCTTCCAGCTTGGATAAAGAGGAACGGTACACAACTCCTCAAGCGTTGCTTCAATGACCCTCTCTTTCCTCATTTTCCGCTCTTCCACCTTCACGCCTAGTCCCTTTCTGTTTGAATGCCAACAGCAACTTTGATTCATTACTTTCTTTTTCCGTCCCCTGCGTTGATTGTAAAAACGATTGTATAACATTTCGCCGAATACCATTTCGCGGAAAACCAATTCGCGGATGACCATAACGCGGAATATACTGTTTCGCGGAAAACCATTTCGCGGAAAACATTTTCGCGGAAAGTACCATTTCGCGGAAAACGTTTTTGCGGAAAGTACTATTTCGCGGAAAAAATTTTCGCCGAAAGTACTATTTGGCAGAGAACCACCGCTCATTCAGTTTGGAAACCGCAAAACGCGGCTTCGCCGCTTTGTATTCAACGAAAGTTAAATTGATGCGAGGACTAGGGAAAACTGACTAGAGGTCAGTAGACCTAGGAAAACGAATAGACCTAAACAGATGTGATCTCTGCAGGGGGGCTGCCCCCCCGCAGTGGCCGGCGCTTCCGACGGCGGGTCACCGGCGAACACTCGCCGTTGCCTGCGGCCGGCTCGCCCTGAATCATCTAGGAAACGTTTGCTACTAACATGGTTTTCCGCGAAACAATATTTTCCGCCAAATGGTTTTCCGCGAAATGTTTCTTTCCCCCAAACGGTTTTCCGCGGAATAGTCCTTTCTGCGAAAGGGTTTTCGGCGTTTTGGTACATTCCGCGAAATAGTACTTTCCGCGAAAATGTTTTCCGCGAAATGGTATTCCGCGAAACGGTACTCCGCGATATGGTCTTCGGCGAAATGTTATACAACCGTAAAAACTGCCGTTATAAAAAAATTAACTATATGCCTTACTTCATTCAAGGTCAAGACAAAAACACGAAGTTGGTCCATCCCGTTTGTTGTCTTTTTCTGATACTGTTTAACTCTATTTTTGGTCCGTTTTTCCTGTTTATCTGTTTTCCTTTTGCTGTCCCGTTTTCCATGCCAGTCCCATTGTCCCATCTTTCTCCATTCATATCCCATTTGACTTCTTATTCCCGTTTTACTCGTTTCCTTCATCGAGTTTCTCACTAATGCTGTTTTTCCTTTGGTTTCTCTTGTTTTCTTTCCCATTTGTCCTTTCTTATCTCGTTTCCCCCGATTTTCCGTTTTCCTTTAGTGTCTCGTCTGTCCTCTATTCCCTCCTTTTCGTCTTCATTTTTCATTTTTTCACTTCTTGTTAGTCCTAATTTTCTTTGTGTGTTTCTCTTTTCTGTTTCGTTTACTTTCATTTTCAGGCCAGTTTTTCTTCTTTTCCAGTCTGGTTTTTTTGTTCTCTTCTGTTCCATTCTTCCTCTTATCAGATCCTTCTTTACCATTTTTCTGTTACGTTCTGTTTTGCGTTTTATCCCGCTTGTCTTCTGTTCTCATTTTTCTTTTGTCCCGCATGACTTATTTCCCGTTGTTTTATCCTGTTGTCTTACTTTCTGTCCATTTCTTGTTCGTTTCTCCCTTTTCTATCCTCATGCTTCGTTCTTTCTTCTTTTCTGTTCAGTTTGTTCTCATTTTCTTTCTCTTTTCCTCGTTTCATTTAGTTTTTTCTTCTTGTTGTTGATGTTTAGCAGCCGAGAGCTGGAGTGACTCTTGCCATATCAAGAATTCCTCTCCATTGTACTCGGTCCTGGGCTACTCGTCGCCAATTCGTTACTCGTCTCGACACACGCAAATCGGCTTCAACCTGATCGAGCCATCTAGCACGTTGGGCCCCTCTATTCCTGGTGCCGGTAGGGTTCTTGAAGAGAACGGATATCACAGGCGTCCGGCATCCTTGCGACGTGGCCGGCCCACCGTAGTATCCCAACTTTCGCCAGGTGTACGATGGGAATCTCTCCAAGCAGTGCTTATAGATCGTGATTCATACGTCTCCGCCACTCTCCGCTTTCCATTTTTACTCCGCCAAAAATAGTCCGCAACACATTTCGTTTAAATACGGATAGTGAACGTATGTCCTCCGTAAGCAAAGTTGCAAAAAATGTAAGGCATCATAAAAAAAGTCATTGAAAATAGTTTTTCAAATCATTAATTAAACGTTTATTGAATGTTATTGGTTGCCATAAAGTGGCCTTTATTCCACACCAGTTCTTAGCTGTGCTGCTGATACGTTCATATAACGTTTATTCATCCTTGTCGTATTTGTAAGAAAACAACTGATTACAGTTCTATTGATGTATTGCATTTAGAACGTAAGGCTTTGTTTTGACTCCCTGCCCTTACAATCAAAATTATAATAAATTGATTTTAAACGAAGGTACACCAGTAATTGCTATGAAGTTATTCATTGTATGTCACTTCAAATGCTTCGACCATCAGTACAGAACCATGGATGGGTGGATCAACATAATTGAAGGCAATTGCCAGCATTGTAGGTCACACATATTTAAACGTCCCAAACCAAACTGGTAATAAAATTCTTTGCCATGCACACTACCTGTAAACCACAAATCACTAAACATGACCATTATTCTGAGGGTTACTCTCTTAACAATCTGGTTCCTACAAATGGTTTGAGTTATCTATATAAATGCGTTTCAAATTAGGTCCGGCCACACCTATGAATAAGAAAAAAGCTTCGGACTGTCTACTTCGAGCACGACAAGCACTTGCTAATGAGGTCATAAGAACACATTTCAACTGCTAACGGATTACGACTTGTGTTACCTTTCACAGACAGCAGGCTACCTGGT
The DNA here is from genome assembly GCF_943734655.1 of Sabethes cyaneus. Lineage (NCBI taxonomy): Eukaryota > Metazoa > Arthropoda > Insecta > Diptera > Culicidae > Sabethes > Sabethes cyaneus. The sequence goes on along the minus strand of NC_071354.1, from coordinate 189,904,621 downwards.
TTTGGCGAGCATATTTCAGAAAACTACTGCCTGGAAAGTCAAATAAAGACTGCTCTTTTATGTAGATCCATATTTGTATTTAAATTAAAACTCTAAAAATAATGAGTATAACGCAAAACAGTTTGCGTAAACTAGCTTAAAATATTCAAATAATTTTTTAAGGCATACAAATTACTCATTACAGCTGCATTGTAGTTCTACTTTTTGTAAAAATACATAGATACAGCCAAACTTTATTCAGCAAAATTGAAAATAATGTGTGTCGTCCTTACGGCGAGCGGGAGTAACCGGTTACCCATAGCTGCTCAAATATGCTCGTTTGGGCGATGCTGCTAGATGGAGTCAGTAGGATCGTTGCACTAGCCCCGTAATTGTCCTGTGCTCTTACCAGCCGGCTGCGAAGAATACCGATACAGAAGGGTTAAGCCTTTGAAAGACGTTTTAAGCCCAAAGCATTGCTTTTTTGCTCAAGTGTTTTGTAAATCGGGGATGGGTCAATGAAACAACTTAGCTTATTAGAGATCGCGATCAACATACCACCGACGTGACATTTTCTGCAGTTCTGCTGCTTACAATTGCTTCTAAAGACGGAAAATGGACTCCCGAATAGCTGTTGCGAGTAGCTCTTCTCGTCAAGCCAGGCTTTCGTTAAGATGATTATATCGAAGTTCGATTCAGTTACAGTAACAAAGAAGTCATCGGGTTTGGGTCGAAGTCCGCGCACGTTCTGGAAAACGGGTACTGTGTCATCAGAAGAATTGATATAGTTGTTGCACTTGCCTAGACTGGACTTTTGGGAGTCCCGTACACCCGCACGTAGCACTGGGACGACTGTTGTTCGTTGGCAGGAATGACTCGACTGCGTTGGGAGCTCAGTAGCTACCATAACACCGAAATCGACGCATCCCGAAACAGCCTCAGATGACGGTAGAAAGGCTGCGAGTTGCCTAGAATAGCATGCTATGTCAAGCGAGTCGGGATTGATGGATAGATCGACTGTAAGGCGACGTTTGGATCACTGAAAACGAAGTGTGCACCCAGTTAGCATTTTTATATGTATATAAAAGTTAAAAATCAGCTTTGCGTACAGATATACATTCCAATAAATCGTATTTGAAGCGCAAAATTGTCATATACGTACTATTTTGAGACGATGTCCGTGATTAGGAATAATTATACGTATTTAAACTATATACTTAGTTATACACGATAATATTCGATTAACGTACTATACCGTACTGCTATACAATTCTGTGCTCAAAATCGTATGTGTGTCAGTTATATTCGATTGAAAATCGATTTGAGCGGTCTTTATTAAGCTTTAGTTACGATTCAATGAACCAAAAAATTAAAAAGAAGAATATATATGATAATGTAGGTATATATTAAATTTATTAGAAAATAACTTGTCATGTGTGCCACATGTGCCACTCTCCCAACTATCTCGATATTACGCCTGTTCAAACCCTTATTAATGCAAATGAGCAATTGAATGCAATAAAATCGTTTTCACCAGAACAAAGCTCGCAAAGATCCTTACGGTCAGAACACATTTACCGGATTAGAACTACTTTTCAAGATGCCCGTGCAGCAGCTCGCAGTAGCCAGTCTAGAGTCCTCCCCAAGCAATTGTGACGCATTGTTCCAATTAGCAGCGGAAAGGCTGGGTGCAAAATATTTTCTGCAAAAGTCAATCTGTCCTGTCATAAAGTTTTATAACCGCTTAAATAAGAATTAACGAGAAGGAGTTGCCGAAACCATCCCAAGAGCTGAAAGTTGTCCGCCGCTGGCCAGGCAGTAGACACCCGAACACATTGCTTCTGGTGGATTATCAGTAGAACTGGAGCCGATTCTGCTACCTCCGGTGTCGACGTCGATTATTCTATTATACCACCCGTCTCTGCCTGTCCGATTCCGTTCGATTCTGTCGGTAAAAACAATGCTCGGTAAATGATCCAGAAAGAGGATTTTGCGGTCAGGATTAGGTTTAAGAAAACAACGTGTAGGATACTAGGTACTAGACAGCATACGGCTCAAACAAGGAGACGAAAGGTTGATCATAAAATAATAGTTTAAATGCACAATGAAGGAAGCAATAATTTCTTGTAAAAACAAAAGATTACAACTTTCCGGAGCACTAAAGTGTAGGCAGACGGGAGCCTTTGATTTTTTGGCAATGACCGCTAGTGAAAGGGTTAAAGGTTTTATGTGTAATGATGCAGCTTGCATTTCTCAGTCTCTGTTTTTTCTCCGTCTTTGTTCGAATGATATGATCCCGTTTAACGAAAGCAGCAACTTGGTTCGGACACTAATTTACATATTTTGGGATCATCATTTGCACCTGAAAAAAATGTTTGAAGAGAAACTCGTCAGTTCAAATCAATTTTTTTGTTCGAGTGATTTTAATTTAGGGTTTATTTAAATTAAATGCCCGCTTGAATTGATAACTAAATGCAATGATTCTGATTTACGTACCGGATTTCTTACCAGTAAGTTTCGCAAACAAAAAATCCAATCGAAAACCACCTAATTCAATCAATCGAAATACTTTTTGAAAACTCTCCACCATTGATTGTTGACAATTGCCTGATGAGTAAATTGTTCTTACCATTACAACCAACAACAAAAGGCATCACCTGCCTTAGTGTGTGTCTAATTGTTAGAAGATTACCCTCACCTGTGGGAAGGAAAACAGCGATGCCAAAGGGAAATTTCATCCAATCATGCAACGGCGCCGAACTGCGCAGGCTTATCAGTGATGACATCGTCCGTGGCCCTCAGCTGTCGCTGCGGATGGCGACGGCTGCTAGCATTCCCAAGGCAAAGAAACATCGACCGAGTTCATCGCCAGACTACCGTACCGCCGTCGTCGTCGGGTGAAGGATTTTCCCCTTCAAAATAAAAGACGGATGAAAAATGAACGATGATGCCACCCCGCACACGTTGATTCTCTCTTGCGCTAGATCTTCACCACTTTTCCGCACGTACATGGTCAGCCGTCGCCACAGGGCGAGTGTTTCGGCACCCAAATCAGCCATTTCGGACCTTCCAGACCGGATTATTGCCTTTATGTTATGAAAAATGCACAAAAGTCTTTCGAAAAACAATTGTAAGCCTAATGCCCATCCCAAACAATACAAATTGATCCGATTGCATGCAGCTCCTTCTCTGAGCCGGTCCATTAGCAGTATTACTATTAGCGAAAGAATCACAGGATCATCGAACCTCATTTGTGACGGTAATCTCCATCGACCGCTGCTGACCTGTGCTTAATGAGTATGTGCATCGAGCTCTTAAGTTAGGATCAAGTGATCCCGCAGTCAAAGATCTGGATTAGGTCCATCAGATCCCCCGTATGGTGTGGTGATATTCCACCAAAGTGTCTCTGGCTGGAAAACAGGCAACATAAACTTTCCCTCTCGTCGTAAGCTAGACAGGCCAGAAACCGCAATCTTGCAATCACTAATAAAAACAAAGGATTATCAGGCATTTGTGCATCGTTTTAACCCTATCGGAATGCTTTTACAAATCGAGTGCTATAGGAAAACCAATGCCAAGGCCATTGATTGAAATGCACACACGCGGAATTTAAATTAAGGTTTTTCAATAAAGACTGTATTCGAAAAAAATGCAAAAATGCTAGCAAACAAAAATTTTCACCAAAAATACATTCTAAGTCGGATAGTTTAGACACTTTCAGGGCATAAATAAACACATATTAGCTATGTTCTCCTAGGCTAAATGCCCGTACTGGGATTTAACACTACCCACTCCATCACCGGATTCCGTGCTGGCCGATCATGTGTAGACTACATCACAGACATTGGAGCAGGCCAACGAATTCCAGGACTCTCTTCTGCTGGTGTTCGTTGACTTCGAAAAGGCGTTCGACCGACTCAATCACGAAAACATCTCTGGCGCACTTAGGCGTAGAAGAGTTGCAGATAAGCTAGTCTCATCGAGGCTCAGTACGGGGCGTTCTCGTGCAAGGTTTTGCACGACGGCGTCTTGTCCGACCCCATAAGGGTTACTACTGGCGTGAGACAGGGCTGTTATGTTATCGTTATGGATGAGATATTAGTTGGAGCAATTGACAGTAGACCAAATCGAGGATTGCCTTGGAATCCTCTAACGATGGAGCAGCTAAATGACCTCGACCTAACCGACGGCATTGTCTTGCTCGCACAACGGCGAAACGATATGCTCCCAGGCAGCAGGTCTTACAGTCAATGTAGCGAAAACTAAGTCTATGGTAGTGAACACTGACAATTCCACCAACTTCACAGTAGCGGGACAACAAGTTGAGCAGGTAGACACCTTTCAATATCTTGGTAGCCAAACAACGCCCGATGGTGGTACCAAGACTGATATAGCCACACGGATCAGGAAGGCCAGGGGTGCCTTTGCAGGTCTGCGAAACATTTCGCGCTCAAACCAGATCACTCTACGTACGAAAACCCAAATCTTTAATTCAAACGTGAAATCCGTACTGCTGTATGCCTGCGAAACGTGGTGCGTCTCAGCGGAGACAACGCAAAACTGCAGGTATTCATTAAACGGTGCCTGCGATACATCATTCGTGCCTGGTGGCCTGATAACTGGTTATCCAATGAGGAACTCCATCGTCGGCCGATAGCTACAGAAATTCGTAAACGTAGGTGGAAGTGGATCGGACACACCTTGAGGAAAGGAGCGAATGAGGTTTGCAGAGAAGCACTCGACTGGAATCCACAAGGACAACGTAGAAGTGGCAGACCCAGAGACTCATGGCGACGGAGCTTAGCCAACGACATTCGGGCTGTAGACGAGAACCTGTCCTGGCGACAGGTAAAAACCATAGGGGGTAACCGTCAGCAGTGGAGATCTCTGACTTCACCGGCGGACATGGATACATAAGTAAGTAAGTAAGTAACTCCATCACCGGTTTCGCATAATGGCACGATGCCAGATCCGCCCAAAATACAGTGTCATCTTCGTGAGACCGGAAAAAGGACAGCAGGCGCTTCTTGAGACATTCTTATTTATATATTTGGCCGTTGAGGGTGCCGGTTATTAAGTACGGCTTGCTGAATTTGCCGCACCCACAGATTGCCGGCCACACCAAGTACTTCCTGGCAAATTTGTCGACCTCCTTCTTCTGGAACTTCTCCAGAACTTCCAGGTGGGACTTGTCGATGAAAATCTGTAGGCCGGGGTCCTGTTTGGCGTCCGCTTTAATGTATTTCTCATCGTCCATTACGATGAATTTCGGTTGCTCCAACCACTCGCGGTACAGTTTCCTAGCGGGATTTGGTTGTAGTTTTGAATCGCTGTATTGTACCGTTGGTCGTTCCTTTACGCATTATTTTTTACAAATCATTCGAACAAGCCAAATTCCCGAATATTTGGAAGGAGTCGTTTATGTTCCCAGTGTATAAAACAGGCGACCGCCGGAACGTTAGAAACTATCGCGGAATTACTAATTTGTCTGCCACGTCAAAATTGTTCGAAATAATTATTAGCAGTATGATGCCTGGTCGTTCCGTTTGTACGAATTTAATGGAGTTTACCTCTACCTGTATTTCGCAAATAGAGAATAAGAAGCACGTGGACGCAATCTACACGGACTTGAAGACAGCTTTTGCGTAAACTTTTTCGACTCGGTGCGGCGGCTCGTACTTACGTGACAGGGTATTGCGCGTGAAACTTGGCTCATGTATTTCAGCGCAATTTACCAATACCTCAGGTGTTCCGCAAGGTAGTAATATGGGACCACTGCTTTTTTCACTGTTTTTCAATGACGTCACGTTGCTATTGGACATCGGATGCAGACTTGTATACGCTGATGACTTGAAACTGTTTCTACCTATTGGAAAAACTGATGATTATCGCCGCCTGCAAGAATTACTTGATACATTTGTTGTGTTACTTCCGAGGCTGGAGGGGCCTCAGCAGAGTTCACCCCAGGTTCCTGGTCGAACCACTGGGAACCGTGTAGGCGCTGTGCTCTCACGACCTCTTTTCTGACTAGCTCAACTGTGAGAAACACGAAGGCTCTCAGAGTCGGCTCCGGGTCTACTTTTCTGGATCAAGAAATCAAAAGCCCTAAATTGCCATTTTACAAACATTTATTTAACCTAACTCTTTTTTTTCGCTCTACTCGCGATGTTATTCGGTTTTCAATGCTGCTACCGGTGCTGTGGGTCGGCCGACCGTTGCACTATGGGCCAGAAATTAAAATTTCGGGACAAAAATTTGCGGTTAAACAGCATGTCTCAGCTCAATGTTGTCTTCGGCAACTTTTTGAATAAAAAATTGATACATATTTTGAAGGGATCGTCCAATATTTAAGCGTTACTTAAACAACAATTTAAGTAATAACTTTTTGAGTATATGAAACTTCTACCTTTTATCCATTTTCAGCAATAGACCTTTGTTTATAAACGATCCCTCAAATCAATTTTTTCTTATAAAATGTTTAGTGCAACAGACAGCTCAATGTGATGTTCTACAAAATATTTTGCAAGATATAACTGATTTTAGGTTAAAAACCGTCTGATGAAAAATCCGTATATCTTAGCCATCTGCAAGTATCTGCAATTAGTTTGCATACCAATTTGTAGGGAATTATTAAAACTATCTGCCCAAATGTGCATTTCAAAAAATACCAGGGAATACCTGGGAATAGTGCGGATTTTTTTTCACACATGTTATATAACTTAATAAATATGCGTCCTAGCGTCAAACAATCTTCACAGAAAATATGTATTTCGACATACTAAATAACTTTGTAAAACATTTGAAAGCAATAAAATAATCGTGTGCAAAGTTATTGAGTGTAATTGATTTTAAGTGCTCTTTTTTAACACATCATTATATTTCGTAACCGGTAAGAGATAGATAGTTACTTTATTCAGCAAAGTTGCTTATTTTAGTATTTTCTGCAACCTTTGGAGAAAAAAAACTTTTTTTTAAATTATTTAAGAAAACAAAAATTTGTATCACCCTAATAGTGCAGGAAGATGCGTTATATTTTATTATTTTACTTCTCCGAAGACACCACCCTTGAAAAAATACACATTTTTCATCAAACGGGTTTTAGCCTAAAACAGTGATATCTTATTAATTAATGCAGAAAACGCAAAACAGTCTTCAGCAAAAATATTCCTCTTTTATGCGAAAAATGTTGCCTAGAACATCATATTGAGCTGTCTGTTGAAATAAACATGTTACAAGAAGAAATGTGATTTGAGGGGTCGTTTATAAACAAAGGTCTATTGCTGAAAATGGGTAAAAGGTAGAAGTTTGATATCTTCAGAAAAAATACTTTATTGGTTTTTTTGGAAATTGGTTTATCTTTAATATTTTGAAACCAAAAAGGTGAAAAAAAAATTACTCAGTATTTATGTCCTAAGGTTAGGGTTGATTTTCCCCCGTAACTTGTAAACCTTCCATACCTAGCTATGCAAATCCACTTCAGGTGCCACGGATCGTATTAATGAATATCGTACTATATAACGAGTACCACTTACTTAAATGTTAAATATTTTATCTAGCTTTTAATTAATAGGTGGAGCGAATTAATTTTGGTCTGACTTATTGAACCATCTAACGGAAAGTGTCGGTAGCTCCACTGTCACTGGAGGGAGAAACTTCTTCTATTTCCTGCCGTTTTATAAGCCATTGAACTGAATTTTATTTCGTTTTGTGTTTGTAGAGTTGTGGATTATGTTTTGTATCATTGCATCGTGAGTGGTTTTAATTAGTCCCTAGATTTTATTTACTCGGTGGTAATTTTACTTTTTAACTATTTTCCCTAAACTATTAGTTTATTTTAATTTCGATTTTAATTTAATTTTTATCTTTATAACAATATATTCTTTTACTTCAAAACGCTCACCCAGCCTAAACCTATAAATTATTTGTAAACAAAGTTTACCTCGAACTCTAGTCTGTTGCTCGATACGTTCAATTTAATCTGATCTACATGGGTGTTATAGGGTAAAGAGTGCGAAACGGTAACAGTTGATTGGTGTAAACGAAACTGGCTCACACTAAGTGTGGCAAAATGTAAGGTACTAAGTTTTTATCGCATTAAAAGTCCGATTCTATTCAAGTATCGGATTGAAGGGTCTGAGCCGCGCAGAGTAGACCACGTTAGCGACCTTGGTGTGTCACTTGATACTAAGCTAACATTCGCCCTACACCGTGAATCGATTATTTCGAAGGCAATGCGTCAACTCGGATTCATTTCTAAAATTGCACGAAATTTCAATGATCCGTATTGCCTCAAATCCTTGTATTGTGCGGCCACTGGTTCGACCAATACTTGAAAACTGTAGTATTGAATGATGTCCGCAGCAGTGAACATGGACCCTGCTCATCGAACGGGTACAAAGGAAATTTATTCGGCTTGCTCTGCGACATCTACCATCACCATGGCGTCATCCCGAGAGCCTCTCACCGTATTCTGATCGCTGCCGGCTACTTGATCTAGACTCGTTAGATTATCGACGAAAAACGCACCAGGCAGTATTCGTGGCCAAAGTCATCAACGGTTAAAGTGATTCCCCCAGACTTTTATCTTTATTGGACTTTCGTGCTTCGCAACGGGCTCTACATTCCACCGGCACTTGTAGCGCATTCCGGAATCATTTTCTAGTCAGTAAGCCCCGCCAGAAAGTAATACTAGAATCATATTGGATTTTACTATTACATTCGGACTTTCAATTCGTTTGGTTTAGGCTCGGAATAGGACTTGGGGGCTGTGAAATTGAACTTAAATTTTAATTTAAGCCTAAAGAGATTAGGCTTGCAATGGGACGTACAATTGGACCTCAATAATACTTGAAATTGGACTTGAAGTCGAACGCTTCAGCAACACACGTCGGTTTTTGGAATATATCCGCAGAGACTTTTCAACTTCTTTGAAACAAAATTAATCGTGACGAACTCAAGGTGAGTTAAAATAGGTGATCTAGTTTTCACAGTTTGTAGGACAGAAGTGCGCGGAACGATTGGTTAGCAACCATCGACGTTGTTTATACATTCAGCAGTTTCCGCTTTGAAAATTTCGGTGATCGTCAAGGGTAACCCAGCGGGAGTGAAAAACAATTTTGAACATCAGAAAACCTCTCTTGACTAACCTTGGACGAACTTTTCAGCACTAAAAGAGATAACATTACAAAACAAACTACTGTCAAAAAATTCTACACTCTTAACTGATTCTACCCGTAAATAAGTCGAATTCAGCTAAAGCTAGGTTGAAACTACTCAAAATGCTCTTAAAGTTTTTCAACCAAAAAATTGGTAGCAGAAACTTGAAAGTGCGTTATTTGTCACAGAGAATAATTCAATCATCGGTAGCAAATAGCCAAAATTGGTTGAATTTTTTACCCAAAATTTGAGTTTGTACACTTTAAGGGCATTTTGAGTAGCTTCAACCTAGCTTTAGCTAAATCCGACCTATTTACGGGTAGAATCATTTAAGAGTGTAGATTCGACCACTACACGGAAAAAATCTTATTCCTGTACCATGACAGACAATTAATTCATGATTTTTGCCTTTCTACTATATAAATATATAGTATAAAGGTATAGAAATCACTTGGAAAACCGGAAATGGAAAGAAGGTCCTGCGGGCCGAATGTTATATACCATTCGACTCAGTTTCGAAAACTGAGCATTTTCTGTGTGTGTGTATGTATGTGTGTGTGTGTGTGTGTGTATGTAACGCTTTTAATCTCACTCACTTTTCTCGGAGATGGCTGGACCGATTTTAATGTTCTTAGTGTCAAATGAAAGGTCTAGGTGTCCCATTGGTCGCTATTGAATTTCATACTGATCGGACTTTTAGTTCAAAAGTTATGTATAAAAATACGAAAAATATGGGACTTCATTATCTCATAGATCCCTTAACCGATTTGAACAAAATTGATTGCATATGAAAGAGGAGCCTTACAAACCCTTAACTTCCAAATTTCATGATGATTGGACTTGTAGTTTGAAAGTTACATAAAGAAATGTGAAAAAATAGTATTTAAAACATATATTTGTAACATTTAAGAATTAATTCAATGAAAAACATCACACATTTTATTATTATTTGAAAATTACTGCTGAGATCTATCAAACGAAACCGAGTTATTTAAAATCGAACGGTTCATTCAAAAGTTATTCAAACTTTAACACTTAAGCACCGTATATTAAACCGTTAAAACGTGTGAAATCAAAACGTATCAATCAAATGTTGATTGTATTCAATGTGTGCGATGTATGTATGTATGTATGTAAGTATGTATGTATGTATGTATGTATGTATGTATGTATGTATGTATGTATGTATGTATGTATATATGTATGTATGTATGTATGTATGTATGTATGTATGTATGTATGTATGTATGTATGTATGTATGTATGTATGTATGTATGTATGTATGTATGTATGTATGTATGTATGTATGTATGTATGTATGTATGTATGTATGTGTATGTGATGACAATTTGCAATGAAATTCAAGAAAAGTGAGAAACATGTCAAAAGTCAGAAGTTTTTGAAGCCTCTTAGTGGAATACGAACTCTGAAATAAAAGAAAAGAAAAAAACTTTTACCGACTAAATTCCACTATTTAATATTTATTCGCCACAGATACATATACGCTTTGAAATAAGACACTGATGAAGCCGGCACGTCGTAGGCGAACTACGTATCTGTCGCAAATAAATATTAAATAGCGGGATTCAATTGCAAAGTTTTTTGTTTTCTTTGATTTTAGATTTCAATTGTCATTTTCTTCACTTGTTGTTACTCACAATTGTACAAGAAAAGCAAAAAGCGAAGAAAAGCAGTTAATTTAAGCATGTAGGTATACATGGTGTACAGGATTAAAAATACTAGTGAGTTGATTTTTCCAAATAAATTTATACAAATTTCAAACAAATTCTGCGCATCAATAGATGCTCTTTTCAATCCATAGATACTAGAGCTTAGAAATGTTATATGAAAAATAGGAAGTAAACGTTGCACGGTAGTAACTTTGTAAGATTTGTTTTCGTTAGTGACATTTTAAAGGACAGATGTCTTATGTCATGTATCATGTTTTAATAAATAAATCAAAAATGACAAGCACTGGAAATCATAACGATCATATTTCTCATTCTCATTTCATATCTAATGCTCTATTCAGTTATTTTTTCTAATTCAGATATATTGCAAAATTGAAGCCAAGCAAACTAATAGTAAAATTTTGAGGTTAATCATTTTGTTGTAGATATCCTTTTTCTTCACAAGCGAAGTATAATAATAATTTTTCTGAACTCTTGTTTTTCAAAGATGCTAACTTTTGAACGCATGGTATTAATATCAAAATATCAAAAAAAATTCTACCCTTTGGGCTAAAACCACTCAAAAAAAATATCAAAAAATGTGCTATGAACACTTATTTCATATTGTCAGTTCAAAACAAGTTTCGTATGTGGCTCTGTAACCCAAAAGTTAAGGCCGACCGATTATAAAACTAAATAAGGTGTTCATCAAATAACATAAATGACGCTTACAAGTATTAACGCACCCAAGGAAAGAAAATATAATTATTCTACGCAATACGTTGTGAATTTTACTGGGGAATACGGAACGGATATTTAAAAATATAGTCAAGTTAATTATAGATGTTCCTGAGAAATTAAATAATGATTATTGTGGCAGTAGAAAGGCTAGGTCACGCCGCTAGGTGGATTAATTCGGGTTTTTGTTGTATAATACCGCTAGAAATTCGTGATATGATTATTATTCATGATTTATTTTCATTAAACATAAGCCATAAATTTGAAATCGTGAGTCATTTCACTCGTTATGGAGATTGAATTTCTACCCGTGTAGAAGCGCTGCAGTGAAATAACCAGTGCGTCCAGACATTAAATGACTCGAGTTTATATTAAGCAACCCGGTGTCACCAATACACTCTCACATATGATTTGACAGTACCCCCATTTTGACCCCTCGATGCTGGGCCCTAAACAACAATGGCCGCAACAATGGTGTTTTACAGCCCAGTGCTTTTGACGTTTATATTTCAGCCACAGAAAAATGGCGATGTGCCGGGGAGTCAAAATTAAGTCTAAATTTGTGTAAGCTAAACCGGAGAAAGTTGATATGAACATTTAAAATTGTGTCGCTATTTGTTACGGAATATCTCCGTAGCACTCGTGTAGTGTAGCCCTCGCTTCAACAAATTAAAACTTTGCTATCAATCAACCCCAGCATTGTCAAAATTTCGAGAAGACGTCTCAACACCGCTGCCAAACAATTCAAATTTTCATAATTAAAATTTGAACAATTACCTCCCGCTCAAATCGACATTTGTGACTCGCCGAAAAAACGACCCCAAAATTAATAACACTTCTTTTACCTCCACCACTAAATCTTTCCGAACCACCGCCATTTCGCACTGCAAACAATTGAACGCTGCTCGCTTAAAAGGCAATCAAAATTTTCAGCATCATAATCATCGGGAAAATCGCGAACAAATCTTCAATTTCCTTTTGCTATTTTCCCACTCACCCCACGCTACGCGCGATGGTTGTACGGTACCAGTCGGCACGATCCGGCCAGTCGTCACCACGATGATGACAGTTAGTGCCTTCGGGATGCTACAGCAACGAGGACACGTCAGCTAAATTTATTCCGCTCCGTTGGCCACTAAGCGGCGGCGAAAAGGACGACCGAAAATCGGAATCAAACATCATTGAGCAATAATCGATCCACTTAGAGGTATGTGGCACAAAAAACGTCTCCCGCGTCAGGCGAAAGGAGCGGAAAAAGTATGGAACGGCGATCCGCCGAGTAAACTGAACTGAACGAACACAAAACGCTGCCCCGCCTTAGCAACTCAAACACAACAACATAATGGCATCTCAATTGAATCATAATAAATCTCTAAATGGAAAATATTAAAAACGCATCGCTATTCGCGGGTGTGATAGGGTTGCTCAGAAAGCCAGATAGTTGAAGGGAAAATTTTCTGATTTTTCGGATGAAGGTTTCTTGCGTCTTCTTGATGGTAGCTTTTCGATCGTTTTTGGACAAAAAATAGTCCGGCACCAAGCACATCCCATTTCCATAGGTTGTCGTCATAATTCACAGCTAAACTGTGCAACAATTGACAAAAATCCATACCTACAACCCTATCAAGAAGCGACAAGAATGTCGATTCAAACACAGGAAGGGATTTGATTGTTGTGGGTGGCAAAATCGAGTGGCTTTTTATTTGTATCCTCCCGGCACGTCGCTACGAAGCAAAAGTTAATAGGGGTTAGATAGATGATGTGAAGGTGAAAAGAACAGGAAAATATATGCGAATAGGAGACAATTTAGCACAACCTGCAAGGCGCTAATTTGGAAGTTTCAGAATAATGGCATGCATATTACGACAGGTATCCTAAAATTCAGAGGGGTTATAGCATTTGAAATGACTGGGATATGTTGCACGGATTCGCCCTATCGATTTGCCTCAATGCAAATTTTAAAGAATTCTTTAAACTGTAGGAGCTATTTATCGCTGCTCATTTTGTATAGTTGAGGAATGTGTAGGCATTAAACGGAAAAAATGATCACCTTTTTGAGTGTCAAATTCATAACCATGTCTTAACGCCTTTCGCTTTATTGTGTAGATTGTAATTGATTTGGCCTCTTCGAAGCAGTAAATTTAACATCCTTATTAAGCGTATAAATGCTGGTAGTTATTAAATTACTTTAATTTACTCTATTTTATTGTAAAAGGGTTACGATTTTATAGTCGTATATAGAATTCGACTTGCAATTCGGAGCCTATTGAATTGAACTGATAAAAGATTAGAATTCATTACCATCAAAACGTAGTTTTTAATAACATTCGTCTTGAATACAGGAACTAACACGCACGAATTGAAATCTTCTCTCGCTTCCTGTATTCTGCATTGGAACGAAATTAATTTATTCCTAATTAGTTGCGTGTATGTTACCAGTTAACACACAGATTACCAAAATAGTCAACAGAAAACTCTTGCCAAATATCCTAATCGGTTGCAAAGAAAAAATCGGGGCTGCTCACAAACAGCCTGTCTCTCACACCGCCGAAGGAAATATTTTATTAGACGAAGGATAAAGAACAAACAGAATCCGCCCGTCACTATGTAGAGGCGACCCTACTGCCGCCGTCAGTCGCTGGTTTCATTGCGATAAAGCTAATAGAATTTTGTTCTGACCACCGAAAAGAGAACAAAGACAGAAGCGTCAGACCTTACTCTTTCTAGTTCGCTTTCCCGGCCACCCTCGACAGAGCAGCACCATTGCCAAATGCCAGAATAGAACGGTAAAACTTTTCCCCTACCCGTTTTAGTCGGCATCTATTCCGGAATGTTAATTCACTAAACTTGCATCCGACGGCCGGCAGCAGTAACTACTGTTTACCAGTACCTCTAATAGTGAGAGGAAAATTGCACAAGTTTGCTCCGAACCAAACTATTCATGTGGGACGGAAAACTTTGCTGTCCAATTGATGGGTAAAATTGGAACCAATAAACGACCCCCCGGCAGGGAGCAGGAAGGGACTTCCCATTATGGTTGCAAAATCTAATATCAAACATACACAGAAAACAATTTTCTAATAAACTTTATTACGGAGTTAGACTGGTGAACCGAGTTTAGAGACCGAGAACATTCTTCGCAAGGGCGCTTCGTGAAAATTTATTTAATTATCAGACTAGCAGTATGAATGATCTGTGATAATGTTGGGAAATCACTTTCGATCAGACAGACCGTAGGTTATATTTTTTCGGTCTAACATAAAACTCTAAATTTACTGCAGATGTCTCAGGGTCCGGCTAAACATTATTCGGCCTAACCGAGATTCTGAAAATCCGGCCAAATAAAGTGGGTGTATCGTTCTCGAACCTCAAGCACTCAAACGAGATTTTCGCTTGTGGACCATTTACGTGGTAGTACCGCGTGTGTAATTTCAATGCAGACCAACAATATATTTAATTTTGCAATGGCATCTGGTGCTAGCGCCCACGCTCTTCCGGTTGGTACACGAATATTTTATTAACCAAACCACTGCCGCTCGTATGCATGGGAAAACTTCGACTACTTTTACACCGTTTAGTGCCGCTAGTTATGAACAGTCTCAATTAAATGTGGTTGGGTCATACGACCACCTTAAGGGCCAAACAGAATGCTGCGTCAACGCGTCCGTCAGCGTTATTCTGACAGTTTTCCCATGGGTTTACTGGCAATTCGACGCTGACGGATGCGTTGACGCAGCATTCTGTTTGACCCTTTACTTATTTACTTACTTAATTTGCTTTCCATCCTAAAGCATAATGTACTGAATAAAATTTCTCCAATTAGCTCGTTTGCGGACTGTCGCTCTCCAATTCCTTGGTCGCAGTATATTTGCGTCCAAATATCTCCTAACTTGTATAACTGTCGTTCTCGCTATAACCCTGGCCGTATCGCTCCTACCGGATTTGAAGTAGACACCATCTTCTAAACGTAATTATTTGGCACTCTGGCAACAAGTCCTGACCACTATATCCGTCTAGTTTTAGCCACCTTTTTAATTCTGGGTCACCACAGAGCTGAACCATACTATATTCTCCTGCACGTCGCCAAAGATCATACTTTTGCAATTTCTTGTGACAATATCCGCTAATAATAGGGGCTTCGAATCTCATAGCTGGTGTGATTAGCCCCGGCCAACAATTAGTATGCGTCGGCCTCGGTTCCGCCGGCCAACACGTACTTTGTTTTATACGTATTCTTAATATCTTCAACGCAATACTCACGGTTTATTCCGATTCACGCTTTAGTCCGTTGTACTACTAAGCCAACCCCACAAATGTTCTGCTGACAATGTCTATGTCATCATCGATAAAGTGGACAAATCGTGCTCCGTATGTTGCTATCCACTCGATTCATAACCCCCTATGCACTATCTTGAACAGCAGGCAAGAGATACCACGGTAAGGGATTCGAATGAACTCGAAAATCCATCTGAAATTCGCACGCAGCACCGCGTCCCATCTATCATGGTCTTAATCAGTTTGAACAACTTGCCGGAAAGGCCATTTTCGTCCATGGTTTGTCATAGCTCTTTGCGATGAACAGATTTAAATTAAATTCGATGAACAGATAGTGATCCTCATGCCTGAGGTTTCTGAATCTACAGCCTTTTAGGAAAACTGCTGCAGAGTAAAGTTTTGGTCCATCTTTGACAGTCATTTAACACGTAAAATAAAGGAACAGCCTTGCCAGCCGTGAGCGTCTGACTCCAGGTTAGGGGCGGCTCGCGATGGCGTTTCCACTGCACGGTGAATCGCCGTTTCCGTACCAGGTATGCGGCTGTATCCCAGGTTAAGGGCGGCATACAACAGCGACTGATCCGGAGCGGACGGCTGACTTATGAAACGCTGTGTCTCGCCAGCTATACCCAAGACAGCAGCCCTGTCCGCGAGACTAGGCATCGCAGCCCCAGTGAGGCAGTATGCTTAAACAACTTTCGCTAGGAGAAATTCAGGAAAGGAACTACAACCGGATAATCGGCATGGACCCAGGCAAAAGAAAACGGACAACGATTATTGGAAACTTGGTACTTGGAATGTCAGGACTCTACTTGAACCGGCACGCGCGGGTTTGCTGGCAAGAGAGCTGCAGAAGATGAAGGTCGAGTTTGCAGCCATCCAGGAAGTGCGGTGTCCGAAGACGGGAGAACGCGAATTCCACGCAGTAGATCCTATTGCGGGCACGACAGTCAAGTATCACATCTACTACAGTGGCGGCGCTAAAGCAGAGCATGGAGTCGGATTCGTATTACATGGAAAACAAATGAAGCGTGTCATTAGGTGGAGGCCCATCAATGACCGTCTATGCGTGTTGAGAATTAAGGGCAAATTCTTTAACTACAGTCTGATAAATGTGTTCGCAGCGACGAACGACAAGCCCGATGACGTAAAAGAGGCGTTCTTCTTGATCTTCTCGACAGAACATATGGAGAGTGCCCAAGACATGACATAAAGATAGTCATCGGGGATACAAATGCACAGGTCGGACGTGAAGTGTTCTTTCGCCCCGTTATTGGTAGAGAAAGCTTCCATCCTACCACAAACGACAATGGCCTGAGGCTAATCAACTTCGCTGCAGCCAGAAGTTATCTGTAGTACCCATTTTGCACGATGGAACATTCGGAAACACACCTGGAAACACCCTAATGGAGAGGCCTGCTCTCAGATCGACCACGTTTTGGTTGATGGCCGGCACTTTTCTGATGTCGCAGATGTGCGATCCTTCCGGGGACCAAACGTTGTCTCGGACCAAGTAAGTAAGCAAGATCCGCGCCCGGTTGTCCAACGTATTCAAATCGAAGCCAACGAGGAAGATACGACTGAATATTCGGCGGTTATCAGCGGAGGGAGTTGCTGCAGAGTACTCTCGGAAGACTGATGAGCAGATCGGTGAACCTCTCGGAGAGAACCTGAACGAACAGTGGAGACACATCCACGAAGCGATCAGCACTACAGCGCGGGAAGTGTTGGGTACTACTGCTGCAGCCACTTCCAGTGAGTGGTTTGACGCAGAGTGCCAGCGAGTGACTGATGAGAAGAATCGAGCCAGGAGTCACATTTTGGCTGCAACTGTGACACGCGAGAGCAGAGAGAGATACCGAGATGCTAGAGCTGCCGAAAAGAGACTTCACCGTCGTAAGAAACGTCAGCATTGGGATCGCGTTCTTGCGGAGGCGGAGAATTGCTTCGAGAGGCACGATACAAGAAGCTTCTTTAATACGATCAACGGAATCAGGAACCGGACCGTGCCAACTCCTGTTATGTGCAACGACAAGGAGGGGAACCTGATTACCGAAAGATCGGAGGTGGCCAGGCATTGGAAACAATATTTCGATGCAACAAGATGGAACGGTCAACAAAAACAGGATAACGATTGAGGATGATGGACAAGCTGTGGATCTACCAACTTTGGACAAGGTTAGGTAGGCAGCGAGAGAGCTGAAAAACGGCAAAGCAGCTGGAAAGGACGGCATCCCCGCCGAACTTTTGAAAGTCGGGAGCGAACGGCTGTATTGTGCAATCCATCAGGTTATACTAAAGGTATGGACTGAGGAGGAATTACCTACGGACTGGTTGGAAGGTCTCATATGCCCAATTTACAAAAAGGGCCATCGACTTGTATGCAGCAATTATCGAGGTATTACTCTCCTCAATTCTGCATACAAAATTCTCTCCCGCATTCTGTTTCTCACACTGAGGCCATTACAGGAAACCTTTGTTGGCGAATACCAGTGCGGTTTTCGAGAGGGACGCTCCACGACGGACCAAATGTTCACCTTGCGACAGATCCTCGATAAATTCCGGGAATTCAACTTGCAGACTCATCATCTGTTTATAGACTTCAAGGCGGCGTACGATTCAGTTAAACGAAACGAGCTGTGGCAAATTATGCTTGAACATGGTTTTCCAACAAAACTGATTAGGCTGATACGTGCTACCCTTGATGGTACAAAATCATGCGTCAGGATAGCGGGTGAGACTTCAGACTCGTTTATGACGTTAGATGGTTTGAAGCAAGGTGACGGACTATCGAACTTGCTGTTCAACATTGCATTGGAAGGTGCTATTCGAAGGGCCGGCGTGCAGAGAAGCTGTACCATCATCACGAAATCTCATATGCTCCTAGGGTTCGCGGACGACATCGATATCATCGGTGTTAACCGTAGAGCTGTGGAAGAAGGAGAGGCCGACGACTTCGAGGCAGACCCCGTACCCGTTGGATGAGCGCTGTTGACGAGGATGCTAGAACAGCGGGTGTTAGGGGTGACTGGAGAGTGGTAGACCAAGACCGAGTAATGTGGAGACGGCTCCTGAATTCGGCATGGATTCGATAAGCGGATTGTCGCCGAAAAATTCAAGTAAGTTAACACGTAAAAAGTAATTAGTGAGCTGAAAACGTTAAAGCTGCTAGAGACGACGGTATTCCGGATAAACTTCTAAATACGGGGATCGAGCGGCTGATGCCAGAAAAGAGGGTTGGTTGGCTTCATTTGTTCATTGGCTCATTTTTTTTAGCGGGATTTGACTACTTTGTCCATTAATTTGAACTTTTGTAGTATATCCCTGTTTACCGTACGTGCCATGCAAGCCAATTGTCATTTATAGACAACTAGCCATTTGCTCCTGCACGTTCCCAGTCAGGTATAATATGGTTTATGAAATCGATAACCATTGGCTCATAGTCTGTTTGTGGACTACAATGCGGAGTGCGATTCAGTCAAACGAAATGAGCTGTGATGGTGGGCTGGGCACGTGGCCAGAATGCCCGATGGAAGAGTAGCCAAAACTAGAACCAGGAGGAGGCCGTCGACTTCGGGGCAGACCCCGCACCCGGCAGATGTAAGCAGTCGGGGACGATACAGGTTCAGCTGCGAGGGTATTGGAGAACGGCAGCCCAAAACCGACAGAACTGGAGAACCATATTTCGTTCGGCGCAGGAACGGTAACGCCTTCCGCCTTTCTTGTAGATCGGGCTGATGACCCAATCGTTCCACTCTTCCGCTAACTGTTCTGGACCATTCAAATTCAATTAGCCGATGCCAAACAAATGGCTTGGTTTTCCAGGTCCATTCTAATAAACTCAGTTCACAACCAATTTATTGTTCTTCAGCTGATTGAGGGCGTTCTGGTGACCACTTCTTGCACGTCTGTTCTGCCCTCAACATTGCTTGCCTCACCGCCATGGTCTTCTGTCTCGACCATGGCAACATTCTTTCTATCACTGATGTCTGAGAAATCTTGGGAGTCAATCAAAACGTGGTCGTCCGTTTTACTACCCTTAAATATTTGTACGTATGGCCATGTTCTTTGAGTCAGTAAAGTTGTTGAGTCTTTCGTATGCGCAAAACCCCTCAATCACATGGTTGGTTTTCCTCCTTCGTGTGGCATCCTGGTATTTATAGTATATTAGAGGATTTCCCTGTAATGTGTAATGTGTGTTGTTTATATATTACGTAGATAGTTGCCGGTAAAATGTAACGGGACGGAGTGAGTTGACAGCTTCCCGCGTTAAATAGGGGCGTCAGTCAATCAGTCGTGAGATGGTGAACAAGCAAGAAATCACATTGGCGATCTATTGCCAAATCGAACTTTCGAGTTGAATTTCATGGTAAAATATGAGGTAAGAAAAATGGAATATATTTTGCAGCAGTAATAAAATCGCGTACTATATCGCATATCAACGGAGACGGAAAGGCAAAATTGCACACGAGAAAACAAAAATATCACGCTGGGTTTTATTGATCCCAAAGTAAGCGAAATACTAACCACAATACTCCAGGGTTAGCACGAAAGATAGCAACAAATTTAACTTGCAAATACAATTTAAAAGAAATCTCGGGTAAGGATTGATTGAATCAACCGGAAACTCAATTGCAGTAGTAATATAATTCATCGTCTAAAAATTGATTTAAAATTACAATAGAAGAAACTTTTATCTTTTATTATTGACAGAGAGTATTTAGTTTTGTTGAGCAATATTATTGAATTTTGTCCTATAATATCTATCATTTAACGAATCGCACGTGTTCGATATGTTTCGTACACAACTACAATAAATGGTAAAATAGTTTAGCAAATTCGTATTAAGGTTGAGCCGGCGAGAAGACCAACGCCGACGTATATTAAGATTGAACCGACGAGAGGGCCATGGCCAATATAACAAGCAAGAATAATTTGACGGCTGCAGCAGCAATGTAAAGTATCTATAATTGACCTAAAATAATATATATTGAATTGTTCATTTTACGCAAGGGGAGGATGTGGCATCCTGGTATTTATACGATATTAGAGGATTTGCCTATAACGTGTAATGTGTGTTGATTACACATTACTTAGGTAGTCACCGAAAACGTATAACGGAACAGAGAGAAAGGGTCACAGGGAGTTGACAACTTCTCGAGTTAAATGGGGCGTCAACCAGACAGTTGTGAGATGCTGGACAAGTAGGACATCACACTCTGGACTGACCTAAACATTAAAATCCTCACTAATAATCTTAATGCCATGTTCTGGGCAGTGGTCGTATTCACGCTCCAAATGCGCGTAGGACTCCTCCTTGTTATCATAAGAACATCCGAGGAGAACGTCGTGCACGTTGATAATGCTTATGTAGAAGAACTTTTGATTTTCAATCTGCATATTCGAGAACTGACTGTTCACCAGAGGTGAACAGAGAGCATTGAAGTGCTTCTATGGAAGTTAACAGATCGACAGCTAGCATCTCAAATATCCAATTCATAGCCATCCCACCGGTCTATTCCTGTTTGTTCTGATCCGAATTTTCTTGTTCTTCATTCAGTGTGTATATTGATTTTTATGGTGTCGGCTTGCAAGCACTGCAGTCTGCCTCACCTGAGGATCATCGTACACAGCGTTGCTTAGAGTCTCACACTAGTACAAGGATGATGATTCGCCACCGTTTTGAGCTGCCCCTACCTTGGTGAATAGAAATAGGATACACGAAAGAGCCCTCCTTCGACTTTCTTCTCCTCTAGCTCGGGTTAGCTCGTGCTGTATCAAGAACTTCTGTCCATTGTACTCGGTTCTGGGCTAATCGTCGTCAATTCGTTTGGCGTCTTGACTCTCGCAACCTGGTCGTATTCAATCTGGTCGAATGCGACCTGGTCGAGCCATCTAGCATATTGGTTGTTGCATGCCGATGGAGCACTTGAAGAGACCACGTTTCGCTGCGGATTCTAATGGTTTGAAAATAGAATGCACCTTCCCAGAAATGCTCGAAAAGGCCGTTCAGTGTGACCGAATCTACTCGAATCCTTATGTAGCTTTATTATCTAACGAATCAGAAATCAACAGTCCAATCACGAAATCTTCTTAGGGAGTCTATCAAATTAATCCCCTGTCGGGTCCAGTCATTTGCATGACATGACATTCTTACGAATGGCTTTAACCCGACGGCTTTGCAAGGTACATGATTATTGAGGCCAATTGGACCTAGCGAAGAAACGTGTGACATCGATTTGGAATAGAGACCGAAGAATGCGAAATCACATTGTGGTCAATAACGATGGCAGAGTCTTGTAATCGGTGGATATTTAACTTTGCCAGAAAAGTGTGTCTGAACACGTATCTGATCCCCAACGCAATAGATTCTTTATTTCCGATGGTTGAACATTCTCTTGGATTCCTTTCTTGCAATAACGCTTATGAGCTGGTCCTTTTTCCTCGTTGGGCACATTTCCATGGGCTGGATAGAATCAAATTTATTTTATTGTAAAATCTACCTTGCCTGGTGAAAATAAATAGATCCAAGGAAATTATTTGTGTTTGTTTGGATCAGAAAAAAGCAGGGCAAAGCAATAGCGTTGGGTAATAAACGTATTTAAGAGTTGACCCTACTTTATCGAGAGACTTCACAGACGGCTATTAGAGTACAGACCAATTATGTGGCTAGTGCAACAATCCTACTTGTCTCTAGACTGCAGCGCCCAACCGAAATTCGATTGTACGTCGACTGGCTGGTTAGATCAGCATCGTACCCCGAAGTTAGCTGGACGGATGAACCAGAAGAACCGTTTTTCATTATTAACCACTGAAATCAGCTAAAATTATTAAGAGAAATTTATACTGACAACGATTAATTAGTTTGAATGTTTTACTGCACCCCGCCAAATTCATCAGACTTGACACTGACCACTATTTATTTCGTTTACTAAAAAAAGACAGGTACTTCACTTCATGGAATTCCAGAAAGACTGTCTGCCAAGTGCATTAGCAAGATTTCTTCGATTATCAAGCTAGCTTTCGTCGGTTAGCGAATTAACGAACTGCCGCGTTGGCAGTGCACCACACTCAACAAATCAATTAAAAACCCCATCCAGTAGCAAAAAAAAAATTTCGTTCCATATCAGCATCGGCACAGGTTCTGTCCACCGAGGCAGCCTGTTGGCTTTCATTGAATTGACGCTACTGCCCCGGCCGCAACCATTCCACTTGTGGAAAATCGACCGACCGAGCACTGCTCGAAGGAGCGAACGGCTTCGAACGATTATTATGCCCTCGAGACAGGATATTGATAAATAAGTTTTATTTATTCTATAATGTTCATACGTCTCATGTGCTTTATATTATTTGTAAGAAGAAATTTTCCCATAACTAGGCGCAGAGTCGCCTGCAACAGAGAGAAAGAGCGACTAGCTTACGAGTATAGTTGGTCCCGATAGTAGCCAGAGTTTAGTCGGAAGTTTGTTTGCTGTTTAGATTTATATATATTTATATCCAAAAGAACATTCCCGATTGACTCGCAGCCGTCGTCGTCAACGTCTACGCCGCGTGGATGGAATGGGATGAAGTCCTATCAAGCGGGAAAAAGAGCATCACATCGCTAGCTAGCTAGCAGCCCAAGGCGAACGGGGGTTGGACAACCGCCACAGTATTGAGAGAGTGAATTAAATTCAATAAACTTTCTGCTTGGGTTGAGAAGGTTTATCCTCTTTGCTGCTCTGCTTGCTAGCCTTGCGCATTGCAGGGGAGTGGGAACCGATCGCCACCGCCGCCAGTTGGATAAATAAACAGAACGGATAGTCGAACGGGTGACAATTGTCATTTTTTCCTGTGGCTTTTGCATCGGGGAATCAGGGCGAATCAGGGACAGGAGTAACGTTCAGAAAATGAAAGATCCAAATTGCCCTAGGTTGTGGGCAAAGCAAAATAAATCAGTTTAATATTAAATTGATTTTCTATAAAGACATTTATGTGGTGCGCTGTGTACGCAGCAAATATTATTCTAGCATTATTATTTTGGAAGCGAGTCTGCTGACAAGTAAATGAAATACATTTAGATTGAAGAACGGGCTTAACTATGATTTCAATTTACATGTTATAACAAAATTCCTCTGAATACAAACTTTCAACAGCAACGATATTAAAAAACTGAACTTCAAGAAGAGAACAATTGCATCATATATTTAATCAAAAAAGCAGGCAGTGGAAACTCACAAGGAACTAGCACCGAATGAACAGCCGGATGCATACCCATGTATGTGCTCCAATCGGAAAAGGATCCCATAGTATAGTACCAAGTGACGCGACCAGCGAATAGGATGCAGTCAACTCCTGTGAATCCTTGCCATATATGGCTGTTGGCTGTATAGACGCACATATGACGAACGAGCAATGCCTGTTGGAAGAACGAGACGAGATGTGTGCAAGAAGTCATGATGTAATAAGCACATATTACTGCATTTGCAAAGTGCACTCGAAAATTTAATTATGCGGATTTAATTAAGGCAAATCTCGCTTATTTCGTCTCTTCTGCATTATTACAGTATATGCCGCGTTCGGGTGAAAGTCAAAATTGAAATTTTGCCCGTTAAACAGAATGCAAGCGTACGGCCGCAGCACTACGAGCTGCAATCGTAATTCAGATATCATCATTGTGTCGACGACGCGACGGGTGGAGCGAGTGAGTGTCATGCGAAAAATTACTGTTTATTCATTGGCTTTTGAGTGTGGAGATGATTTGTTGCCTAATTTTTGCTTCCACAAGCCAGGAACAAATCGCAACGAATTTCACTTCCTGGAGTGTATGAACAACAGAAATTATGAACTTTCTGTCTGTCTGCTGGTGGTTGCTGCAGCTTATCATCGCTCTTCTGCCGCATCCCGGACCGGCAGCAAGGACGATTATATTGTCTGTCTGCCCTCTTACATTGGCTTAACATTAAACTGCGGAGCATTACGGGCTGTTTGCAGTTGGCATTAACAAATTTTATTACATTTATTTTGAGGGCAAATCGTTCGTCAGCGAGTGAAAAAGATGTTTGGTAAGACTGCATTTCTAGAATAAATTGATCTAACAGCCGAAAACAAGTTTCCAAAAACAAATAGTGTTCATATAATATGAGAAAAATACTTCAAAATTGTCGAATCACCTTTAAGGGAAAGTTTTGATTCTGGAAAACAAAATGGATTTAGAACATTAGTGCTTTTTGGGGTTTATGTATATAGAAACTATTAATGTTTATACATGAAACTAATTGAAACAGTTGTGTAGGTTATAACAAGCAGCCTTAACTGAAGTTTATTCATTTATATAACCTCGTTTTTATAATAACTTGATTAGAACTTACATTGTAGTGTTTCTTTAAATACCAAAATGGCAATCCTAACAGATTTCTGTTCACTAGCAATAATTTATCAAACTCAATTAGCTACAAGATTGTGGATGATGTTGTCAAATGATTCCAAAAACGCTACCTCTACCAGTATAGCGAGTGACAGCAGGTTTACGGTGGTTCAGCTGCGTAGCGATTGATTATCTAGGACCGATTCAAGTGGCAGTGGACACCCTTGCACGACTTCTGCATCAGTCTGGCACTTCAATCCTCCTGGAACACCCCGTATGGGTGGTGGCTGGGAGAGAATGGTGCTGTCCGTAAAGAAGGCAATGTGCGCACTTGATGTTGGGCAAAAGCTGACCAATGAGGTTCTGGTAACGATCATAGCTGAGATTGTGGATAGCGAAGCGTACACTGTCTTACTTACCACAGGATGCAAATGAAACAGAAGCAATACCCCCGAATCATTTTATACGGGGAACGGTGACCAGCGCTGATATACAGGGTGAAAACTAAACAGAACTTGATGAATAACTCCAAGAACTTCCAATAAAAGCGTTCGCAATACTTGGCTGATCGTATGTGTAGAGTAAGTGTAGAGTAAGTAAGGAGAGTAAGGAGTATCTTCCGACAATTAACAAACGAGCTAAATGGTTTGAGAAGCAAAAAGCACAAGAAGATGCTGACTTGGTGTTCGCTATCGATGGTAACAATCAGAGTAATATAATAAATTCGTTGATTTTTCGGTAAAATATATAAACATATTGAGTTTGCCGCGGACGTTTCGACCTACTACTCTTAGGCCATTGACTACGCCTAGAACAGGTAATATTTATTGAACAAATTAATATACATTAGACAATTTTCTTCGGTTGGCACAAACCAATATTAACACTTTATTCTCTACCTCGCGTGGGTGTAGCGACGGGGCGGGGGGGGGGGGGGGTTGGGGGTTCAACCCGTTCTCACTTTTCACTCCTCACTTCTCTGACTGTTCACTTTTCATTTCCAACTTCTCGCTTCACAACTCACATTTCTCGTTTCTAATTTCCCATTTCTCATTTCACATTTCTCAGTTCTCATTTCTCATTTCTCACTGCGCTCTTCTCACTTTTCTTAACACTTCTTCACTTAACACTTCTTAAGTCTTACTTGTTACTTCTCACTTTTCAATTCTCACTGCTCATTTTTTATTTCTCATTCCTCATATCATTTTTCCACCTCTCACTTCTCATTTCTCATAACTCATTTCTTACTTCTAACATCTTGCGCCTTAATTCTCACTTCTCATTCTTATTTTGCATTTCACATTGCCCATTTTCACTTCTTTTTCCTTCGTTTTTCATGACTCACTTCTCATTTCTTCTCCTAGTTTTACTCTTTCTGCTCTTAGTTTTTTCGCACTTTGGATAATTTAGTTGAAAAGTTAGTTGGAGTCAGTTTTTCTTCGATTTCTCAACCTCCCAACCCCTCGCACGGAGGACCAGAATTGCCACAAACACAGATATTTGTGCATAAATGCATAAATTTGGGACCCTGCAATTATTTCAGTTGCTGTGATTTCTGGCTCTACTAATGGTCTTCAATTTTAAAGTACTCCGTACACTATATATGTTATTTAAAAATTTATACTGAGAAAATAAAATACTCCGTAGAAAACGGCAGGGTCCCAAATTTATGCATGTACAAATATCTGTATTTGTGGAAGCTCTGCGGAGATCATAATTGTATAAGATATTTTATTATTACCATTGCCACTAATGTTTCATTTTCCATATCCAAATTTTCTAAAAAAAAATATAGCTCAAAAAATAAGCAAAAGAAAGAACGGATAGAGCGGGAGTAATATTTCAAATTTGACGCTCCTCGAATTTGTCTCTGGCTACAACATATTTGTTTCTGGCAATATAAAAAAGCTTAGGTAACAAAAATACACTCAAGCCGCTTTTTCCAAAATTTGCACGAATTCCATAACTACACGTAAATAAACATAGGTACATATACTCATAGAGCACATCCGCGTAAATTTCAAAAATCGCATAAAAAACCGCGTAAATTCCAAAATTTGCGTAGAAATTCGTAAATTCCGAAATTGCGCGTAAATTCCGAAAAATCGCGTAAAAAATGACTTCACCGTACAGTAAAATGCTATACTTTTAACATATATTTTCTAAAGAACACAAAATCGTGTAATTTTTTATGCATGAATAATAGATAAGGTAACGACACCAATTTTCACCATCCTAGCGGTTCACAGAAGCGAGTAACAATTCTAAATTTTATTACGTACCGCTAATAATACTATGAGCTCCACCAGAACTTTCTAATGACCGCTATAAAACTACCTTCGGTCCAAGTGACCCATTCTTCACAAGGTTTTATAAGAATCAGGTTATAAGCTCAAGTAGTCTTAACACTGCTGAAAGCAGCAATAAAACCGATTATGCTTTTTGCTACTTGACAGCCACCCGCCTTATTTAAGTGTACCTTTTCACTACAAAGCTATACAGTATTCAGCTTGCTCTTGGAAAAAGCTAAATCAGTCGGTCGATTTTGTTAATATGAAAATACAACCGTAAGCAGAAAAGTTAAAGTTTTACTGTCAGATCATTATGCATAATGATTACAGCGACCATTATAAAATATTCAATAGAAAAAATAATAAATTTTCAGCAGTCTCCGTAGTTGTGAACATATGCGCATTAAATTTTATCGCGAATATTAGTATGATAGATGGAGAAAATCAACATGTCATTAAAATTTTGCATTTTTTGAAAACTGGTTGTTTTAACAAAATAAATATATTCATTTTAGTTACTTCCTAAGACTTCAACAAAACTTTGCTTTGATGAATTTTGGTTTGCCAACTGAAACAAAGCACAAAAAATACTGGATAAAGAAATGTTTTCAGCATTGAACTCTAATATTCTTCATAATAGCATCAATAAATCTGGTGATCAGCTGGAATCAGCGATTTCATAGCTATATAAAACTATAAACAGATTTGTTGCGGTTTGACAAGCAACCATAATAAGATCAATTTAGATTCCTGCGCTATATTGTATTACTACGACCCGCGTATCGTAAGTTTATAAGAGATGTGGCGCAGCCAACTAGTTTTATCGTGGTAATACTAGCAACCACAATAAATTTGTTCCAAAAAACAGTTTTATTGTGGTTTTATAGCTAGCTAAGAGTAGTTTTTGACTTGTATCATATTGGTGTAATACCATGATAAAACCAGAGGTAATGATTGATACCACTATAAACCCTTTATAAATTCAAATCAAACCAAGCGGCTTTGGGATTATTACTTAGGAGCCGCTTTATTGTTATCTAGGTTACAATAATAATTAGCATAATATATTCATAAATAGTTAGGTACTGAACCAACAAAATATGACTCCAAACCTATAATGCTTATTACTGAATTTATTTTCAATTGTAACTCAAATTGGTGTTATTTTCAGTTGATGTCCTGAGATTGAGATGTTTTTTTTACTTCGCTCAGCTGATTCAGTTTTCGCCTTTGGCCAATTTAAATGAACTGTTCTGGGCACATCAGGGGAACCTAAGGTACGGTTGTTTCTCAATGGATTTCCATTTTCTTTTCACTATTCAACTGAAAATTAATTCTACTTCATAGAAGAAATATAAATATAAATGAATGTTGCGATCAATTCTTCTGGAGATTGCGAAAACTGGTTCCTCAACATGTATTACAAATGCAAACGTACAATGACTTGTTCAAATGTTTGGTCTTAAGTTATATATAAACGTAGTAAAAATGTTTCTGATTATTGTATGCTAAAAACTGCTCATCGGTATGGAGCTATATTGCAATGAATTTCGGTTTTCTTGTTTTCTGTCGACTTCTAACTAACAATCTCGTTTTAATCATCCATATTGTGGAGTTTTCAAAAAAAAACTATTCGTCTAACTAATCGTCCACCACCTAAGTTTTTAAAATGGCATCAAATATTAACTTTGACTTAGCTTGACAGCCACCTCCGTCCTAAAAAATATATATTGTAAGGTCTAAGGTGTTGCATGGAAAATATTGAACATCTGCCATCTAGGATATCAAAATGATGGCAAACAGCAACTTTTGATTTTTAACAGCCAACACAACAAGTCTGTATTGCATGTGGTTTCAAATTTCATGATTTTATTCATGGAACCATAATCCGATCCTGAGCAAGAGCGAAGAGCCAAATAATATCAAAATGTGTTATTGGAAATCGAATAACTCATATCAAAATTTGGTCTTGTTTTGGCTGACATAGTTGGTAAAATAACAAAAAATAATATCAAAATTTTACTCCTTTTAGGCCAAAAGAATAACTACATGTGTTATTTGAATAACAAAGCAATAACATGATTGTATTCAGAGTTTAGAATAACATATTTTAGTATTATTAAGGTATTGAATAACAAATGTAGTAGTATATGAGATATTAAAAAATCATTTTCTAAAACAGTTATAATCTAAAATCTGTTCAATCAATAAAGAAAATTGTATGAAACATATCGAATGTCATTTTATGGCCAAAGATATGATAACAAAATCAGTTATTAAACTCATCTTACAACCAATGTTTTAAATATCTACTCAATAACAAAATGTGTTATCAATGTATCTCCATATCTATTCAATAACAAAATATACCATTATAACACAGTTTGATATTGTTTTTATATTATTTTGCTCTTCGCTCCTGCTCGGGATTTCTTTCCGCGTGGATATCATGGAGACTTTATTTCTAGGTTCATTGGCATAGGAGTTATTGTTTGTTTGAAGTTGGTATTTGACTAAACGAATTTAAAACAATTTTCGCACATTCCTCCAAATATTTTTCGTTTTCATCATTACATATTGAATTATTTTATATTTACCCGAACTCAATAATTTACTCAGCAAGGAAACCACTAACATGATAATTGATATGAAAAGCGAACTAACCCAGCCAATCAATGTCAAACGATAGTTACAAAGCTTTTAATCTACCAACGTTGATACGTTCGGCAAACAAAGCCAGGGGAGGGGTGCGAAATCGAATTAGAAACAATTCCGACGAACTATCACCGTAATTCAAAAGGGTATACCATCGATCCAGGAACGATGGTCATTTTATGCAGTATATAAATCGGAGCTAATTTTCCCATGATTTCCCGAAATGGGATTAGGGCCAATTTGTAGGTTATGATTTTCTACTGCAAACAGAAGCACCTTGTTTGCACTTGGGGTGGGTGCACAGCACACAAAAGAAATGCAGCAGATATGCATCGAATCCAGTCCGAGGGATTGTAAAAAGGACAGAGTCAGTTGCTTTTCAAAATATTTGCACATGTCCTCGCTTTTATTGTTTGAAAATGCTGGACATTTCGTGCCAACGAGAAATAAATCGCTTTATCGTGTGTGCATCTGAGAGTTACCACGCGGGCCAATTCCCAGAGCATAATGTGGTTCAAAATTTCACAACAACTCCCTTCCAGGGAAGTGACCATTGCCGTCGACTCCACCACGCCCATACCACGAATCGCACAAAGAACGTATCTCACCTTTTTGCCAATTGAGTACGACGGGTTTCATATGAAAAGCACATTTAAATCCGTCTTATGAAAAATCTCCAGCATTCTGTAATAGCTGTGGTCACACATGCTCTCATCTTACCGAAGGATTTATCCGATGGGCGAAAAACGTGGCAATCGGACTAGATGCATATCTGTTACTGCATTTGAAAAAGTGTCCTCTTTGCTGATCCGGCCACGAACCAGTCCGGACTGCGGAACAAAAGGGCACGTTCTGTCGGAGGTCTCGTCTACGTCTGGCAACAGAAACGAATGCAAACATTATGTCAATGTGGACGACGGAAAGAATGAAGCCCGAAATGCTCGAGAAAAGAAAACAGATCATAAACGGAGATATTCTGGGGATAATCCTAATCCTTTAACATAACAGTATAAACATTACATGCATGTCGGCTACACAGGATAATTCAGCTGAATGTAGAAACAAGATAAGATATTCAAGTTGCATTGCTAGATGTTTCCTTTCAGGTTCTATCTATTCCACGAATATACCTGACATATAGATAAGATAGCTTATAAATGCGAAAATGTAGATACATATAAGTATGTACATAAATATACAAATTGAAATGACAAAATGTGAATCTCATTTCGTTTGTACATTTTTGCAAACATTATATTCCTGTTAATAAAAAGTCGCAATTATCAAATTAAATATGGAATCTTAAATTCCATTCAAATCTGTTTCATTTTTACAGACAATAGCCTTATTTAAACCGAATTTATTCTTTAGAATTGAAAAAGATGCATCTAGAAATAAGTATTTCAACCGAATCGAAGAAGATTTTCTATAGAAACTTAACAATGGCTAACGCGAAATGAGTACCTATTTTACAGAATAAGTGCAAAGAAACAGAACAAGTATAACGAAAAATCATATCACGAATAAAACCGAGCCTCCGACACGTACAGTCTGTCTAAACTCCTCCCTCGACAAACATTGCGATTATAATAAACCCCAGAAAAATACCCAGCGATTATCACTTTGAAATAGCAACCGGAAATTGAATGTTAGACTCCATTGCAAATCTTTCTCGACCGATGAGCAGGAAAATCTTTATTTTATTAAAATTTCCCACCTTTTCGCTGCAAACATTATTGGAAACGGATGGATTTGCGAAAGGGAAAATCTCGAAGAAACCACACCAAATAGCGCTTCATTTCATTCAATTTTGAATTTTTATTTAACTTCAGTCAATATTTCCCTTCCATCGCTGGAGAGCGGAAACTTCCAATTCGTGGAAATAAACCCCACCACCCTGCACCTACCGCACTCGCTAAGGAAGGATGCCAGCGCATCAGCCACCATTCGTGGGTGACGGAAAAGTGTTCAAAGCAGAAAGAAAACTCAATTCACTTCAATATATTCGATTTCTCTCTTTATATAGAAAAACATTATTAAATTTCCAATAATGTGTACAGTGTGTTCAAGTCTACTCAATTCAATTCGATGAACGAATATGGCTTGGATGATGGAAAATCGACTATCTAACACTACTATATATTCTGCAGCGCAGCATAGGAACGTACCTAGTATGTTTGATTTTCGTAATCCTTCACTATAAGTAAACTCAATACTGGCTGCCATCCTTTTTTGATGTATAGCACCTTCAATCCAGCACATAATACCGTGCGATGCATTCCGGTAAAATGCAGCACGTTCCGCCATTGAAAACTAGTGGCTCTGTGTAATATCGCCATATTTTGATCGGAAATCTATTCACAGAAACTTCAATCGGATTAAAATTTAAATCAATTGAGAATTCCTTTCCACGACTACCCCTACCATGCCTCAATGCCATCATTTCGACTGGAAGCCGATTTCTCTGTGAAGATGTGCTCATCGCTCCACCCCCAAACGCCATTCTACTACCTCGACTAGACCCATCACCGGTCGCTTGTGAGAAGCGACTTAGGCATATTCAAGTACCCACCTTCACCGCTCGTGTCGCCTTCCCAAAGACTACCCTCCTCTGCCGCATCATTCTTTGTTTGAGCAGAAACTTTGATTCGATTTAAATGTGACAGTCAAATGAGACTGACTTTTTAGTCACCGTCGTCCTCGTCCTCGTCCTCGTCCGCCCGCGGTGTCGACGTCAGCACAGTCAGAGAGGTGATGCGAAAACGGTGCACACAAAACTTGAGTTCGGCTGAGTAACGAAATAAAGAGCCTGTAAATGGTAAATCCACTTGAACTTTCCCTCTTCGCCTCTTGCTCCAGTTCGCATTCGAGTTTTAAACCACGCTACCCATCCACCCGATGCAACAGTACAGACCTGGTCGTCAAATCAGTACGGACAAATTTCCTAAATTTTTACAGATGATTTAATTTGTCCAGTTTTTTGGTGGCAGAAAATGAATAGCAAAATGTTTGCCATTCATAGTAGATAGTTACGAGCATATGCACTTCGCAAATTCCGCGAAAGAAATACCTAGTGACTGTTAACATTACTTAGTGAGAACTATGTTTTTCACAGATAACAGAAACGCTTACCGTATTTGAAATACTATTTATCAACTTATCATTTAAAAATATTGGAAATGTGGTCAACATTCTTTTTATCTGTACAAAAGACACATAGTTCTCATGTGCAGAAAGTCATTATTTCTTTCTCGGAAGTTGCGAAATTTCTTATAATTTTAATGTGACAAACGTTTCAACACAAGCATAGATTCATTCTTATTTAAATTCTTAACTAAAAGATAAATTCTAATATTCGAGTAATATCAAACAAGAGATCAATGATGGCAAAGACGGATAAATTTTTCGACGCGAAACTGTCGGTGTTTTCATCCTCTTTGTTTTTTCATATTTTTACTACTTTTTAACTAATTTCCCTCTCCTGCTCTAGGAAGTAGAGAGACTAGTTATAATTTACCCTTAAACAAGAGGCTTTATTATGCATCTCAAGCCAGTCGACGTCGTAGTCTGCAGTCTGGAGCCAGGGTGGCTTGTGCTGTTTCTAGTCGTCTCCATTCAACTAGACCTTGGGCCACTCATCGCCTATTTCCCAGTCGTTTCAAAAGTCGCAAACCACTTTCGATGTGGTCGAGCTATCTTGGACGTTGAGCCTCTCTGCTCCTAGAGCCACTAGGGTTGCTGAAGAGAACTGTTTTCCTTGTTCCTCGCGACGTTTCCGACCCACCGTAGTCTACCGACTTTCACCAGATGTACGATGGGAATCTCTCCAAGCAGTGCCTGTAGCTCGTGGGTTGTACATCGTACTCTTCGCTTTCAGTTTGTACTACGATACAAATATCGTCTGCAGTACCTTTCCATACTACAGCAAGGGCCCATGTGCCCTCCGTGAGCTGCATCACGGCTTCAAGTCCATAAAGAACCACTGGTCTAATAAGGCTTTTGTACATCGTCAGTTTCGCACGGCGGCGCACTGTGGGATGAAACCCAATTCTAGGTGGACAAAAGTTATTACGCTAAAACCGTTAGTCCTAGGTATATAGCATCTTCGGAGAAAATTTGTTATTTCAACTTTGGCATTTTTTGGTGTATATGACATTACGCCAGTCACCATAGTAAGCCGGTGCAAAACATAAACTTTTTTATAGCTTACGTTAGCTGAATAAAATGTTTAGCAAAGCTGAAGCAAGCTGAATAAAAGCAAAGTTAAAGAACATTAAATTTTGAATAACTTTGCTAAAGGAATGAAAGTCGTATCTTTTATGGTTCATAGGCTAGAGTAATTTAAAGTTTTTTGGTCGGGGTGGACCAAAAAATCCGTTTTTTCTTTATATCTGCTTTCGTGTTTATTTGTTACAAATCATGCCTTCTGGGCACTTTCACACCCATTGAAGACGCACATTTTATTTGAAGGAATCAAGTCGTCATATTCTTCAATTTTGAAGCTACAGGCATTTTTCTAAAAAAAAATAATATGCTTGTTTTCGCTTTTTTAATCCTACTATGAACGTAAAATTTTTGATTTTGGTGGTTTTTACTTCATTATTCAATACGATCTAGCAAAAAAGGGACGAACTGAACCCATGTGATCTCAATTGATTTCGATGACCTATAAATTACTAAAAATCTATACAAATTTTTATTTGCTGCTTTTGAGCAGTTTTTACGCTACTGACATTTGAAAAGAGCATATTTTTTATAAAAAATGCCTGTAGCTTCAGAACTGAAGGAGATAGCGACTTGATTCCTTCAAACAAAATGTGCGTTTTCAGCGGGTGTGAAAACGCTCAGAAGGCATGATTTGTTACAAATAAACACGAAAGGAGATAGGGTATGTTGCTGCTTCGTCGTAATTACCTATTTCCGCCCTATCCAACACAAATTATCAAAAATATCACCGATTTTTTTTTGACACACAATGCGAAATTAGTTATTCACTATCAATCAAAGTGAGCTGAGATAAATATATGATAAATGCTTTTTTTTTCAATAGAGAATTCCTAGCAGCCAAATTTCCAACGGTTTTTCGTGCGACGAAGAAGAATATGTCGACTAATCGTTTCAATTTCCGTCATTCACAAAATGAAAATAACTCACTCAACGCATGGTTGTTATTCTGCAGCCGGGAAAACTTGCATACCCTACAGAATAACATTTGTCATGTTGTCCTACACAAATACATGCGCGCTAGCTTCGTAAACATTATTGTGATTTTTAGTTCGGACGATGAAAAATTTTGATGGACGGTACAACGAACTTAAGATATAAAGTCAGTTGCGTAATTTCAATCCAATGCTTTATTAATCGCTTATTAGTGAATTCAAAGGGCACGGATCGGAAGGTAAGTGTGTTTGAGTCAAATCAGCAGCAGAGCTGGCTTTCCTTACTACGACGGGAATTAGAAATAAGCCCTATAAAGTAAAGACGGATTTTTTGGTCCACCCCGACCAAAAAATTTTAAATTGCTCTAGCCTATCAACCATAAAACATACGACTTTCATTTCTTTAGCAAAGTTATTCAAAATTTATTGTTCTTTAACTTTGCTGAACATTTTATTCAGCTAACTTAAGCCATAAAAAAGTTTATGTTTTGCACACACTTACTATGACGGCCAACTTAATGTCATATACGCCAAAAAATGCGAAAGTTTGAATAACAGATTTTCTCTGAAGACACTATATACCTAGGATTAACGGTTTTAACGTAATTACTTTTGTCCACCTAGATTTGGGATTCAGCCCACTGTGCGGCATGTGCTTCTTGATCGTAATGTTTAGCAAAGAGCAAAGTAGGCCCGATTGCCCGCTTGAATGCGATGCTAGATCTCCTTACTAGTGTTGTTGTGCGCGATTACCGAACTCTCGCGTAACTTTTCAACCTAAGTAACATTCCTCTTCCCTTCATGTATTTGGTGTATTTGGACGCCTTTATTTTTAGCCCAATCCTCCAAGACTCCGCTTCCAGTCCGCCGTCACAAAGTTCCTGGCTATGATATCAAAGTCGTCTTCAAAGTCTAGGAGTTGATTACCCTCGGTGAAAATCACGCCTCTCGTGTCACCGTCACCTTGTCTCAACCCTCGCCGCGCCTTGAATGGACTCGAGAGTGTCCCCGAGATGCGCGCAAAACATTTCACTAGATCCAATGTAGCTCTGATCAGTCGCGTCAGTTTTTGGCGAAAACCGTGTTTACAACCGTTGATATTCCCCACCAAAACCATCATTTGTATACTCCGGGGTTCTTCACCTAGTGCTAATTCCTCAAAAGAAGGCAATGCCTCATCCAGTATGCGTGTTGACGAGCCCCTCGTCGCGGCGAAAAACTGAACAACGTACCTTTCCATCGCGAGTAAATACAATGACGGAATGACAGTTGAAAGTAAATAAACCGGATAGTATCGAGAAAGTTAGTTAGCGAAAGTAATAAAATCGGTATAGTATACCTAAAACTGGAAGTTTCAGTTAAAATATAGTTTATAGTGTAGTTAAAGAGTCTGACACAGTAGGACTTATAAATAGTTATCGGATCGGAGTAGTTGGATTGCAGTAGTCGTATTCTTTGCTTTCAAGGTACGTTGAACAAATCGAAATACTTACCATTGCCTCGTAGTCAGCTTTTAACCTAAAAATATACACTTAGGGGAAGGGCGGTAAAGACGGACACCTTAAGGTAAAGACTCAATATCTACTCAAATATAACTGTATTGATCCCAATTTTCGTATAAACTGAACCTTTAAGTCTCTGTCTAATAAAGTTACAACGTGTGCTGGAAAATTTCTTCCAAAATTTATGCATTTTTTAATATTATAAACATCATGTATAAATCAGAGTTTCTGCGCATGGGCGGGAAAGACGGTCACTTGATATGGGAAAGACGGACATTCGCAAAAAGGTGTCACGCGTCGTTGAATTATCAGTATTAAGAAAGATTAACATATTTCATAATGTATTTAGGAAAGAATTGGTTTGGGAAACCCCCTTCCCGATCCCCCCTTTGAGCGAAAAAATAGAATGGTTCCCTTCAATATTTTAATTGGTGACGAATTAATCGTTTCTAAAAGTTGGCTCATTCCAACTGTTCTATGACTTCTGGTTACTTTTACATATATAATATGGAAGTATTTGCAATGTTAAATCGTTTTTGGGCGTTGTTGAGAACCCATTTTGTTCAAAATCTGTGTGTCCGTCTTTCCCTACCGTTGGGTGTCCGTCTTTCCCGACTTGGATACCATTTTTTCGAACTTCAATAACTTTTTACTGAATATTCAAAAATTCACTAGGTTTCCAATGGATATTCAGTGAAAAATCAAACTAACGCAATGTCGTCGGTTTAGCATGAACATGTTGTTTTTTAACGATTTACCAGCTATTTTCTTCACGCACAAAATTACATCGGTTAGCGTATATACGCATTTTTTCTTTGTTTTGCTTATAAATTTGTCAGTTACGCTGCTAAAAATCGGCAGTTTATTTCAA
Source organism: Sabethes cyaneus (assembly GCF_943734655.1). Lineage (NCBI taxonomy): Eukaryota > Metazoa > Arthropoda > Insecta > Diptera > Culicidae > Sabethes > Sabethes cyaneus. The sequence continues at coordinate 189,866,978 of NC_071354.1, read as the reverse complement.
AAGTGTTAATTCAATCTATAGAAACATTTCCCATCATTGATTTACTTCAAAAAATTATTGTTTATGAAATATGACAAGTGTCCGTCTTTCCCGCAGTGTCCGTCTTTACCGCCCTTCCCCTACCGTGTAGATTGCCCGCGAAGTGATCGCAACCTGTAGAAGAAAACCTGAAAAAGGAAAAAAACACTGAAAATGTAAGAAGTAGCTTAGCTGTAAAATACGCTTGTAATTAAAATTAAATTAAATATATTTCAGCTTTGTAGCTGCTAAGTATAAGCAACTGTCAAAACGATGTTTGAGTATCCGCAACAATGCGCGTAGTTCTCGGCGGATTGCGGACTATCTAGCTACCTGATGTTCAACCGAGGAGAATGATTTTGACGTGTCTGATATACGGGCATACTACACTGCTACTAGGTGATGGTCAGAATCGAATGTCGCGCCCCGTGGGGAACGAATGTTCACGATGTTAGAGAAGAACCGGCCATCTATGCGAACGTGGTCATTCACGTGGTTCATTGCACGTTGGTCAGGTGTTCTCCAGATGGGTTTGTGGATATCTTTTTCTGGCAAAAAGTTGCTTCGGATCACCAGGTCTCGGGAAGCTACGAATTTATGCATCATTGGTTATTACCGTTCGTTTCGGTGTGTAGGCTATGGGATCCTGTCACCAGTCCATACATTGCTGTCCTACCTGGGCGGTCATATCTCCGATGACGATCTTCCTTCCGGGACTGCGTTTTGGCTAATTCACTCAGCAAGAAGAAACGAACGAAGGCCTGAGCCTCACGACCGGTATTCGTAGATCACTTGCTCACTGTTTTAGTGAGCCAAGCAGGAGGTAATAGATACTCCTAAACATACACATGCCAGAAATGCAGTCTGCATTTGTCCTTGCTCTAATGATGTGACATAGAGGAATACTTTATCGAGTAAAATATACTATCAATACAACGATAAGGCTAACATAGGCCTACGTTACCCTTTCGTACAACCCTTACGGCTGTATACCTTGGCCCATGGCCAATTCAATGTATTTATTTACTAGGGGCATGGCTCTGGCGCGAACGTACATAGAGCGGAATTTCATGTTTCATTGGCCCGTGCCGGCAGCTCTGCACTCAAAAAAATCGACACGTCGCATCCACGTGAAAAATCATGTAAACTTCTGTACAGCAACTTACGTGAATTTCATGTACTAGTTAATGGGAAAATTAATAAAACTTACCGGGATCGCACGTAAACTGGTTAGTATGAGTGCGAGTTACCAACAATTCACGTAAATGTTACATGAAAAGTGTGATGGATGAGAATTACCTATGTTTTCACGTAAACTTGACGTGCCGATTTTTTTGAGTGTGTGTTTTTTTCTGTGTGGACTCATCACTGCGACCAGTATAGTTGATCTATTGTGATATCGCCCTGGTGTTTGCTGTATGACCTGCACTGCATTTCTTTTTACTGTAATCGTTATTGAATGAGCGATATGCTTATTAAATTTTATGCGAGCTTGTGTGTATTGGGGTTTACCCTTTCTTCAAAGTTTGATCTACTTTACCCATTTATTCCTCGCTGCCAGTACTATCCCATATTATAGCCGTCCCTGACGAGGACTCATTCGTTCCTCTGACCAGTACACTTAACTATAGGAGGGACTTTTGCACTGTCAAGAGGCTTCTGTGGGTAAATATAGAATACAGCATAAAGAAAGGGTAAATGAAGAGGCTGAGAATAAACCCATGCTAAAGTCATTTGACATCGAATGGCTTGATTCTACTAAGATTCGAGCCCACGACCATTCGCTTGTCAAAGCAGACTCGATAACCTGGCGGCTACGGAGCTCTGTGTTTATTACACCGATGCGTATGATGTGCGTATGTGCATTAGATCCCAAGCAGGGAATCATTGAAAAACAACACAAACAACAGAAATCCCATGTTGCTGTCTTGAGGAACACTAAAGAAGTTGTTAAAATAAGAAGAGAATCAGGTGTCATTCGTAGAATAATTCTGCAATATAAGTAGAAATTGAGTCATTCCGTGAAATTTCGAGAAGTTCCGAGCCGAGAAATTTTCTGTATCAGTATTTTGTGCTCTATACGATCGAACGCTGCTTTCAAGTCTGTATATATTATGTCAATTACCTCGCTCAACAACCGGTTTATATAAACGACGAGATCGTTGACTGAGTCGGAAAGACCTTACATCGATGACATGCGAATTGCGTCAACTATTCATCAGGACATGATCAATCTGCGAATTTGCTTTTGTATTTGGACTCTATGCATATGTGTCTCTATGAAAATACAAGCTACAGTTGGCTATTCCTCGCGCCGCAGCAAAGTTAAGAAGTCTTTACATCTTTAAGTTTCGTAACAACTACCATCAGTAAAAATATCTGCATGCCTGTTTGGTAGGATTGAAAACAAAACAATGCTCCAACAAAATTTTAATATGTATTCAATTGACTATCTGACAGTTGAAATTTCTATAGTCCACGTACGATCTACCCCTATAGCCTTCGCAATTCAGTGAAAACAATTTGTCCTCGGTTCAACTTAACGAACCATACTGTAAGTCTAGTTCCATTCTTGACGTCGCCCGATGAACTGAAATGAAATAAAAGTGAATTAAATACGGCGATGCAATGCGTACTCAGTCTATGAACTTATACCTCATCACCTTTCACGGTGAAGCTTCTTTTCTTTTTGCTTCGATGCCACGGCACAGTTCCATGCTGCTACTGTTCCTATGCTAGATGAGGATAAAATGGGTAAAGGAAATGGAACGACACCAGCAGCCACCAGTCAGTGAGGCGATGGCACTTTTTCCAAGTGGAAATTTGAAAACAAATGACTTTTAATGGAAATACTTTACTCGTTCATTTCACCGATTTTCACATTTAGCGCTGATTTCTACTGGGGCCTCGGCGAAAGCCCTGTATTCGTACCCAGAGCCCCGTGAGCGCAGCGCGAGGAAATGAAATCCGAGCATAGAGCTCCTGATGACGATGAAGTACTTTTCGTAACAAGTGTAAATTGTGATTAAAGTACATTGTTACCTTGGTGTGTTAGTGTGACTTAGTGTTTGCTGCTGGAGAACTACCTACCAGAGGTGTGTTTCGATATTCCATAGCCCGATGATTACATGTTTCTTTTTCCTAGGAATTTCTCACACTCTGAAAGCACTTTTCTGGTAAAAATTGAACAATGGAATGTGAATTATGCGTGAAAGCAATAATATATGAGTTTCACTCATATTCGTAAGTTAACTTTGATATTTGAATTCCTTGTACCTGCATGATGAACAGCAAATTAAAACAAATTGATTGTTATATTTCAATTTTCTTACACGAATCAGTGTAGCATCTATCTCACCAATTGCTAAAAATAGAAACAAATGAAATTCCTTCTTTGAGCAAAGAAAATGGATATGTACATGGAGAAATTTAATATTACGACTTCGTTTTCATTATGAATGCGTAATGGACACGTGGAAAACGGTTGAATGTGAATATGGAAAAAGCATACAAATTAGAATTTTACCAACCCTGCGTCAGAGAAAACTCAAACAACCACATAAAATTTAATTTATAGTCACAAGATAAGAGCGAAATAACGAGGACTCAGTAGACGTGAATAAAGAACCGCTCCTGTTTATGACAACGTCTATCCCGAACAAATGCATACTCTTTCGCAACAGCTCTCCTGCTGAGTTTTCCATTATTTTTATTATAATGATAAAATGCTAATTGAAAAACTGCGATGAACTGTAACTTCTAGGGTTGGCTTCCGAGAGTGAAAAGTTCATGATCAGTAATTTGATCCCGGAGCAATTATCTTCGTTTCTAGCAAATTGTCATCAACTGTTGCAACCCCATCTGGGCATCATGAAGTGGTTTGCCGGTTCTTTATTCGAACTGGAGATCTGAGAATAATCTGTCAACATGTCCCGGATGGCAGAGCACTGCACATTCTTCCTTGCTCATCCCCAACGCCCATCCGTACAATTAGAAGCATTTTGTAAAAATGCCGTTTCCTGCAATTTTCGTATTGCCAATCCACCAGCAGTTCTCCCCGGAGCCACGCCCGACCGAAAATCACTTCAGCCACTAATCACAGGACATTAAAAAATCTCGGTCGAGAAAACACCAAAAGACATCCCTCAGTCTAGCGGCACTCAAGCAGTCTCCTTCTTTTCTGTGACGAGTTGGCTAATAATATTGAATTTAACCACATCATAATCACCATCATTATCGTTGTATGACGATACAATCCACCCCCGCGTCAACTTACAACGTATTTCGAAGACAAGGCACATCGCAACTGCTCGCGTCATTCGCATAATAACTTAAGCAATTTAATTTCTTTTGTTCTTCGATTCCCTGCTCTACATCCACCCGAAAGGACAAGCTGACAGGATGATAATTTTTCCGCATGTCCCACTGGCATCCGGCGTTTAGGTTTATTTTTTTCCGCCCACTCGTGCTCCTTTCGTTATGCTTCCTCCGTGTGATTCGTTACGTTCCTCTCCTCATGCATGATGGTACATAGTTTATCACTTATTAGCCTAACTGTAGGCGGTTTGAACAGCGCGCTGGCGTAAAGCTTTTCAGTGTGTGTTTGTGTGTGAAGATTTTCTTTTGTCATTCCACTAGCTGTGATGCACCCGTCCCACAGTGGTCAAATTTTGAAAAAAAGCGGACATTTGCTAATTGGGTAAAAAATGCGTAATTTTTCAAGGGTGGTGTCTTCGGAGAAGTTTAATAAGAAAATATAGCGCATCTTTCTGCACTATTACGGTGACCGTGAATTCACCTATTAGGCCATTGCAAATCATATTTAAAGTTTTTGTTACCAACCCCCCCCCCCTTGGAAAGTGGCTGCAAAATCGGGTGGCAAAAAAATAATTTGTAGGATATGAGTCAAATTTCTTTTTATAAAATCAATTGTCTGTGGGCTCTTCAGTCTGAAAAACTCGAAAAATGAGTCTCCGAGTTGAATTATTAAAATATTTGTAATGGCCTAATTTCAAAAAAGTTTTTTCTTCAAAAAGTTTAATTTTAATTTTTAATTTTTAATTTATCTTCGACATAAAGAAAAACATCGCACAGACATAAAATTTATCTAACTAAATACTACTAATTCTTAGCCTAAATACACTTTTTGACAAACCAAAGTCGAATAGATAGTAAATTTCATTGAAACGACTGCAGCAAACTTCCAGCGGGTTATTCATTCCGTAAGCAGTGCGATGAGGCAATTGCCGAAAAAAGTCAGTTTGGCGCATCACCCGTGATGGCGTGTTGAAGCAGAACGTACTAAAATAAACAACTTTGCTAAATATATTAACTATCTATCTCTTACCGGTTGCGAAATATAATGATGTGTTAATAAGGAGCGCTTAAAAATCATTTATGCTCAATAACTTTGCACACGATTTTTGACGTAGGACTACGTCTTTATTTACTATACTGGGACTGGGTAGCACTTTGTGAAAACAAAAATAGAAGTGTAACGTTTGAATGAAAGATTTCAAATGGTTATAACTACTAAACTACTGAACGAAACTGAACAATTTATATGTCATTGGATAGATAAAATGACCAGCAATTTTATAGACGTGTGAGAGAGCAGTTTTAAGGAGGGTGTAATAAGGGGAGCTCCTATATAAATGAAACACAAAATTCCTCAAAACTAAAAAACTAATCAAGAAAATGGAACCAAATTTGGCGTTTGGGGGTTCTAGAAGGCAGCAATTTTTTCTATGGTGTACTGAGACCCCTTCCTTTTCTAAGAGGGGGGCTCCCATACAAATGAAACACAAATTTCCTCTAAACTCGAAAACTTATCAAGTAAATGGAAACAAATTTGGCAGTTGGGGGTTCTAGAAGGCAGGATTTTTTTTCTATGGTGTACTGAGACCTTTTCCGCTTATAAAAGGGGGGTGTCCCATGTAAATGAAATACAAAATCTTTCATAACTCTAGAAATAATCAAGCAAATGGAACCAAATTTGGCATGTGCGAGTTTAAGAAGGCAGGAATTTTTTCTATGGTGTACTGAGACCCATTCGACTTTTAATAGGGCGGGGGAGGCTTCCGTACAAATGAAGTACAAATTTCCTCATAACTCAAGAACTAATCAAGCACAGGGGACCAAATTTGGCAGGTGGGGATTTTTGGAGGCATGAATTTATTTTATGATGGTTTGAGAACCCTCACCCCTGTGGTAGGAGGATAAGGACTCTCATACAAATAAAACTAGTAAAACCTTCTCAGAGCAAGAGATAGTGAATCAACGACGCTAACTTACGTGCCTGTTGCCATTCATGTTGAAAGAGAACGACATTCGAATGGCACGTCATATTTGCGATGCACGTGCTTTGGCTTTAACCCATTATGACCCAGGATGTATTGAAATTACGTATTAAATTTCATACGCTAGGACATAATGGGTTAATGTTATTTGTAACCAATAGCCCTTTTAAAGGCCACAAGCGAGTTAAAGTCAGATCATTGAAACATGTCAAGTTACGCATAATCATATTTAATACAATAATCTGTGGGCTGTTCATTCACTAGTATTTCGACCTTTAGGATGCACACAAGTGATTTTTAAAAGAAATCTCTATGTCTCAATGGTTGCAGGTGTTGTACTTAGTTGATCTAATGATCTAATATACTGCCGCGAATCGCATAACTGTCCCATTTATATAGGAAGCTCCATAGAACATGGGACTGATATGCGATTCACGGCAATATAGTCCTACGTCACCCTTTCGTACAACCCTTAGGGTTGTATACCGTGTAGTTTTTTACTGCTTTTGAATGTTCTACAAAGTTATTCAGTATACTAAAATACACATTTTCAAAATGCCAAATTTTGTATTTCATTACTTTAATGCAAGAACGAGAAACTTGATACTTTTATTCACTCTTTTGCGCACACACTTTTGCGAAACACTTTAACATCACGACGAAAAAGAGAGCTAGCGCTATGGATAGATTTCTTTTTCATCCGTCTCACTCGCAGACACTCAAAAAAGAGTAATTCAAAATAGTATGGAATTGTGTCGAGCAGTCTGGGGTTGCCAGAATTAAAAAATATCGATGGAAGGTTGTAAAGGACAATTTTTGAGAGACGCTTTAGTCCCAAACTAACCAAGGGATACTAATGAATATACCTGAGTGTGGAAGCCAAAATGTTAATCTTTCAAATGATTATCATGTTTTCTACAACTATTGGCCACCTTCGGAAATATTGTAGCACGAAAAAGTACTATTTTTCAGCAAAAAAGTAATCAAGATATTGTTATGATATTATAACAAAACGATGTGTTTTGAAAATATAGACAAATCTCCAGAACATAGTGGGCCTTTAAAATCCCATCAAAAATAGTTAAATGGATTTTTTTAGTTTTTAGATGTTGTAGATCGTTCATTTGAAGAGATAGAGCCAAAGTGTCTTCGGCAAAGATTTTTCAAATCTTATTTTCTACAAGTTTGCCGAAGAAACTATATTGTTTTATCAAATCGTTGAAAAAATAACATTTTTATCTCCTTTTTAGATGGATTAATCAAAAATTCATTCATGCCAAAAGTTGCTTTTGATGACATACAACAACTTTGCTATAGATAGTATAGAATTTTATTCACGTTTTTCCTCTTAATAACGTCAGGTTCGCGTTTTTCGCTCTTTAAACCACTGTGCAGTGGGGCGACTCCATACAAATGCTGACCAAGCAAAAAAATCTGTTTAAATCAAGGATAATATGTGGTATTTAAGTAACTTTGAGGTGCTGAGCCAGAATTTCAGGTTTATTTTGCATTAGAACGTATATTTTTGGGTCAGGGAGAATTTTCAACTATTTTTCAAGTGTTTTTAAGTATAATGACGTATAAGAAATGAGACTCATTTGGAAAGCTATTGCAGATGGATGTTTGTAGAATAAAACATTTTATAAAACAATGCAAAGCAAGTATGAGCTTTAGTAAACCACACAAAATCACATAATAAGTTAATATTGTTTAAAAATCAAAACTTTCCCCCTTATTAATTTTCTTAGTCTACATTATCCCCATCTTTTTCTTTTTATTATTCTTCTTCTTCTTTTGTTCTTCTTATCCTTCTGCAAAATCACTCGTTTCACATTTCGTCTTCAATAATATAGCGATCTCAGAAACATTTTTCTAATTAGGGTCTTTTTCTAATTCCCGTCGTAATAAGTAAAGCCATTCTAATTTTCATCATTTGCTGAATGGATTTAATGAATACTCCAAAAGTTCTTGTGCTGATTTGACTAAAACACTCTTACCTTCCGATCCGTGAACTTTGAAATCACTGAAAAGCGACTATTAAAGCATATTATTGAATTACGCAATTACGCGAATTAAAATTATAATTATTACGCAACTGACTTTATTTCTAAAATGCGTCGTACCGTTTTAAAATCCGTCCATTAAAATTTTTCATCGTCCGAACTAAAAATCACAACAATGTTTACGAAGCTAACGCGCATGTATTTGTGTAGGACGGCATAACAAATGTTAATCTGCAAAATTTCTGTAGGCCAGGCAAGTTTTCCTGACTGTAGAATAACGACAATGCTTTACCTGAGTTATTTTCATTTATGAATGACGGAAATTAAAACAATTAGTCGACATTGTCTTCTTCGTCGCACGAAAAAAACGTAGGAAATTTGGCTGGTAGGACTTCTTTAATGAAAAAATGCTTTTAAATAGATCTCAGCTCACTTTGATTAATCGCGTATGATAGACAACTAACTAAAATATTTGGGGAATAACTAGTTTTGCATTGTGTGTCATAAAAATGCTGATAATTTGTGTTGGATAGGACGGAAATAGGCAATTACGACGATGCACAGTGCGTTGAACGTATGGGACTGCGGGACAAAAATCAAAACTGCTAGTTTTAGTCATTTTATCAAGCTAGTGTAATGAAAAAAGTAGTTTGTGATAATAATAGCTAGTATTTGATTAAATGTCTCAAAATATTTACATAATGGCAAAAATGTCCCAACCGCCAAATTTTTATGCAAGCATTACAAAAATTTTTCATCATTATATGGGTTGCCGTCGGCTATATAACTACCAAAGTTGTTTGTGAAAGCGGCATTTGTACTAGAAATGCTTTCGTAAATTCAGCAATGCCATCTAGTGTTAGATTAAGCAGCACTCGAAGATCAACCTTGGCTGCAATTTCGGTAATCGAAAAGCATTTCTTCAGTGCATGAAAGCTTGGAAAGCTATATTTATGGAAGACGTTTGCATTTCTAAGCAAAATATAGTTTCGCATTAACAAATCTATATCTGTGAGCAGAGCTAGTGTTTATGTAATACTTAAGCCTTTTTTACCATTCTCAGCCGTAACGGAAGAGTAAATAATAATTTTCCCAGGCATAATTTGAGACAAAGTCTGCAGCTCGACGTTCTGTTTTCGTTGGGAAATTTTTGAAAACCTTTTAATTAGATCCACGAAACGAATTTCCAACAGGAAAACCGTTATCATTGATTATTCGTCATTATTATCAACCCGAGAAACAGGAAAAAACGGCAGTACTTAATACCGATTAAGTTTATTAAGTTTTTTAAAGAAATATTTACTCGCTGTATGAAATAAAATCGCTTTGAGTTTAATTTTGAACAGTAATAGCACAAAGCTTCATAAACAGTGGTTTCTTCTAACAGGAATAACATTATATAGTAGAATTAAAAGAAATCTGACGGCTTATCAGTGCTTGACGTTGATCTACAAATATTGAAATATCTTGCAGAGTTGCAGGTAGTTGCAGCTAAAACCTATTCGATCTTGTAGAGGACACCTTGAACAATTATTCTGTGTATATTTTAGCTTGGAAGTCGGTGGAACATTTTTTAAATCAGTAATCAAAGCTGGGTTCTGTTTTTTTGAAGGACAATATCTATGTCGTTTTTACGGGGCGATTTCTTAGGAGTGAGGTCAAAATGAATTCCTTCTATAACCAAAATTTATTCTACTAACCATGATTGTTATTCTCCATTTTAAAGATTTTGATTATACAAACTATGAACCTATTACGAGCGTGAAGAACAACCTTCAAAAATGAACGCAAAATTTGTAAGTAAAATCCTCTCTGCAACTTGACAGTTTGAACGCTTGTAATAGTAGTTGTGACGCTTTCTCAAGCAAACTAATACTTGTTTATATAGCAGAAGGTATCTATAAACAATTTTAAATACTTAGTATACCCGATTTAAAATAAATGAAAAATGATTTTTGTCTATGGCTCAACGCACTGTGCGATGTAGCAACATACCCTGCATTTTTCCGTTTCGAAGAAGCAATACGAAGAAGCAATTATCCGGAGAAATAAGAAGACGAATAATTTTATCACGATTTGTATTTTCACTCACTTTTTTTGCGTGTAAAATATTCTCTTGTATTTTTATCACTATCATAAGGCAATAACCTTATTTTTGTGGAGGTCAATTCCGGTATAGTGGTTAGGATTCACGGCTCTCACGCCGAGGACCCGGGCTCAGTTCCCTACCCCACATAAGTCACGAAAGACCCAAGCTGTTAAAGTGACTATAATTAAACAAAAAAACATTATTTATGTGCTTCTTCTGTCATTCGTCCTATCAGCAATATAGTTGTCTAGATTCATTTATGACCACGAATTCAAATTCTTTGCGGTGGGCCTATTATATTAGGACTACCCTGATATAAAATTTGTGTCATAGAAACAATAAGTTTCGAATTTTTCTGAAATAATGTGTTCAAGAACTTGCCAAGAAAGGAGGTATCCTATAATTGAGATATCCTACGTTTACTCTGAGTGTTTACATTTTGTCTATATTATTGAATTCTGATATAGTAGCCTTACAAGCGTAACATCTGTACTCTGCGCTAAGTGAGATTATATCCATTTGAAAGCTCATATTTTACGCTAACTTTTACCGGTAGTCTCAATAGTGGTGAACCTTGGCTTCAAAACTTTTAAGCGTGTTTTATGCGAAAATATGGCACTTTTTTAATGAAAATTAAAATTGTGGCATACTATGATAAAATTACTGCATACTCAATAAATGAGATTTATTCAGCACCATTTTTTGGAGAACTTTTCCTCAGACACCGTTGAACTCCGAGCTACCATTAGACCTCTAGCATATATTGAAATATTGCAATATTTTTCAAGAAAACGCTAAAACATGCTGAGATAGCATACTTTCAAGATTCATAGCAAATATAAATTTTGTCATATTGATCTCAAATTTTGGATTTGAACACTTCAATAGTATAGAATCACAGGAAAAATATAACGGAGAGTCGAAATGAACACTCATTTTTTGGCTGATGGCCAGCGATTCCCCACTGTGCACTGTGCGCCCGTTCGCTTTTGTTATTCAACGTTTTCAAATATAGCTCTGTGCTGTGTATCGCAAGAATGATTTTTCCACATAGAGTGCTCCAACTACACCATTTTAATACAGGAAAAATGTACTTGAAGAAAAAAGTCATTTCCTGGGTTGTTTCTAGGATGCTACTTACAGAAAAATATTCAATTTTTCCTTCCAAGAAACACTTTTCAAGTTGCTTTTTGAAAAACGTTTGCTCTCAAACTATTTTTTTTTGTCACGAACAGCTCCTCTACAATTAGAGTTTTCACGTTCGATTTTGATAACCACGGGAATTGCGTAACGGAAACGCACAATTAAACTAAAGAGCAAAATAAGTTGTCCGAATAAGTTGGACGGAAAATTTGAAATTTATAAGCCTTAAATGATACCTATTTTGCCTAAGTTAAACGATAGATCAGCGAGACTCGTTTGAAAAGAATCTACTTTTTCATTCATCTTGTTTCTTTCCCATTCCTTTTTTATAAGGAAAGAATGATTTAGGTTAACTTAGGCGTTAATTTAGCCACTATATTAACCTGTAAATTACTTTTTTTCACAGTATCAACATTTATTACCTAGTGTAGTACTAGTTAAAATAATACCGTAAATAAGTTTTGACTCCTAACCAGTTTAAAACTATAAAAAGTTAGATTCCCCGATTCAAATTCGCAGTGTATCGAATTGAGAGCAAACACAAAGAACGGATCCTCCGAAGGTTATTCCAAATCCTGAAAAATAAAATTTATTTCACTGCTTTCATCCATCCGTAACATGCGGAAAACGAAACTAAAACAAACTCGGTAAACAAAGCGTGATCTGTGGAAAAAGTGCCCCGGTAATGAAACGGCATACTAGTAGAGGACCAACAACGCTGCACGAGACCAGGACCGGTACCATAATGCCGTATGGGAGTACCGCAGTCAGCAGGGTTTGTTCTCTTTTTTTCCAGCTAGCTGTCGATGCCGCCGCGCTCGTTGTTGCCACTGCTACTGCCACTACTGTACGGGCCCCGAAGGGATGATTTGCCGCAGCGAAAACGGGAAAGAAAAATAAAATCAGCTTTTAATGAAATTCTACTTCGGTGTCGTGTTTTATATTGGAAAATTTTCCAAAGTTAATTTAACCTGGTCCCGGGATCTGCTCCCGACCCGATGGAGATAGATTCAACGGGTTGATGTCACCGCCCTTCTCGGTCATAGCCACGGCAAGTGTACCGAGAGCTGCAAGGAGTGCCGAGATTGCGACTTTCGCAAGTCCGCAGCACAGATAAAAAAATGCTTTTGGGGATTTGAGGTAAAACGCACTTTAACATTTTATAATTGTTTGAATTGAAACGAATTCACTACCAAGCTGTAAAACGTAACAGTCACATCCTCGATGCAGAGTACAATTTTAACCCATTTTACTACTGACAAGACAAAAAAACCTGGGCGGGAACGCGATCCACCCAGGAACGAGAAAAGTGGGAAAGATAAATTTCATCAAGTTGGAACGGCAAATAGAGTGCGGATTTCATTCAACCAGGGCGGGCGCACCACCGCACACGCAAATCCTTCGGATGGCGAACCGTTACTTGCCGTGGATGGCAGTAACCAACCAGCAGGGCTCTGGGTACGGATCGCCCGAAAATGGAATCCGGTATCCTACGCTGCGCTAGCGGGTGGAGCACAGGATGAGCAAGATCAAAAGGAAAAGTGGTTGTAAAAACATTTAGACAATTTTATTTTATGGGAAAATAATTTATTTTATTTCTCTTATTGACACTGTGCGCTACGCTGCCGGCACTGTGGCGTTTGATTGGTTTTATAGGCTTTTATTGCTTTTTCAATTTGAGAAGCCATACTTTGGCAGTTGATTTCATCTAATTGAGTTAGACTTGCGAAAAACAAAGGCGTGGGACAAGGGAGATTTATGAGATCTTAATAAATAGGTTTAGATTCAATCCAAGCAATTACTTCCGTTACCGAAGTAAACAAATACAGGCTAAAGAAAGAAAAAGTACGCTTTCACGTAACTGGTTGAAATGTAAAGATGAGAATCGTTTACCATTTGATCAACTTTGACGTAATGTTTTTCATATTTCCGTGAAAAACCTGCCGCAGAAGCGTGAGGACGTTAGGAGTCAATACTAGGGCAAACTTTATTAGGGAAAATACTTTATTTCAGCTGAGTCGACATATTCCTTTAAACTATTTACGTCATCCTTTCGATAAATAAATCCCGCCGATCCTCGCAGAACGATTGATCACGATGAATTTGACCCATGGTTACCCCAGTATTCCAGAAATCAAAGAAAGATGGAGGTTGCAATCACTAGATTTATGCAGCTTGATTTTATGCCGTTTTGCCGATTACGATCGCTTCGGAAAACGAAAAATAAATAAATAAATAAATAAATTGTGTGTGAAAATATGATGCACGGGCACATTGTACTTTCGACATTTCTGGAGGAAATCCTCCACATCCTACGACATTTCTGGAGGATTGCTCTGTAGTAGCACTAGCACGGGCCCCCTAAAACCCGCCTGATACTGCCCTACGAATTTTCTTGCTATTACGGACAGTACGACAGTAACTAAATCTAGAAGAGCACCTTGAAGACGACCAAAAATACACAAAAATATAGTTATGAAGTGATATATAAACTAAGTAGACAACAAGACATATTCATAATAAATTTCAATTCGTAATTTTTTTGAAGTATTCTTAAATCTAATTTATGTTTCATAAATTATTTGCAACCTTCAATTAAAATAGCATGTCTAACTCGAACAGCCAATAAAGCATGTAGCTATTTGCTAACTCTCAACATTTAGCAATGACACCTACATTTTTGCGTTTGTTTATCCGCATTTGTTGCTTCAATCATCAGTCTTTCGGCATCTCACTAGCATAGCATTCGGGTACGAAAAAAATGAGCAAGTGCTATAAACTACCGGTCCTCAACATCACTTTACGACTGCAGGTTGTTTAGTCCATTTAAATGTCCTTCATCACGTTGCCGTTGGTACTCCAGCCGCTCCCGGTGTCGTCCGTCGATTCCTAGACCAACTCGTTGGATCGCCTTTTCACCACGATAACCATGTTGCTAAATGTGAAAGATAAAAATAAAAACAAACAAATAATTCATCAATAAAAAAACATTGCCCATAAACTTCGATCCGGAAGCCGACATGAAGTGATAAATAGAGTCATATTCAAAGGAATGTGTTAATTTACCGGTAAGGGAAATCAAACCTCAACGAAAAAAAACCGGTTGGCATTGACCTTGCCATACATCATGACTGGGCAAAACACGGAACGGCAACAACCGAAAAATATCAAATTGATGTAACCGCTTATTTTGACGCCGCCTCGAGAGAAAAGAGACGAAATAAATACGTTTGAGTTGAACGATGTGAGGTCAAACGAGCTCATTGAACTTGATATATTACAGGTTTTGAGAGACTAAATCCTAATTTGCCAACGATTTGCATATTTCGCAAGAGACTTTCAAAATAGAAAAATGTCAAAAGTCTCCGGCTGGCGGCAAGGACTTCGATTGGGGATCCATATATTTTGTTGATCGTTCATCTTGAAAATAAATTTATTCAAAACACGTGCAGATTATACAATCGATTTGAGTAGATCAAGGAATCTTAATGATTTTCGCGAGCTAGCCAATCAAACATCAGCTGGATTTCATCCAAATAAACTTATTTGCTTGAAACATACAAAGGCAGCGGATTTCGTCGCATCACAGCACGTTGGTTTCGACCTTCAAGGGATTTTACAGTGTCCATTCAGAAAGCGATATAAACTTGGCACTTTACCATTGAGCCCACATAAAGTCGTTGAAGTGTGGTATTCACAGCGGAACCAAATCAAAATTTTACCCTCTACGAGAAACGTGTTTAAACAGTGTGGTAAATATCGACTTTTGCCAAGGTAAACTATCGTTAATCTGCCGATCCGAGAAGGGTTATTGTCTGCTACACTAAGGGTACCTTCGGTCTTACCTCGTAGTACAACTCGCGGCGCTTTTTGCTAACCTCCGGATCGAAATCGAATTCCTCCGTCTTGTGGATCAGCGGAATGCCAGCGACGTTGTTCTGCAGCAACTCGGTGAACAACCGGACCACCGTCGCTTCTGCCGGTGGCATGTGCACGCTGCTTAGGACTAGGATGACACTGATCTGCAAAAGGTGATTCAGAAAGAAGAAGATGCGATCGATGAATGCATACAGGGAACAAACGGTACACCTTAAAGTCCAACAAAGTAAACAAAATTAATTCTTCTTTTACGAGGAAATTAGCATAAGAGACACTGAATTAAATAAATCATAACTATTCGGTCAAAATTTGTTAATGTTTATATTGAACTTATCAACACGAAACGTCAGATGCTCTTTTATCTATTTACTATAACTAAACCTACATTCACGATATTAATAAGGCAACTAAAATATACTGTTATTCACTAAAAATCATTTTGTTTTTACAAGTCCAGTATTCCACAAGGAAGTAATTTAGGACCGCTACTTTTCATTATACGCCTCAATGACATTTATTTTGTTATTCTACCGGGATGCAAACGGGATGGAATAGAAAATATTCTTTATTAATCTCATTGATTACATCAAATGAGGATCCACGAGCCCGGGCACTACATCTCCTCCTCTTACAGAGCTGCGAGTCATCTCAGAAGGAGATTACGAGCAGATGCTAGTTATTGGACGACTCTTGCGTGACTTGAAATTTTGATCGTAGGAGCAATAGGGATCTACCGCGTTGATATTTCTTTTCTGATACTATTGACAATTTTTTTAACAAACATTGTCGAAGGAGTCTGTCGATAAAGGAGCGTAATATCTTGAAGACGGTTATACCCAACACTTTGGTATTTGATTTTGTGTAGGTTTTGGGACTAATGGAATAAGTCATAATACTCTCATGTGAAAATGCTATCTTTGTTGCTAAATTATTGAAATATCGTTCATAGACTCATAGACCTCTAATTTCTTGTAACTTCATTCGACCAGTACCGTTTATGGAAATCATGAGCCAGCTCAGGCGATGTGCTGCATTTTTTATTGTGTTTCCGAACTATTTTCCAAACTTTGAACCACTTCTCCACTAAGTAGGATATAACGAGAGCAGCAACAAATAAATAGTATTAGCTATCTCTAAGTTAAGACCACCTATTTACACGTTTTAGTGGTGGTCCAGTCCGCAAGATTGAGGATTCCACCAATCGTTTTGAGTTTTCGGTCTTGGATCGTCGTTAATTTTCCAGACGTCTCAGAGGTCGCGAGTCGCCTTCAATCGTGGTCGGCTCAACTCGTCGGACGTTGTGCCCTTCTGTCGCTGTTACCGGTGAGGTTGCTGAAGTGGACGGTTCATACTGCACCGCATTTTCCGGCATCGTAACGCTACACTAAGCTGCACTTTCACTAAGCTACAATGGAACTCTCCCCAAGCCACTCTCTGTAGCTCATGATTCATCCGTCCCCGCCATTTACGATTTTCAGTTTGTAGTCCACCGAAGATAGTCCGTGGCAGCTTCTAAACAAACACGACAAGGTCGCGTACGCCCTCCGTCCTGACGCCGGGTCTCCTTACTCGTGTTTTTTCTACAACCATCTTGAATGGATAAAGTCATATACAACCTTTAGTTCTTTTTTTGCTTAGTTTGGGTTTTTGTGAATCCTGGGAGTTGGCTATTTTTACCATTACCTGAAGCGATGTCTATTAGGATTGACCCTGCATAACCATGTAATTGTCCGACATTCTCACAACATACGCGCCCACTGTACCCTGCCAGCTTTAGCGGCTTTCTGAATACTGTGGTCGCCGAAACTATGGTTGTGGTACATCAGCTCATGGTTCATCTTCCTCCTCCGTACACCGTTCTCACATACCAATTCAAAGATGGTTCTAAGCATACGACTTTCGAAAATGGCACGTGCTTGCAAGTCCCTGTCGAGCATTTTCCACATTTCGTGCCCGTAGAGGACAACCGTTCTTATTAGCGTTTTGTACATGATACACCTCGTATAGCGGTGAAGCTTTTCAGACCTTTCCAGGCATTTAAAGTTCGAGCAGCACGTTCCTCACAATGTGTGCTTTACCAGACCTTAGGGTCTCGTGAGGCTCGTAGAAAAAACGACTTCCAACAAACTGGCGCCCCCAGAATAAACGCAAAACTCGTAGCGTCTTTCTGCATAACCACTCACGAGGCAAACAACTCGTGAGCGGCCAGCTGCTCGTGAGAGCTAGCGGCACACTGGGATACAGATTTTACATTACTTTTTGTTTTCTTCTTCATCTTACGCCCTCGATTCCACACGCGGCTGGGAGGGCGAGTCGCGAATGATCGGTATCAGTTGCTCAGGCTGCAATGACGTGCGAGAGCGACGACCGTGGCTGTTAGCTAAATACACACTCGCAAAAGTCGTTGCAGTGCATGAATGAACAAGAGTGGGAGTCCGAAAGGGATGCTTATGCCGTGTTCATTAGAACGAGTACGCGTGTGTGATAAAATTAGCCCACACAAGTGCGGGCTTCCCAACACTGGTTGCAGTCAACCGCCATTTCTTTTGAATAATTGTCATTTTCTTGAAACCCGTTATTAGAATGATAAACCTTCAAAAACGAACAAGTTCGGTTCATATTTCCTGTTACTTCAGAAACATCGTCCATATTTTGTTACTTCACCGAAGATGAATCTGCTAATTGCAGATTCTGAAGAGATTCGAAAATCTCTCCCGATAAATTTCTAAATAATTTAATACTATCAATGCCACTTTTAAACGTGGTGGAAAATGAGTATTTTGATTGTTGTGTTTTGTTGCGAATAGATTTTCATCAGGAGGAGGTGGAGCGCAAACGGAAAGCGAAGAATGGCGTATGGACCATACACTGCAGGCATTACTTGGAATGATTCTCAAAGTACACTTGTCGAAAGTTGGGAGAGTACGATGGGTCGGTCTAGGTCCCGTCGCAAGAATACCGGATCACCGTGCAGTGAATCTGTTTTCTTCTAGACCTCCATCGGCCTTAAGGGCCCCATACACGTACGCATATGTTGGGTTGGAAACGAATAAAATGTTGGCGAGTCATTCAGGTCGAGCGACAAGCCCAGGAATAGAGAGAGACCCAACTTACTAGATGGCTCGACCAGGTTAAAACCGATTTGCTTGTGTCAAGATGCTCAACGAATTGACGGCAAATAACCCAGGACCCAATACAATGGAGAGTAACTCTAGATATACCATTTGCCATTCCGCCTTTATGCTGCTAAAGGAGAAGGAAGAAAACTTTATATTACCAACTTATTTATTTAATACTACAGTTTTTACCTTTGTTATACTATAACAAAGGTTTAGGAATTGGTCGAAAAACACGAAATTGATCCGAGGCCCGGAGGGCCGAGCCACATATACCAATCGACAGGGTTCGTCGAACTGAGCAATGTCTGTGTGTGTGTGTGTGTGTATGTGTGTATGTATGTGCGGGGCGCAACTTTTCTATCGCCTGTTTCTCGGAGATGGCTGAACCGATTTGTTCGCTATTAGTCTCATTTGAAAGGTATTATTGCCTAGTATATCACTATTGAACTGTTTCGTGGTCCGACTTTTCGTTTGAAAGTTATAAGTAAAAACGTGAAAATTACGTGACACGATTTTCTCCGGAACCAAATGACCGATTTCAACGATCTTAGTATCGAATGAAAGCTCTTATTAAGGCTAAATTTTTCGAATAAATTTTATTGAAAACAAGTGAGTAGTTTAAAAGTTATGCTTAAAAAACCTGTTTTGACAAGGTAATAATTATCGCCTGTTTCTTAGAGATGGCTAAACCGATTTAGGCGCTATTAGTCTCATTTGAAAGGTAACATAGCCTAATAGATCACTATTGATTTGTTTTTTGATCGGACGTTTAATTTGGAAGTTATGAGCAATTGAATATAACACATTAAAATTTACAATAATTTATAACGATTTCATCCAAGATAGTTTATCTAGTTTGATTTATTTTGGCATCAAAGTAGAGATTTTAATGCTGCAAATATATCTGCAAAATTTCAGAAGACTTGGTTTTGCCGATCAAAAGATATTAACCCTCCAACACTTGTGCCAACTTTTGTAATACGGTTACTCGCGCACACAATGGTCCAAAACCAAAAAGACATGCGCTCTAGGGTTTTGACTGCGAAAACTTGGTTTTAAATTTATGGAACCTTCGTCAGAATTTCTTGAAATTGAAAGCTCTATGGTCTGGTGGAATTCAAATTTTGATTAATCCCCCTAAAAGTGAAATAAAAAAATTATTTTTCTTCAGCTTCAATATAATATATTGATGTGTTCTGCAAAGTTTTAGAACATATTATTACAAGAAATTTTGTTGAATACAGTAACCTTCTATCTATTCAGCGAAGATAGCAAAATCTTATTTATTGTGTATATTAATTTGTTAAATCAGTTTAGCTTTTTAGCTTTTAGTTTTAGCTCTTTTTGTAATTATTGTATGACTTGTTCATGTACTACAAAATTGTACAAATAGTAAAAATACACAACTTTGCTGAAAATAGCATACCTCTATGTTTGCTTGTTTAGGAACCGTAGAACTTTGATTATAAAAAATACCCAAATTTTGACCCCGAATTACTAGACTACCAGCAGACGGATACATTTTAAACATTTTACATTTGCTGATAGTTTTGCTGCATACAGACACCATTTTTCCATATGAAGAAATGAGATAAAATTCCAGTTGGGGTCAATTGCGGTACACCTCACATGCTGACAGCTTCGTTTCTGTGATGTCAGTTTATGCTGATCTATTTTCCCAACAATTTAAAATATTAATGCATTGAATAATTATGACATTTTGCTCATAACAAGGTAATTGAAGAATATACGTTAGTTAAACAGCGATTTGTAACTTTATAACAATATGGCATTCAAAAACCTACACGTGTTGTACAAAATGTGTGAATAATTGAAGGTTAATAAAAATTGATGAAATTTATTGATGTCAATCAAAAAGAATGGCATTGCAGGAATTTATGCATAGTTCAAAAACCTATAAACTAGACCTTTACTACGGAATGTATATGTTAAAGAATAATATTTCCTCTTACAACTTGCTTTTATTTGCACTTACTCAAATTAGTAACAACCAACTTACCCTTTCTCAGTAATTTCATGAAAAAAGGAACTATCAAAATTTATAAGTGCTGCTATTTTGTTCAAATTTTGTAAACTTATTCAATTTCCAAAAATTTTATGAAAACCAACGCACTACGCAACGTTAACCAATAGATGAATTATGTTCCAAAGACGTGTCGATTTCTATCTCAAAGAGCAAGTAAGACCGTATAACAAAGGTTCCTTTCACCACTAGGTGGATTAAATCGGGTTTTTTTTAATGTAGGCGAAATGGCGCCCCCTTGAAGTGGCGCTCCAAGCAGCTGTTTGTTTTGCTTAAGGGAAGCGCCGGCCCTGGATAAGCTCTGCTGCGATGCCATCGTTTCGAGTTGCTTTGTTAATATTGAGCTGCTTGATCGAAGCCATGGCACCTTCGTTTATTGCGGAAGCGGTATTTTCCCGGCTTTCTTGATATTCCGCCTATGTGCCATTCAGGTGCGTCCGATCACCTAGTGAAGGAAGGCTCATACATCAGAGAAATTTTCACATCGTTGGCCGTTATTGTTCGTGTTCCCGATGTTTATGTGCAGGTTACGAGACACGATCAACGGTCTGTAAATCGCTGTATACATTCACTGCTCACTTACTGACTGTCTAACAAAAACGTCGGCATAAACATCTCTTTCGGACTCCTTCTCTTATTTATTCATGAAGTGGGACGAGTTTTTGCGAGTGTGTATCTACCTTGCAATCACAGTCGACACTCTCGCTCATCCCGCGCATCAATTGCCTCAGGGCACTGCGCCTCTTGGTGTGGAAAAATACGCAGCAAATTTATCACACTGCGTATGTAGGTGCCTTTTTGTGGTGCGAAACACGGTGTAAAACACGGAAGAGCGTGTTCAGCAAAAGAGACGCAGAAGGGAATTATTGGGGAACACACACCGCATAGCGAATTTTGACTTGTGTGAGAATTTGTGCCTATCGGTCTGCGCTGCAGTGTATGCCGCTCCTGGTCTGCAAACCCACACAGCACCGGCGTTTGTTTTTTGTACGCTTGTGAGTGGCGTAAGCGTTGGATGCTATGCTTCTCACACTCGCTCGCGTGAGAGTAGGCATCGTTTGCTTCTCGCTCGATTTGCAACAACTGGCGTACGTTGCCGACAGCTGCGCATAGAACGCTTCTTTCTCATCATCGGGTCTATCTTTGTGCAAGCAGTCCCAAGAAGCATTTATGCGCTGATTAAACATTTTGGCAGCCATTGTTATTCAGCCATAGCTGAATATAAATCGAATAAAATTTATGTAAACAATTGTACAACACTTATTCAGCCGAAAATGGACAACTTATACAACCTATTTTGTTTGAGGCAGAAAAAACACTTGTTAAGCCATTATTTCGCCCTTTGTATAACCTCTGTGCGCCTTGTTTTCAGCTTTGTACAAGTTGGTTATTTAAAAACGCGCAAAAGCCTCTATTAAGCTCCATTGCAGCTTCGAAGTAGGCTGTGAGCCGAATGAAAGCTTGGTAGTAGTTTGTAAAGCCACTTTAACACCCTTAAGCAACTTTAAAGTAGTTTAAAAGCTGTGAGTCTAATAAAATTGTTTAGTAGAAAAATCCGCTATTAGCTTGTTTATCAGCTTTGGAACAAAGCTGGTTTGAGAAATTTAAAGTAGTTTAAACATCGCTTGTTCAAACACCATTTAAGTGCTTACTTTATGCAGCTTGGATCGCCCTAAACCAACTCGTAAACAGCAATTGCTTTTGCTGTTTACAAGTTGGTTTAGGGCGATCCAGTGTCCAAGATGTTCCGAAAACAGACACTGATGTAGCCTGCAAGTCGTAGGCAAAATACGAGGTATCTCGAATAGCTATAAATAGTAGAATTTAATCGGAAAGTTTTCTTTTTTATTTAATTTCAGAAGGTGGCGGTTCCAAGATGACGACATGCATTTTTAATTAGCTTGCATATACGAATTCAAGTTATTCGAAATTATAGTACAGCTTACGACGCCATAGCAAAATAAATATGTCGCGTTCCATTTTTTGAAATTAAAAAACAGATTACTTTTCTATTGCATAAGAGTTGATGAGACGTTGATTAAGCGACTGAAAAAGCATTGCAAAACTGTTTCTCGTTCTAAAAACAGAATTACCAGCATTGCGCAAATTGGTTATTTAAAAACACGCAAAAGCCTCTATTAAGCTCCATTGCTTACTTACTTCCTTGCTGGCGGTACGTGCCGGGAACCAACGGAGTATCGTAGAACAGATTTCAAGGATGATTTTGAAGCTTTAGATTAATATCTAAATTGTTACGTAGCAGTTTTAGAAAATTCGAAAAATTATCAAAATGACGGCAATTTTTCCAAAAGAAAGGTGTTTTTTCATCAAAAATCGCCAATTAAGAGCTCATAAAAATTTGAAAAATTGAGATATCAAAAAACGGCTACGTAACAATTTAGATAATTTATTTCTACATGCTGGAAAAAAATTTCAGCCAAAGCGGTCCACTAGATTCTGAGATACACGTACCGCCAGCTAAAGAAACATGATTTCGGGGAAAACGTTCAAATTTTCGTACAGCAATAGACTTCCCACGAGGTGACTCCACAATATTTGCCGTAAGTTTTCAACGAGATCAGATATCAAAAAATTCTTTTGGCATGACATTTCTGAAGGTATAAGCGTCCAAAAAAATTAAATTCGATTTTTCCGACTTTCCAAAGTAGGGTCCCCCTTAATTGTTGCTCGTGAGCGTCGATTATCGAAATTTTGCTCTACCTCAAATAAGACGCGATCATTTGTTTATTTTGGTATTGTCGTCACTATCTGGATACGAATTTATATTCTCTCTGAGCGAGAAGATAAACTATTATAAGCCATCTTTCAGAGACGAAAGTGCGCAGGGTACATCAAATTTACCAAACAACCAAACAACAAAAGAGAAAAACGAAACAACTGAGTTTATGTATTTGGATATCACCATGGTTCCGACATAAACCTATTATTGCGTTACAGTTTCGCGCCAATACTTTTTGTTATTTATATTGATCATGCTTCAATGAGCGATTTATCCTCTCTTAGGAAAGAATGAAATGAGAAATTATTAACCTTCTTTGTTTAACGAAAAAATGTTTTTCTTTCGGTTTATACCAACAAATGGGGTACGGGAGGGTATTTCCCGCCCATTAAGCGGTAGCCTGAACAAAATTCAGGAATTACGTTGAAACTATATTTATTCGAGACAAGATTTTTATACCAGTTGATAGAATAATATTTACTGGATATCGGCGTGTATTTTGGTTTTAATAAAACGCTACTGAATTTAAGTTATAGTCGCGAGAAATGATGAAGTCGCTGCGGCTAAATTAAGCCCATTTTCTATAGTGGTGTCTGTGGTTTTTAAATCCGACCGGCCGAAATAGCCAGCACAGGGATTAAATGCTTTCCAAAAACAGATCAAATGAGAGACCGTGGATAATGTGTCGGTATAGCCTATATACCGGCTCTTTGAAGATAACTAGTTTTGCAGTGACAACAGCTTGGTACTGGCGCTAGCAAAGCAAAGCCGTGGGCTTAAACCGTCATTAGACATTACCCTTCTTTATCGACAGACTTCGCAGCCGGCTGTTAGAGTACAGGAAAATTACGGGGCCAGTGTAATGATCCTACTGACTCTATCTAGCAAGCACCGCCTAGCCGAGATTCGAACATACGACGACTAGCTTGTTAGACCAGCATCGTACCTCGATGCTAACTGGGCGGTGCTGGCGCTAGTGTATCATTGAATCGTACATATACACTAGCACCAAAAGCAAGTGGTTGTCACTCAAGCTATGTCAACACGATAGAATATTTTCAGGAGTAACTGCCACACACATTGGTATTTGGTAGTAGTGTAAATAGAGCCATATGGTGAAATTAAAAACCAAATGCTGCTAGTGCTAGTGAATGAAAATTGATTTATATTTTCATATCAGAAGCGAATGTTTGTGTTCTTTCGTGATAAAAAGAAGTAGAATTGTTCTGTGATACCATATTCACAACTGTTTAGTTTCTAGAATAAGTAAACGTGATCATAATTGTGTGTTTTCTAAAACATCATCAAGAGCGGATACGCGTAAGCGATTGCTGGTGGTTTTTTCAGCCTGATTACGTGCCAGTGGAAAAACAAAGTTTGTAAGCAGCAATTAATAGTGCATTTTAATTGTGATAGTTTCGAGTTTTCTTTTATTCAACTTTCGTATTCTACTAAGACGCTAAAAAACAATCTTTAGAAAGCACTACTGTGTTAATACATTCTGAAGGACTGACCAAGAGTTTGTGAGGAAAGCATAAGCTCACCCAGAGGTGAGTGAAATATTGCATGAAGGACAAAGCAATGAACATTTTTATGAATTTTATTATCCAATAAGATTATTTTATTTCACCATCGAAACTTGTTAGCGGATGAGCGGAATGCAAATTTGCCATCTTGGAGCTTTGGCCTCCTAAAGCATATTCATTCAATGTTTGAAATTGTATGGCAATCGATGTAGTAATTGCTATAGTAAATACTGCTATTGACACCCACAAATTTGGTCTAATTCACACAGTAAATCCATTTCATGTATAGTCTACGCCCAATGTTATCTGACCGCAATGAAAATATATTTGTCGCCAATCTCACTCACAACTGGAACTAGATTCGAAATAATTATTCGATATTTGCTCGGTTAAGAATCAAAAAATCATATTTTCTACAAACGAACATCACATGACAAATTATAAATCTAATGCTAATCACATATCACATATCACATTTTTAATTCAAATTATTAAATCATAGTTTTATCCATTCACTTTACAACTTACTAGATCAACTATCGAAATACTCACAATTATCACAAACTTATTCATATTCACCACCTTCAACTCCGTAGCACAAAAACCACAAAGTTATAATTTCTTGCCGTTGAAAATCTCAACGACTCCGAACGGTGGCACTGTCTGTTCTACTCGAACTTTCGCGATCAACTAACTTTTGCTTGATTTCAACACCACCGGCTACCAGCAACCGAACTAGCAGCAGTTACTAGCGTTTTTTGCTGCCACCGTGCGTCGTCGTTTTCTCCACCGTAAGAAACGTTAATGTTCTTAACGAAGTCGGTAGCCAGTTATAGCAGAAGACTCAACCCGCATTAAAACTCAGCACACTTAGCTTCGCATGGAACTCTGTGCGATTTTTCCAGCCCCCGATGCAATCAAACCTGTGTAACTACTATGGCTTAGTACGCCGCTCGGGGGGTTTGCAAGTGCCACCAAGTCCGCTGTAAGTCCGATGAGATAACACTGTACTGACACAAGACCGTGTGCCACACTCCAGTTAATAAATGAAAACCCTTTCGCGGTTTTCCAAATCACAACCACTGCACTGTTAGTAGGTTCAGTACAAATGTCTGCCAAGCATATCACTTCCCTATTGGCTTTAATCGATGTGATACATTTACAGCATTACAGACGTTACATGAACACTCATCAATCACTTCACATGAAAACCAGCTCGTCTTAAGTGGGTGCGCGAAAATCCCCTGCCTTAGGACCGGATGAACGGTGTTTCTTCTAGCGCGGTTTGAATGTTTTTAACGCGCGCCTGATGCTTTGGGGTTGTTTAAAGCGACTAAATACAGCGGGCCGGTATGGCGCACGGAAAAACGAAAAACAAACTGAATCGCTATCGATGGAAGGTTCTGCTGGCTGGTTGGCTGCGAGCGAACACCAGTACAGGCTCAGGCTGTGTTGTCTGCACGCTAGCTGCCTGGCGGATCGCCGAACTGCTCGAAACTGGCAACCTTCATCGCAATAGAAGGGAAGGAAGTCGCAACACAGAACCATCCAACAGATTGTTTTTACCATTAAAAATTGAAGGCTCTTTCGACCCTATTTAATTAACCAATCACGGGCTGCAGCGGCTTCTGCACTTTTGTTTCGTTAAATGGTTCTGCATCGCGAAAACTAAAAGCCGATAATCATTTCCTTAGTTGCTGAAACCGGGTCCAGTTCGCGAAGTGAGCAGAAGCAGAAAGCTGTGAAATTATTTTCGATTGCTTATGTTTTCAGTTTCTTTTCCATGGGTAAGCTCATTAAATGAAACGATCTGTCGATTCCCGATGGAAAACGCATCTTTTAGCGTTACTGAACCTGCCCAAATTCCAGATGTAGGCACATTTAACTTGAAGTGAGTGAGATGTTTTGGTCTGCGAACCAACAGCTGACTGGGTAGTTGAGTGTGTTATTTTTTTTTTTGCAAATAAGCACCGTATTTTGTTCTCATTTGTAACAGTGAACCGTTACAAATGAGGCATTGCATAAACCATTTACCCTTTAAGCACTAGTCTACACAATTGTGCAGGCGAAAACTTCTGATAAAATGACCATACAAAATCGTTTAATCTCGAAAATAAAGAGAAAAAATCGTTCATGTGACCTACAAAGTAGAAAAGTTGTTCAACGTTAGCTCAAAAGTTACACTTCGTATTTCAATAGTTAGATACGTTCTAGGAAAAGTAGTTGTTACATAGTAACAATTTTCAGAGAAAATGCGGAGAACGTGGTGTCCTTAAAGTGTTAAAAGTTTTATTTGGTTGCGGGATTTTGACTTCTTTGTCTATTATTTTGAACTATGGTAGTAACCATTAAAACTTACTGAAATAAATAATACTGCAAAATACTCCGTAGCTGAAGTTGTAATATGGAAGTATTCATGAAAATTGTGTGAATCTGTAGTCAATGTAAATACTTAATAGCTCAGAGTGCCAGAAATAGAAGTCTTCATCTTCACCTACAACAAAAATATTCGGCCCATCTTTCACCCGAAGTGTGGCAGCTCCGTGCAGTATGTAAAAGGAAACAAATTTATTCAAAATGAACGTTACATTACATAATAGATATTCGAGAAGACAGTGGTGTTCAATTGAAAGGGATTGAAAGTGTTTAATTTTGTTTCAAATACTCCTCTGTGCGCTGTTTAAAGTCTTAAGGCAACCATGCGTCTCCATATGTTTAGGAATTGATGGTGGCGCCTTATTTATTGTGAGAGACGCCATGTTACTTTTTAGGAGTCCAATAAAACGCTGTTTTTATTGCTGATTGTAAGAAATATTGTATCATCCAAAGTGCGCGATCGCTCAAAAAAGTGCTATTTTACGTTAAATAGAAACCGAAACGATTCAAGCTAAAATAACACTTTTAAGAGCGATTGCGCACTTATTGATCGGACAATTTTCCTTGTTATTAGAAATATCTCAATTTGAGCGATGGCTTAAATGTAAAGTGTGTTTTTCATATATAGGGTATTGAGTAGCTTAGTGCAAATATTTCAGTGGATGATAGAGCACAACATTTGGCGAAAAAAATCTTTCTACGCATATGGTCAAATCTCAATTGTAATTTGTTACAGAGTTATTAAATATTTTTAGTTTCCTGCTCTGTTTCCATTAAATTAGCTCTAGTACAAAAAGTATGCTAGCTTCCTTAATTCTGTTGATTTCATGCAAAAACTGAGGAAATTTTACACTGAACCTTCTACTTCAGGAAATTTAGTAACCTTTCAGAAGCTAAAAGCTTTGAAACGTTTCTCAAGACTCTTCTCTTAAAAGAAGTGTAATTAAGTTGACTGATTTTATCTACCAATTTGAATCTCTGATATCGTTCTACAATTCATTCTTTAGCGTGAAACTCTTATCTATTTTAGTTTTGTTGGAATTTAATTTTAAACGCAACGTATTGAGTGATCTATCTGAAAACTGCACGAATTCATACATAGTGCATAAATTGAAGGTACGCAATCCGCATTTGCTCGCATAATCCTGCAAAACTCAAGCCACTTAGGTTTATCCGGTCTTGAATCTGTAATTTGGAAGGGATGCATTTTACCCGGTTCAGCACGTTTCACACCTACCAGTGTGACACAGGGCTGTGCGGCATCTTCCCTTTGCGTATCATTCGATCCCAAAATTTCAAGGTGAATCGGTGAGGCGACTTGCTGATGCTGCTGTCCTCGCTTCTCGAAGCGTCGTTGAACGCTCTTTTTCATGCTCCTACTGGGCTGTCGTTGTTACACAATTAGGGATTAGGCAATAGCAAAGCCACAAGTTCTTCCGGAAAATACATTTTGCTACTGCATGCTGCAATCGTTTTCTGTAACATTCTAAAGAGACCCGCGAAGTCTGTTTCGTTGTTGTTTTCTATACGCCTCAGACCGTATCCGTCGCACGCGGTGATCTAGTATGCTATGCGTGATGTATGAATTTGTGCGTATGGAAAGAAATTCAATCTCCAAAATGAGCAAAATGGCTTATGACTTCAGGGCTTATTTAGCTTATGTTTTATGAAAATGCACCATAAATAATAATCATGATATCACGGCTTTCTTGTGGTTCCACAAGATTATTCATGCTTTCGTGCTACCTGATATGACAGTTCTGTCATGATTTCACAGCAATTCACAATTTATGATTTCATAACTTTATTCATGGTACTGGAATCGAATTTTTTTCCGTGCAGTTTTCAGGTACTAATTTAACACGTTGCGTTTAATATGAAATTGCAACAAAACTAAGAGAGATAGACGTTTCGCGTCAAAGAACGAATTGTAGAACGGTACCAAAGATTCAAATTAGTAGATAAAAGCATAATCTGATAAGATAATCAACTTTATCACGCTCTTTTAGAAGTTAATGAAAACTCCTTGAGAAACGCTTATTTCTAAGCTTTCTGCTTCTGAAAAGTTTGTAAGTTTCATGAGGTAAGAGGTTTAAGGTGAGGGGCAAGACACTGTTGAAAATATATTACTTTTTCAACCATAATATATTTACCGTTCCCACCCTAATATAACCTAAAGCCCTATAAAGATATGCATTTATAGGGCTTTAATAGGGCCTAATATATTAATACATGATAATATTATAAATTGTCTTACCCCTCGGCTTAAGGGAAATTTTCATTTACATTGTTATTCGAATGAAAGCAACAGAATCAGATTAGCTGGCATACTTTTTATACTATAGCTAATTTAAGGAAAACAGAGCCGAAAACTAAAATTGTTTAATAAATCAGTAACGATTGAGATTCAACCATGTGCCTAAGATTTTCTGCGTCTATCACCCCTGAAATATTTGCACTAATCTACCTAACACCCTGTATATCATATGTATTGACAAATCGACATTTCTCAATTTAAATAAAACACAGACAAACAGCTTTAATTTCTATGAATTTGGCAAATCCGAAAAATAATGCTTTAACGTTTCTATTTGAATATGCGGTATGATTTCCGGCATACGATCACCTCGGTTGGCTCGTAGAAAGGGCAATTGGGAAGTCCAATTTTCGACCACTTTTTTGCAGCAATGCATTGAAACAAACGTGCTTATAGTGTCTGCAGAGCGAAAAAACAGGTAAGGGATGGCCCTTGAAGCAACGTTTACGGGTCCATGGAATAAAACAAGCTATAATGGGAGTCAATTATAACAGAATTCGAATCCAACTTTTCCCCTGGCCCTACGGATCGCAGATATTAGTGAACCGTTGGACAACAGGGGGCTGAATATGGAAAAAATACTTACTTTTCAAATGCGTTTTTCTCAGAATAGGAGAAGTCTGGAAAAATGCCATTACATGGATTTTGTAGATCCAGGTACGTACTTTTAGGCCATTCATTCCGTTTTCGAAAATATATGCCAACGGAAGTGTGAGACGCCGTGGAAAACTATAATATTTTGAATCGAAAACTTCTATATCTTCCTTCAGAAAATAGATAGCAACTATCTAGAAGTTTTAAAAAATGCATCATTTTACGTTCTAAAAGTCATCCGAACAAAGTTTTCAAATTGGTTTTCAAATAAAAACCTGATTTAATCCACCTAGTGGTGAAAGGAACCTTTGTTATACCGTCTTACTTGCAATTAGAGATAGAAATCGACACGTTTGTTTTACATGAAATTTTTGGAAATTGAATAACTTTACAAAATTTGAAACAAATAGAAGCACTTATAAATTTTGATAGTTTCTTTTCTCATGAAATTGCTGAGTAAGTTGTTACTGATGAGGGTAAGTGCAAGTAAAAGTAAGTTGTAAGCTGAAATATTATTCTTTAACATATACATTGCCCAGTAAAGGTCTAGTTTATAGGTTTTTGAACTATGCATAATTTCCTGTAACGCCATTCTATTTGATTCACAACAATAAAGTTTTCTTGAATAAATTTCATCAATTTTTATGAACCTTCAGTTACTCACGTTGTTGTATTTTGTACACCATATGTAGGTTTTTGAATGCCATATTGTTATATAGTTACAAATCGTATATTACGTATATACTAACGTATATTCTTCAATAAACTTGTTATGAGCAAAATGTCAGAATTATTCAATGCATTATTACTTTAAATTGTTAGGAAAATAGATTAGCATAAACCGACATCACAGAAACGAAGCAAGTAGCATGTGAGGTGTACCGCAATTGACCCCAACTGGAATTTTCTTTCGTTTCTTCATATGTAGCAAAACTACCAGCAAATGTAAAATGTTTAAAATGTATCAGTCTGTTGGTAGTCGAGTAATTCGGAGTCAAAATCAGGGTATTTTTTATAATCAAAGTTCTACAGTTCGTAAACAAGGAAACATAGAGGTATACTATATTCAGCAAAGTTGTGTATTTTTATTATTTATACAACTTTGTAATACATGAAAAAGTCATACAACAATTCCAAAAAGAGCTAAAATAGAAAAACTGATTTTTCAAATTCATATACAATAAATAAGATCTCTTCGTTGAAGAGATAGAAGGTTACTGTCTTGAGCAAAATTTCTTGTAATAATATACTCTAAAACTTTGCAGAACACATCAATGTGTTATATTGAAACTGAAGGAAAATAATTTTTTTATTTCACTTTTAGGGGGATTAATCAATGTTCAAATTCTACCAGACGATAGAGCTTTCAATTTCAAGAAACTCTTCCAAAGGTTCGATAAACTTAAAACCAAGTTTTCCTAGTCAAAACTCTAGTGCGCACGTTTTCTTTGGTTTTGGGCTATTGTGCGCGCGAGTAACCGTGTTACAAAAGTTGGCGCGTATATTCAAGGGTTAATATCTTTTGACCGGCAAAACCAATTCTACTGAAATTTTGCATATATATTCGTAGTGTGAAAACCTCTCGTTTGATATTAAAATAATTGAAATTAGGTTATTTTTCTTGGTTAAAATCATTATAAATTATTGTTAATTTTGGTGTGGTGTATTGAATTACACATAACTTTCAAATTAAACGTCCAATCAAAAAACCATTCAATAGTGATCTATCCGGCTATATTACCTGCCAAATGAAACTAATAGCACGTAAATCGGTTTGGCCATCTCTGAGAAACAGGCGATCATTTGAACTTTGTCAAAACTGGTTTTTTAAGCATAACTTTTAAACCACTTGTTTGTTTTCAATAAAAATTGGCGTGAAGTTTAGCAATAGTAAGAGCTTTTATTTGGTACTAAGATCGATGAAATCGGTTATGTGGTTCCGGAGAAAGGCGTGTCACGTAATTTTCACATTTTTGCTTATAACTTTTAAACTAAAAGTCAGACCACGAAACCTTTTTATAGTGATATACTAGGTAAAAATACCTTTCAAATAAAAGTTATAGCAGACGAATCAGTTCAGCCATCTCCGAGAAATAGGCGATTGAAAATTGAAGCGCACACACATACACACATACACACACACACACACACACACACACACACACACACACACACACACACACACACACACACACACACACACACACACACACACACACACACACACACACACACACACACACACACACACAGACATTGCTCATTCGTCGAACCTGATCGATTGGTATATGTGACACGGCCCTCCGGGCCTCAGATCGACTTCGTGTATATTGTATAACAAAGGTAAAAAGTTAGAGCAAAAAAAACTGCTTTTTTAAGATCCACCCTGACTTAATCTAGAAAATGCGTTGTATAGTGATACACAGATGAGATACAAATTTGGTTTCTTCAGCAAAGTTTCTGCAAAATAAATTATTTACAACTTTGTAGTAGAAAGTATTAGTCTATATCGCAAGACAAAAAAATTTTATAACGAGTAAAAGTGGACCACCCTAATGACTAATTATACCAAAAGATAGGTCTTTTTTTCTAAACAAAATCTTCTGAATACATGAAATATGTAGAGCCAATGGGTTTCGAGATATTGATTTTTGTCTGGAATTTTGGCTTTTTCGACCATAGTGCAATGGGCACCGCATGTCAGTGATAACGTGGCAAATGCCGTCTCCCAAGACGGTCGATCGTTTACGGCTTCACAGTGTAGACCTTCACATAGCACGACAAAAATATTCAACGGGGTTAAATTACAGGATCGCAAAGGCCAATTCTGGCCGTTTTGCTGAGATCACAGTTTTTCCAAATTAAAAGGACTGAAATGAAGTACGACAAAGTCGGTGATCGTGATTCTGTACGGGCTCAGGAAGATTGGGTTACAAATCATTGTGTCGAAAACCAAATATATGGTAGGAAGAGGCTCCAGAGAAAGTAACGTTTGCCATCCACGGACAGTGACTATTGATGTCGATGAACTGGAAGTGGTTGATGAGTTCGCATATATGGGATATCTGGTCAGCACCGACAATAATACGAGTAGGGAGATCCAACGTCGCATTCAAGCTGGAAGTCGAGCCAACTTTTCCCTCCGCATGAAGCTTCGATCAAGGAGCATACGCCGCCGCACAAAGCTGACAATGTACGTTAATCAGACCGGTAGTCCTCTACGAAACTGAGACAGTAACATTGCTTACGGGAGACATACGTACACTTGCTATATTTGAACGACAGGTGTTACGGACTATTTTTGACGGAGTACAAATGGAAAGCGGAGAGTGGCAGAGGCGTATGAATCACGAGCTACAGGCACTACTTGGAGAGATTTCCATCGTACACCTGGCGAAAGTTGGGAGACTACGGTGGGCCGGTTACATCGCAAGGATGCCGGACGACTGTGCAGTAAAATCCGTTCTCTACAAGAACCCTACCGGCACCAGGAATAGAGGGGCCTAACGTGCTAGATGGGTTGACCAGATCGAAGCCGACTTGCCTGTGTCGATAAGCGCAACGAATTAGCTACGAGAAGCCCAGGATCAGACTTGTCGTGCACTCAGTGAACTTATTTTGCTTTTTTAACTGTACTAACACCTCAGCCAAGCAAAATTCGAAAATATTATACCATATAGAGTAGGGCGGGGCATAAGTGCGATGTTTGAAGTTGTCATCAGTTTTCATGAGATATAAAGAAGGACAACAACATAATATATTTTATTGTGATGCAGTAACTCAATGTCTTCACATTCAACTATAAATCACCTGCGGTAATACTTACTTACTTACTTGCTTAATTGGCCTAACGTCTTATGACAAGGCCTGTGCAGTATAATTTCTCCATCTGTTTCGGTCCATGGCAACTGATCTCCAGTTCCGCGGGCACCCAGTGCTCGCCAGATCTCGCTCCACCTGGTCTTGCCACCTCGCTCGCTGTGCCCCTCTTCGTCTTGTTCCTACCGAATTTGATGCGAAAACCATTTTTGCAGGATAGTTGTCCGGCATTCTAGCAACATGTCCTGCCCAACATATCCGTCCAGCTTTAACCACTTTCTGAATACTTGGTTCGCCGTAGAGACGCGCGAGCTCGTGGTTCATTCTTCGCCTCCATACACCGTTCTCTTGCACTCCGCCAAAGATGGTTCTTAGCACCCGCCGTTCGAAAACTCCGAGTGCTCGTAGGTCCTCTTCTAGCAATGTCCACGTTTCGTGCCCGTAGAGGACAACCGGTCTAATTAGCGTTTTGTACAATGTGCACTTTGTACGGGGGCTCAGATTGTTCGACCGCAAGTGTTTGTGGAGTCCGTAGTAGGCCCGACTTCCGCTGATAATACGTCTTTTAATCTCACGGCTGGTATTGTTGTGCTCTGTTGCCAGCGAGCCAAGGTATACGAACTCGTCGACTACCTCGAACTCATCCCCGTCGATTACCACGGTGCTGCCCAAGCGAGCCCTGTCGCGCTCGGTCCCGCCCGCCAGCATATACTTCGTTTTAGACGTATTTATCTGCAATCCAATCTTCTCTGCTTCGCGTTTCAGTCTGGTGTACTGATCTTCCACCGCCTCAAATGTTCTGCCGACAGCATCCACGTCGTCAGCAAAGCAGATAAATTGACTGGATTTATTGAAAATCGTGCCCCGCATTTCGATCGCCGCTCGCCTTATAACACCTTCAAGCGCAATGTTGAATAGCAGGCAGGAAAGACCATCTCCTTGTCGAAGTCCCCTGCGAGATTCGAATGGGTCCGACAATCCACCCGAGATTCTCACACAGCACTGGATCCCATCCATCGTAGCCATGATAAGTCTAGTAAGCTTACCCGGAAAGCCGTTTTCGTCCAAAATTTTCCATAGCTCTTGTCGGTTTACGCTATCATATGCGGCTTTGAAATCGATGAACAGGTGGTGCGTGGGGACTCGGAATTCGCGGCACTTCTGGAGGATCTGCCGCAGGGTGAAGATTTGGTCTGTTGTAGACCGACCCTCCATGAAGCCGGCCTGGTAACTTCTCACAAATCTATTGGCTATTGGTGATAGACGATGAAAGAGGACTTGGGACAGTACTTTGTAGGCGTCATTCAGGATAGTGATGGCTCGGTAGTTCTCACAATCCAGCTTATCACCTTTCTTGTAGATAGGGCAGATAACCCCGTCTTTTCACTCCTCCGGTAGTCGTTCCGTATCCCAAATCTTGACAATCAATTGATGCAGACAGCCGGCCAACTTGTCTGGGCCCATTTTAATAAGTTCCGCTCCAATGCCATCCTTTCCCGCTGCTTTGTTGTTCTTCAGCCGCTGGATGGCTTCTTTAACTTCCCTTATCGATGGGGGTGGCACATCTTCGTCGCTTGCTGCACCAATGTGGTCACTTCCTCCGCTATCATGGTCTTCCGCCTGCACGCCATTCAGGTGTTCATCGTAGTGCTGCTTCCACCTTTCGATCACCGCACGGTCATCAGTCAAGATACCTCCATCTTTATCTCTGCACATTTCGGCCCGCGGCACGAAGCCTTTGCGAGATCCGTTGAGTTTCTGATAGAACTTCCGTGTGTCGTGAAAGCGGTACAGCTGTTCGAGTTCTTCGCACTCCTTCTCCTCTTGGTGGCGCTTCTTTTCCTTGAAGAGTCGGGTTTGCTGCCTCCGCTTCTGTTTGTATCGCTCCACATTCTGACGGGTGGCTCTACGCAGCATTTGTACCCGCGCTGCGTTCTTCTCATCCAATATCTGCTGGCATTCCTCGTCAAACCATTCGTTACGTCGATTCGGTGCCACACTGCCTAGGACGTTCTCCGCTACGCTGTTAATGGCTGTTTTCACGGCATTCCAACAGTCTTCAAGAGGGGCTTCATCCAGCTCTCCCTCTTCCGGCAGCGCGGTTTCGAGAGATAACGCGTAGTTTTCGGCGACCTCTGGTTGCTTCAGTCGCGCTAGATTATACCGTGGCGGGCGGCGGTATCGTATGTTGTTCACAACAGATAGTTTTTGACGTATCCTTACCATCACTAGGTAGTGATCCGAATCAATGTTAGCGCCCGGATAGGTTCTGACGTCGCTAATGTCTGAAAAGTGCCGACCATCTATCAGAACGTGGTCGATTTGTGATTCTGTCTGGTTGGGTGATCTCCAGGTGTACCGATGGCAGAGGTTATGCTGGAAGAAGGTACTACGTATGGCCATGTTCTTGGAGGCGGCGAAGTCGACAAGTCTTAGGCCGTTTTCGTTCGTTTGCGGGTGAGCGCTGAGCCGTCCAATCACCGGTTTGAATTCCTCCTCCTGACCAACCTGAGCATTACAGTCCCCGATGATAATTTTGACATCATGTCTTGGGCAGCGGTCGTATTCACGCTCCAACTGCGCGTAGAATTCGTCTTTGTCATCATCGGTACTTCCGAGGTGAGGGCTGTGCACGTTAATTATGCTTATATTGAAGAATCGGCCCTTGATTCTTAATCTGCACATTCGGGGGTTGATCGGCCACCACCCGATCATCCGCTTCTGCATCTCGCCCATCACTATAAAAGCTGTGCCCAGCTCGTGTGTATTGCCGCAGCTCTGGTAGATGGTATGACCATCTCTATACGTACGTACCATCGTTCCTTTCCAGCATACCTCCTGCAGCGCTACGATGTCGAACTTGCGGCTCTTCACTTCTTTAGAAAGCACGTGGGTACTTCCGAGGAAATTTAGAGACCGACAGTTCCATGTTCCTAATTTCCAATCGCTAGTCCGTTTTCGTCGCCTGGGTCTTTGCCGATTGTTCCGATTAGAGTTATTATTATTACTTACGGAGTCCATTGCTTTGGTTTTTTTAGTGGTTCAGGCTTGCAAAGCCCGCAACCAACCCCACAGTATCACCGGAGGGCCAACGTAGCTCGAAGGAGCCCTCCTCCCCTGTCAGCATACGACCTTGGTTTCCACCGGGGTTGGTTACCCGATCTCCACCCGAGGTTGCTTGTATCCCGGCTGGTACCACGAGGAGGTTGGGGTAGGAGTTGCTAAGTAAGAGGCTGTGAACCACTGTGGGGTCTATTTTATGCCCAGTGCACAAGGCACCGATGGTACGCATTACCAAGCCGTTTACCAGCCACCTGCGGTAATAGTGTTTTGCAAAATAAATTCTTCTTTCTTCTGACCAAGTGCAGATTCGCACTTTTACCCCACTAGCGGGGCAAAAATGCGAATACCGCGGAGCAAAATTTCGAAGCTAGAATCCATGAAATTAGCTCAGCAGTAGCTAACAAAACCATATTATCTTCAATCTGCGTTATGTTTCGGTAAGGAATATTCTCAATTTGCACCTTTTCTATTTTGCGCTGGTGTATTGCAGCCTCCGTTAGATCGAAACTTTTCCAAACGTTTGTTTTTTGTTTCATCAGCGGAAACACATTGTTTTTCTTCGGCCAACATCTGTAGAGAACACAGTTTTCTGCAAATCTTTCATTTCTAGTATCTGTAATATAATGCCTAAAGCTGTATATAATTAGTTATACATTTTTGCCTTGTTCATGTATCGCACTTTTGCCCCGTCCGTGAATCGAACTTTTACCCCGCTAGGCGCTTGACGGGGTTAGATTAAATTACGGAAAACCAAAGTATATTTTGTTAATTATTTTCGCCGTATTTTCAAAACAGATATGTGAGTGATGTAAAACGCTGCTACAAATTTTCAACAAGTAATATCCTCCTATTGATATCGTATTTGCCGTATAACGAAAAATTACATCAAAACCGCCCTAAAATAACATTTGCACATAACTCAGCAACTATACTTCGTAAGCAACCAAAGTTTACGTTAGATTCAAGCTGTCAAAGTAGTCACCCATTAATGCCAATGTAGGCAATTTACTCGGAATCTGCACCGACAAATCATTGAATCGCACTTTTACCCCTCCTTACTCTATAGTATATGGGGCATTTAAATTATTATCCATAAGATTGCTGAACTAAGTATTGCTCTATCTTTAGTATTTACTCTTAAGCACGTCCGATCACCTTGCCTGCCAGAACGAAAACCCTTGATCTGCTTGCCGTTCGCAAACAACTGCCGCTTTCAGGTTTAAGCGGAACTACCTTCCTTGCGTTACACAGAACTGCTGCTCCTGGTCAAATCGTGCGACGGAGCCGTTGGTAACCGCGGTATCGCAACAAGGGGGTTTTCTTTTAAACTTTGCCAACATTGCTGGCCTAACTCCTAACATGCAAACACAATTACAATAATTATTTTATGATAATTTATGTACAATTAATATGGGACTTGGTCACATGTTACAACTTTAACTTGGAATACGACTTAAATTTGGACTTGGAAATGAACTTGGATTTAGACTTGGACTTGGACATGAACTAGAGCCTGGGCTGCGCCATGCGAATGTTCTTGAGCTTATTCTTGGATTTGGAATTAGAGTGCAACATAAACTTCCATTTAGTTTTGGACTTGTACTTAGACGCGATTATAACCTTGAATGTACCTGGTCTGTCAGCAATTATGTCACCATTTGCTGCGATCACCTACTACTGAAACTATGGTTTACTAAATCGCTACACAATATTAATCTTCACAACAAAGTTTCAGCTTCGTAAGTAATTCAATGGGAGAACTTGAATAATCAAGCGATGGAAGAGTAAAAATACAACGAAATCAACGAAATTGTGGATTCAAATCCGGTTATAATCTCTGATTACACCTTGGTTCGACCCATGCACCTTCCAGCATTGGACAAAAGATAGGAGTCACAACGACAACTTGTTAAGCATAGCTACCTATTACCCCCCCCCCCCCCTTCCTTTCCACCGTTCCCCTTCATTCCCGAAAAAATCCTTCTTCATTACTTTCCCTTACCGTCCCTTCATCAATTGTAGAATCATCGTTTCAAAAAAATAATAATAATATATGCCTGACCGCATTTCAAGGTCACGACTAAAGTCACGAGTTTGGTCAATCAACGAAATCATGTGCAAAGATTAACTCACACTAGTAAGTTTATGTATTTATGTGTCTTCTGCGCTTTTGAGGGTATGAAATGGGGAAGGCAACTAGGAAGAAGCGCCCAACATAGCTCTAGCCATCCCAAGCCCCTACCTAGCGCCTCCACGTGCCCATACCTGGAAATACTTCAATTTGTATAATTGAGTAGCCAAGCTAGGAGGTGCGGAGTCGTGCGGTTTTCAGTTCCTAACCTTACAAATGTAGTTTTAGGCAACCATTAAACCACACGACTTTATTTTCAAGTATTATATGATTTAAACTAATATCTTTGGCAAACTAATCTATTTTCAGAGAGCGAAATAAGGCGCTATATCCTTGGCCAATTGCAGCCTGGCTTCTGGTCTAAATACCATTAGTTCATCCCTGAGGGTCCGGAGTATCACTTAACCTTTATTAGCAAAGATACTCCCAACGATTGTAAATAAATCATTACCTAAGTGTACGGGAAGCGTTTGGTACGGGAGGTCCACGCTTTCTACCTTCCCCTTGATTTCAAGGAGTTAAATGGAATTAGATATTTTTTCTGGTTCCACTTGATTCCTTGGAATTCTCTCTGCGGTACATGCTGCGCAGTTGGCCTGGCCGTTGACAAGAAAAATGATTGATTCAAGTAATCGTCATTTTCCAGGATGCCTTCAAGAACTGGCTGCGTTAGTGTGAGATTAGATTAGATTAGATTATGTGTCTTCTGCGCTTTTGAAGTACGGAAACTTTACGGAGAATTTACACCTTCTTATTTCTTATTATAAATTTTCATCGTATATTAAGTGAAATACGACCTTTTTTGCAAGCGAGTCAACTCGTAGGAGACATTTTAATCGATTTAAGGTTGTTCCTGGGTTAAAGTCGAAAAACGAAACACATGCGTTATTGGTAGACTCGATTTACCGTATCTTTTGCCTACTCCAAAGTTCATATCGTAGTATCAATTCATTGTAGAGTAAACATTTTATTATAAAACCGATACGATAATTTTGAACAATGACCAGGAGCAAGGAGACCCATGTTTTATTTTCATTTTTCTGGAAAACTGATAATTTTCTACATAACATTCTGAAATGTGTTTTTTTTTCTTTATGATATACAATTTAAAACCAATAAAGCTGCGATAATGTAATGGAGACGCACGGTATTTCGATTGCACCTGCAACGAAACAGATATTTTTTGTAACACAATGGAGATGGCTGGTTCTCTTTGCCGAAAATATTAAATATGTTTAACCTCAAGAAAGCTTCAGGATGATAACGTATAATTATTTTTCTTTGTTATAACCCGAGCATTGGTGTAGAGCAAAATAACATCAAATTGGACTATCAGAAGTCGAATAACTTCATAATAAAATTTGAACCTATTTTGGCTAACACAGTTGGTAAAAATAACCAAAATTGATATTAAAATATTGCTTCTTGAATACCAAACGAATAAGAAATTGTATTATATGATTTTTTTTAATTATCGTACAGGTTTGGGCCGACTAGAAAATAAAAAGCTTTTTCCAGATACCTACTTTACATATTTATTGGATTGTTGAGATAGTTTACTCTCATTATTAATAAAACATTTTTGTAGTACGATGCTTAATTAGTTTAAGAGTTATGATTTTTTTAATACGTGTTATCCGAGAAAATCCGGAAAATTTCTCTTTGATTTTTCTGAAAAAAACAGATATGTTTCAAGTACAGCTTTTGCCCATAGCTCCATTAAACATGATTAAATCAAATTTCGAGAAATCCTAAAGCCTATTGGCACATTTTTAAACGGCTAAAAAAATAAAAACTAACTCTTACCTCATTTGGAAGACATTACAATATTTAAAGACTCGCGTCATTTGATTTGATTTATCGTTATACAACTACTTGTATTAATAGAATTGAATTACAATAGATCAATAATTTAATCAAGAGTTCAATAACCCCATCGCATAACTGCAACCACCGAGCAACTACGTCACGTGCAATCAATCGCACTCTATTCCTCCAGCTGACTCAGAGAGCAAGGTAAAGGTCATAATGAAAAAAAAACTGTTCACCTGAATTGGAACGCACACCTGCCGTGTTTCTTTTTTTGGTTACTTCTCAGTCCATATGGTCATGAATATCCACATTCAAGACGAAGCTTTTTGCGATCGCAACATAATGTGTTAGCATGGAGTTTATTCGGATAGACGATAACAATCCATTTGACGATCATCATTAATTCGTTCAATTGTATGTAATCCAAACTATATAAAGAAAGACCATGAACATTTGATAACAAATCAAATAACATCAAATTTTAACTGCAGAATTTTCTGCAGAGACAAGTGTTTGTGTCCCAAGGTATTTGTTTTCATTGCATTCAGAAAAGGATCCTCTCATGCGTGGTTTATTGGGCAGACTATTCCGTCGCTCTTTCCGTCTGTACTTCCGTAAAAATAAAAAATAAAAAAGTTGTGATTGCAATAATCCATATTAATGTGCACCGAAACATGCAATTCACTTGCTCGCCAACCGGTCTGACATTGAATGATGGTACCACACGAATCACTTCCGAATAAAGCTTTCCGAAATGGTTGCTGCAGTTGTTGCTCACTGCAACTGGTGGCGTCTGTGGTGTTTATTGAATTATTGATTGCGGATCGTACGAATGTCCATAAACGGAAACTTCAACTACAATTTACCTATTTTTCACGCTATATACGTGTGGTTAAATTGGGTGTACGTGACGAATCCAACAGATCGGAAGCAAACTATGGAACCATAGTACGACATGCATGACTTGAAACGTTTCCGAATGGCCACTTTTTGTTAACATCATCGTGCTAATTAACTTGATCAGACATCTTAAAAGAATAAATGCAAGTCATTCTCGAAGTAGTCCTAATTTATATTTGATTCAGGGGTAGATATATCATCATATACATTTTTTTCGAATCTAGGAAACTAAAAACAGACTGCAATCTTGACCTAAAACAAGCAGCTTCGGAAGTAAAAGCACGTTCGTCGCTTACTCATGCACCAAGGTCTTCTGACAGGGAGTTAATACCAGGGAAAAGGATCATTCACAAGATGCAGCCGTTTGTCTATCTACCTATAAGTTTGAAGTCATAATATATATATGTACTTTTGATTCTTAAAATGCAAAATGTAGCTATAGTAAATCTTTTAACCCAGATCGAGAAATTTCGCATCGAAATTCAACGTTTCAAAACAAAATGCAATGTATTTGTGTGTGCATGCCGAGTAACCATTTACCTACCAAAAGACTTTAATTCGCAACCACATTCAATATCTCAAGCAAATTTGCCTATGCAGACAGAACGGTGTTGGCCAACTGCCTTCAGCACACACCATGAAATTAAACAGCTCTGCGTACGAGCATAA
Source organism: Sabethes cyaneus (assembly GCF_943734655.1). Classification (NCBI taxonomy): domain Eukaryota; kingdom Metazoa; phylum Arthropoda; class Insecta; order Diptera; family Culicidae; genus Sabethes; species Sabethes cyaneus. The sequence goes on along the minus strand of NC_071354.1, from coordinate 189,824,437 downwards.
TCGCACGTAACCGTCAAACCGTGACGCGGTTATTACAGGTGTACTAGAAGAGCTCTGCTAAAAAAACAAAAGATTTTACCAACCGAAACCTGTTTCCGCCAACATCGTTATTATTCTCGACATCTCACACGAAAGATGACGATTATAAAACAAAACTAACAAATTTGAAGTACCTCTGGGTGTCTGTGAAGTGATGTTAGATAGATTAAATAGAAAAAGGCAGACGATGCGTGTAAATAGATTGATTTTACGACCCTTTCAGATAAAAAACCAGCAACACGCCGAAGTTAACTTTAAGAATCTCTTGTAACAAGATGCAAGGGGTTACCGCACACAGTTATTCCACGCATCGAAAAGCCTCCACCAATACTCTGGTGAACAGCCACGATTCGCTATAAAAGTTAGCTGCAACCTGCAAGTCTTCCAAGTAACTTTCACTTTTGCCATACCGTAAAGTGCGAACCGCCGACGAAAGAAACCGAAATCGGTTCGTGATTCATGACGTCAGCGCCACTATACAGTCAAGCTGAACCAGTAGCCAGCTAGCAGCCTCAATGACTGATCGCAAAGCGATCGTCTCAAGATTTCTCTGATATTGCCGCTCCGCATGGTTACGATATGGACCACCATACATGCTTAACGATGTTGATCTTATAGTATAGACTGCGTGGCCCAGATTTGATATGAACGAAAGGGGGGGAAATATAGGGAAAACTCACAGTGGACATAGGGGATGAATTGAATATCACTAGGGCAAAATTTTCATTAAATGAAAAAATTATTCTCAAATACGAGAATTTTTCAAAATTTTGGTGCAGGTTTCGTTTCATAATTTCATGAAATTTCGCATACCTGCGGGCATAGTTTATGGAGTTATTAATGATAACAATATTTGAAAAATTCGAAGGCTCCAGTTTCCCCAGAAAATACTAATCAAAATTTTCCGATAATCTCGGACATCGCCAATATAAAAAAATCATAACCCTTTAACTAAGCGTCGGACAGCAAAGATTGTTTATGAAAAATAAGTAAATTTTCTTAAGTTGGCTTGATCAAAACGCTTACAAACTGCAGTTCAAACTTTTTGATTTGACTGATCTCTGTTGAACAATTTAGCATCTTTAATTGTTGTAGCCCATTTGATTTTGTATGCTTCGATTATGCAGTTTTGACATTAGTTTGTTTGAGGCTTGGACAAAGAAATAGATTTGATTGAAAAGACTTTCTCTAACTTGAAGTCATTCAATCCAGACAGTCTCGGTCAAGAAGCGGACGATTAGACGTAATCTATTATGCATTCCCCAGCCGCAACGGAGCTAATCTCTTTCAGCTAGAGTAGGGAGGGGTAAAAGTGCGATGGGGGTAAAAGTGCGATTCAATGATTTATCGTTATAGATTCCGAGTAGATTGACTACATTGGCATGGATGACTACTTTAACAGCTTGAACTTTGGTTGCTTATGAAGCATTGTTGCTGAGTTATGTACAAATGTTATTTTAGGGCGGTTTAATGTTCGAAAACAGACACTGAGGAAGCCTGCAAGTCGTAGGCGAAATACGTATCTGTCGTGAATAAAATATAGGGTATTGTCGTTATCGTCGGGCCACTGTTATGGTCGGGCCATGACGATTTAACAGTTTTAGTAACTCATGATATCTATGCTACAACCATTGTAAAACTTCTTACTGTGATATCTAACTTTTCACAATATTGTGAGTTTCAATCGTGTGTTCAAAACACTCGTACTGAATTCAGTGACTAAATCTTACAAAAAAAGTTTTCCAGGCGCAATGAACTTTTCTTCAAGAAATGATTCATGAAATGCAATTATCGAGATAAATTTTGAAAATGTATAAAATGTGTTGTGCTGCACACGAAGACTATAGAAAAATCCCCTCCAGTAAGATGTTTGGGAAGGCTAAGGGGAAATACTAGAAAAGTGCTATTTGTAAAGGTCGGGCCACTTGAGTAGTCATGGTTGGGCCACCATAATTTTAAGCGCAGAAGCGCAATAATCGCTAGAGAATGTCAGTCACGTAAAGTGTGATGAAATAAAGCAAAATTAGTACGATAAAAACCTAGATTTTTATTGTTTTTTTCATTGTAGTTGTATACTTCGGAAAAGGCAATTGTATTAATATTGATTTTACAAGATCGCCAAAAATTCGCAAAAATGCAATTAAAACTAGGTTATATGAGCCTATATAAGTCGTTGTTCCCGGAATCCATTCTTTTCATGTCTCTATATAGAATTTCAATACGTATGTCTTAGATTTTCTGCGGTGGCCCAACCTGTACAACATGGCCCGACTATGACAACATTTTTTGTCTCCACGTAAATTCCTATAACTTTTTTATTTTTCAAGCAATCAGCTCAAAACTTTCCGGAAATATACCTTATTCTTAGACCTTTGCAACGATGTATTTAGATTTCCAAAATTCCTTTTGAAACGAAAGTTATGGGCGAACGCCAAAACGTGGCCCAACCACGACGACACTCCCCTACACAATAGAATTAAATTGGATAAGTTTCCTTCTTTTTTAATTTTAATTTTAATAATAATTGTATAATGTAATTTTTCGTTATACGGCAAATACGATATCAACAGGAGGATATTACTTGTTGAAAATTTGTGGCAGCGTTTTACATCACTCACATATCTGTTTTGAAAATACGGTGAAAACGATTTACAAAATATATTTTACTTTTCCATAATTCAATTAAACCCCGGCAAGCACCTAGCGGGGAAAAAGTGCGATTCACGGACGAGGCAAAAATGTATAGCTAATTATATACAGCTTTAGGCACTATTTTAAAGATACTAGAAATGGAAGATCTACAGGAAACTGTGTACTGTACAGATGTTGGCCGAAGGAAAACAATGTTTTTCCGCTGATGAAACAAAAACCAAACGTTTGGAAAAGTTTCGATCTGACGAAGGCTGCAATACACCAGCGCAAAATAGGAGAGGGGCGAATTGAGAATATTCCGTACCGAAACATACCGCAGATTGAAGATAATATGGTTTTGTTAGATACTGCTGTGCTAATTTCATGGATTCGAGCTTCGTACTTTTGTCCCGCTAATGCACAGTGGTCCAAACAGCGAAATACGTGATCGTGTGATATTGCGCCGAAACATGAAGTTTTTCGCATGTAGTGTCTTTAGGAACATTTTTTGGTATAACAAGCCTCTTCTTGTGAGAGAAATCTTTGGGTGAAAAAAAAGTGAGATACGAAACTTATTTTCTCGTATATTCGAGATACAGGTTTGGTACTTTCGACAAAGTTGTAGTAAATATTAATACAAACAACTTTGTCAAAGACACCATACTTGTACCTCTTCGTGGAAATTATCTATGAAGCGTTATTCGTGGACAAACCCTTTAAAACAGTTTTTAAACCCTGACTTATTCTGGTCAATTTTTACGTGTTCTTATAGCTCTAGAAAGTTGTTTATCTTGCTAAAATCAACGTTTCTGTAGAACATTATTATATGTTATTTTCTAAAGTTTCAGAGATTTTGAGCTTTTTTGGTGAAAAATAGTACTTTTTTTAGCTTAAATATTTCCCAAGGTGGGAAATGGTGGCAGATCAAATAACTCCTACTTCTCCTACAACTCCTACTCCTAACAAAAAACCTGTAAAAGCAAGTGCCAATTGACTGTATCTCTTTGTATCCTCAAAAGTTATAGTTGTTTTAAAAATCCATCTCAGTCATGTTTACAGAACATTTAAACTGTACTTCGGATGCATTGAACGCTATTTTGTTTACGTTGATAATCTCTTTCTAACAGGTTAAGTAACCAGCAATTTTTTCACCTATTTTCGAGTCGAAAATGAATGTAGACTTAAAATTATTTTACGCAATTAATAAGAGAAAAGCTTCCAAATAACTGCTATAATCAGAGATTATAACCGGATTCGAACCCACAACACCCGCCGGGAATGTGGCGCGTTTGGTCAACATTTAATGTGTTTATAGTACCTCAGGGGAGGCAAGACGTGAAGTGACAAACTTGGACAAGGGGCAAACTTGGTAAGGGAGAATCATTAAAGCAACGATTAGTAAGTATATTCACCGTTCCTCGTTACTATATGTATATACTTTTTACTCTTTACAAACTATAATTAGAGCCAATAATAACCGAATTCGAACCCACTGCGTCTCCCAGGCCCTTTGGATCACAGTGCGCATCTCCTGCTCTCCAGTATCTCCAGTGGACACACCCCTCGCGGAGTAGAGTTTTACGTAAAATTTCTCTACTACTTCTCTAGATAGAGTAGAGATGCCTTATAGAGTACACTACACACATCTGATAATTTCTACGCTTTTTACTCTAACTAACTAAACTAACTAAATAACTTTATAGCGAACACTTGACATTGGATTTATGGTTACTTGAAGGAGGTAGCTCACCAACCCGGTAACAATGTGACAGCTCCCATACTAATCAAACGTACCTAAAACTGCTGGTTCATGGTTCACGACAGATGTTTGAAAGCGGCGTAAATATCGAAGAAAGAGTTTATTATCATTTGTTTTGGCAAAAAATCCCTTGTGCATATAAGATCTGAATTAGTTTATTATTTCAATAGAGTATTTTACGAACTGACAACATTATGTCAAGTATCAAAACGTTTCCGTAGTAATGACAATAGCAGCATACCTGGTTCTTCTGTCATAATAACATGCTCTATTTGGTTCTGTCATGTAACAGAGTGTTTTTTGTAGAACTGCAACGATCTCTATTGCTTGGATTTACTCTTGAATTTTGCTTAACTTGTTCTGTTAATGACAAAATCGATCCAGCAATCATGAAAGAGCATTTCATTTTGAATTGCGCAGCGGATAACTTTCTATGAAACACGCAATATTTAAATACTTTAGAGCAGACAACTCGTACACAAGAGTGACAATCTTGTAATAAACACCGCTTTTTATCTTGTAAACAAATCAATCAAACAACCCACCAAGAATTCAAACAGTTTCACCGAAAACATGAAACAATGCTGAAATAATCAATACGCACTTTTCAAATCGTTGTCCAGACAGCTTTTTGCGTTCACATTTAACGTAACAAAAATTAACATTTCCTTTGGAAATCGAAGGTGCGTCAATTTTGACCGGCACGTAAAAACGATCGTCGCGACATTTTTGACACTGGCGGGTGTTATGGGAAACTGTTAATAACTGTCACTTTGTTACGGGGTAGTAGCTCACTAATGCTCGATTTCATGAACGGTATAATTCTTTAATTGTGACGTTTAACTCTTGAGTTAGATGACTAACATTGACTCATTGATTTTGTTGGACTTGCCGGCTGTGGTTAGGAGGATCATGGAATGGTTGCTTGGAACCTGGAACTGCAGGCCGCTGACTGCAGGTTGGTTGGGGTATGACAAGGTGCTGCTCGATCAGCTCAAATCCCGAAAGTTCGGCATCTTGGTGCCTCAGAAGATCTGTCTCAAAGGCGAGAAAGTGTAGAGGATCCGTGGCGACAAGGCCCAATTTCGTCAGAGCGGTTAAGCGGCCGATGATCTGGGAACGAGCTTTGTAGTGTTGGAAGGATGCAGCATCGCATGATGGAAATCAACGATCTTCAACAACACTATCATAAACTTGTATTGTCCACACGAAGGTAGACCCGACGACGAGAACGAAGTGTTCTATGCGCAGCTGGAGGCAACCTACGACGGCTGTTCGCCACGGGACATCAAAATCGACATCGGAGACATGAACGCCCAGGTCGACAGGGCGTTGATCGGGTCCTATACCCTACACACTGACACGAACGTTAACGGCCAGCGATGTATTAACTTTGCAGTTTCCTGAGGCTTGGCGATCAGAAGCAAAGCGCACAATTCCCCTAAGTATGTATCGACGGTATATAGCTCGCGATAAAGTCGCACTCCTCGGTTAAATATTCAGCAAGAGCTAGGTGACAAAAGTTCGCGGGCACGAAATGATTGATTTGACGGGGAATGCCAATAGGCGGTGAAGAAGAAAAAAAGAACTTGAAGAAACTATCCGAGCATTGCCACATGGAAGAATTTGCCAAGTATCGACGAGCGCGGAAAAAGATCATCATTCCGAGAAGGAAAAAGCACCAGAAGGAGGAGAGAGATCGTGAAGAGCTAGAACAACTGTTCCGGGCGCTAGTTCATGAGAAGGTGAACCAATCTCGTAATAGACACCAAAGCCTTACATATGTAGGGACGAGGAGGAAATACGTAAAGCGAGGTGGTCGACAGATGGATATAACAGGAGGAGACGATGCGTAAGTTAACCTAGAAGTGTCTTCAAACGAGAATAGGGTGCCAATTTTGAAAAGTTTTGGCGAGAAATCGGACAGCTGAAGAATAATAGAGCAGCCGGAAAGGACCGTATCTCGGCAGAACTCTACAAAAATGCCAAAAAAATTACTAGCAACGGCACTACGTCGTCTATCACAAATTGATTCCCCCCATTTGGCCGGCCGCCAGCACAGCTAAGGCTATATGGGTATCACAAATTGAAATAGCAAGAGAACTCGTAGGACAGTATTTGACGGACTTTATGGTGGCTCGTGCTATTATGCATCAAATTTTCGCTCTCCAACAAATCTTCCAGAAATGTCAGGAGTACAATTTGCCCACACATCATCTTTTCGTGGATTTCAGAACAGCATACGATACTGTCGAGCACGTATAACTAGCTATGGCAGATAATGCACGAGTACAGTTTTCCGGGCAAACTGACGCGGCTAATAAAAGCTACTCTGGAGCGAGTGATGTGCTACGTGCGTATTTTGGGGACACTCTCGAGTCCCTTCGAATCGCGCAGACGCTTACGGCAAGGAGATGGACAGTCCTGTTTGTTATTCAACATCGCTATTGAAGGTGTGATCTAGCAAGCGGGCATCAAAACGAGAGGAACTATCTTCAGCAAGAGTAGCCAATTCCTAGCCTCGAAATCATTACTAGAAACCTTGGGACGGCGGAGGCAATCTGAGTCAAATTAAAAACGGAGGCTAGGAGGATTGGGTTACAAATCAATGCGTCGAAAACTAAATATATGGTAGTAAGAGGCTACAGAGAAAACAACATTCGCCTCTCACGGACCGTTACTATTGACGGCGACGAACTGGAAATGGTTAATAAGTTCATATATTTGGAATCTCTGATTACCGCCGACAATAATACGAGTATGAAGATCAACGACGCATTTAAGCTGGAAGTCGAGCCTGACGATGTACAAAACGCTGCTTGACAGCCAATGAATTTTAGTTTGCGAGCTAAAACAAAACAATATAAGTATAACACAATATAATATAATATAATATAAAAATATAAACAATATGAGTGTATAGCTCAAAATTAATCCTCAGTGCGTATATCACCTCCAAAATGGTACGGATAAGCGGCTTTTGCGCGCGGATTCGATTTTGTTGGATACATATCAGTACGTAATTCTTAAGAACACACTCACAATGAAGGTAGTGTGGGCTCCATTTCAACCAAATTTATACAGTATAAACTCTAGCTCCATTAGTTCACAAACAACTTCTATTCATTATCGCGCTATAAATATAAATTATTTTTCTTACCTTAAAAGATTCCTTCATCGTGGTGTAGACAGCAAAAAAACAATTGCTCTACTTGGTAGGATCGCCAATGTGATATCTGTTATTTCAGGCCAACTCCACGATAATGTTTTTGGTCATATCATCATCATCAATGTTTAGTAACATTTTCTAGAATATATAAATTGAATTTAAATTCAGCAATTTTCAGCAAATTTATGCATTATCATAAAACTATATAACATTTGGTGTACCTTCGCCTTGAATTAAAGTTCAAATTATGAGGATACTTACCTCTAGTCCTTTTTCTGCCAAAAATCGCCCAACAATGGCTCACTTTGCCTTCCAGACGCGTTAGACCATGAACGCACAGTGACTCCGCCCCACCTACCCATACATCATACAGTGAAACTACGCCATGGTCACGATATGTGTACAACGTTAACCAACGTATCCAGCTGTGCAGCAAACGATGACGTGCTTTCACGCTCGTGCCCCACAACGAGTTGTCGGGACGTACGCGCCGCCGTGGTACGCTTCGAGCCCCAACCACGGTGGTCCAAACTCCAAGCGCTGGCGAACCAGTCTTGAGCCGGAATTCATACGAAACAGCTGCGACGGCGACGGCGATAAGCAGCAACGTGGTTGTTGTACAATCTTTGATGGAATATCGGCAGTTAAAATTGCAATCACTTTCCAGTTCTTCACAGCCTCACGGTTACCGGCAGTGCAGTGGTGGGGTTGAGTTACGTAAAAAAAAACCGTACAGTTCTGATCTAAACGGTTTTTTTCTCTCGGAAATTAGAGCACCGCACATTGTGCTGATCTTCGGCTGATCGTCCTCGAGTTTTCGAACAACGGTAGCAGACATGCTTCGAATCCGTGCAATTATATTCGCTGTAAGTAATTTTTGAGGTCCATTTTGAGTGAATAACGCAAAACCGAACAGCTTGGGGCCAGACCAGACGGACGGGTAGCACTCCATATCGAAGTCGAACGTTACGTGCCTTACGTGCAAAATGGAATTCATGCGTAAAAAGCAAACCGCGAAGAAAGTGTCCTGAAAACTTTCACGCTACACTGCACCGTTAAAGCATTGCTACGGTTGCCGTGCGTTTTTGCAAACATCCACATCAACATGAGTAGGAAACTTCTACCGACTGAAAGACATGATTTATATGTAGTTTACGTGCCCTAAAGTAGCCCAGTGACGTGAGGAACATTTTGCTTGTTTTTCCATGGTGTCTTGCTTTTACGTAATCGATGTAACACTTTCGCGATCTGCTGAGCCGCAGGCGGTGGTGGTGGTACTGTCGGCATGACGCGACGTCTACATCTTGTCTCGAGTGAAACAAAAACACGACAACAAGCGCGAACTAGGAGGTATGGAAATTTTGCCACATTCACTGGTAGATGGAAGGCAGGCACTCAATTTAAAAATATGTTTTTTTTTTCTAACAGGCGTGGAAAATATCTGTGTCAAGTTGGAATCGGCACACATAATCGTTATGCATAATTAATCTGTTTTCAAGTGAGCCTGAGTAATCTATTTTTCCCTATGTGCTGTAAAAAAGTTCAATAAGAAAAGATACATTATTAATTCAAGATCTCATTGCTTTTGATTACACCTGCATTACCCAATTTTGTCGAATAATATACTTGACGCGATGAGGTTATTACTTGCTAACATAACAATACTTTTAAAGTTTTAATGCGTCACTGAATATGTTGATTGCAATTATCCAAACTGTTGAAGTTATTTTATGAAAATAATATTAGCAGCACCGCATTTCACTTAGGTATAATTGCTCCCGCAAATATTAATCTTGTTGTTTTACTCTTTCGCCGCAGGACCAGGAATTTTAATTCATTTGACTGTACCGTCTCATCCAAACAAAATTTAAAAAGGTGGGACATTTGCAGAACTGGTTATTATCTATTATCTATCAGTGTGAATCAATACTCTAATACAACTCCGTACAAGAATAACATCGATAACATAAAATAATATGAAAAGTATAGGGCCGAAATGAGATCCTTGTGATACTTTAGCTGCATTCTATATAACTGTTCCAGTTGTTTGAACAAAAATGATCACTGTTGATGCCCTTGCAGAATGTTTTATATAGCATTTTTGAAGTAAATTATGTTCTTCAATGAACAAATCAATAGAAAAGTTGAAGCAGATACAATGGAAATTAAACTAGGAATGCTTATGGAAGATAACAGTGCCCTGGTAGGTGATATTACTTACTTACTTATGTGTCCATGTCCACCGGCGGAACAAAAGGATGAAATCAGAGATCTCCACTGCTGACGGTTACCCGCCATGGCTCTTACTTGTCGCCAGGACAGGTCTACAGCCCGGATGTCGTTGGGTAAGTACCGTCGCCATGAGCCTCTGGATCTGCCTCTTCTACACTGTCCTTGTGGATTCCAGTCGAGTGCTTCTCTGCAAATCTCGTTCGCTCCTTTCCTCAAGGTGTGTCCGATCCACTTCACCTACGTTCACGAGTTTCTGTGGCTATCGGCCGTTGATGACACCGACGATGGAGTTCCTCATTGGATATCCAGTTATCAGGCCACCAGGCACGAATGATGTATCGCAGGCACCGGTTAATGAATACCTGCAGTTTTTGCGTTGTCTCCGCTGAGACGCACCACGTTTCGCAGGCATACAGCAGTACGGATTTAACGTTTGAATTGAAGATTCGGGTTTTCGTACGTAGAGTGATCTGGTTTGTGCGCCAAATGTTTCGCAGACCTGCAAAGGCACCCCTGGCCTTCCTGATCCGTGTGGCTTGGTACCACCATCGGGCGTTGTTTGGCTACCAGGATATTGAAAGGCGTCTACCTGCTCAGCTTATTGTCCCGCTACTGTGAAGTTGGTGGAATTGTCAGTGTTCACTACCATAGACTTAGTTTTCGCTATATTGACTGTGAGACCTGTTGCCTGGGAGCTCTTGGAGAGGTCGTCTAACTGGCTCTGCATATCGTTTCGGCGTTGTGCGAGCAAGACAATGTCGTCGGCTAGGTCGAGGTCATTTAGCTGCTCCATCGTTAGAGGATTCCAAGGCAATCCTCGATTTGGTCTACTGTCAATTGCTCCAACTAATATCTCATCCATAACGATGAGAAACAGAAGCGGTGATAAAATGCAGCCCTGTCTCACGCCAGCAGTAACCCTTATGGAGTCGGACAAGACGCCGTCGTGCAAAACCTTGAACGAGAACGCCTCGTACTGAGCCTTGATGAGATGGACTAGCTTATCTGGAACTCCTCTACGCCTAAGTGCGCCCCAGATGTTTTCGTGATTGAGTCGGTCGAACACCTTTTCGAAGTCAACGAACACCAGCAGAAGAGAGTCCTGTGATGTTGTGATATGGTCTACACATGATCGGCCAGCACGGAATCCAGCTTGCTGCCGCCGGAGAGTAGCGTCGATCTTCTCCTGGATCCGGTTGAGGATTACCTTACAGAGTACTTTAAGAGTAATACAGAGCAACGTGATGCCACGCCAGTTACCGCCTTCAGTTAGGTCTCCTTTCTTAGGGACTTTGACCAATATGCCCTGCATCCAGTCCACCGGAAAAGTTGCGGTTGCCCAAATATTGCTGAAAAGCTGATGCATCATCTGGGCTGACAAAGATAGGTCAGCTTTGAGCATTTCGGCTGAAATACGATCTATCCCTGGCGCTCTATTGGATTTCATACTCTTGATGGCTGCTACAATTTCATCCAGCGATGGCGCCTCCGAGTTCACGCGATTGATTCGACGAACTGTAGGCGTCATACGCTGCTGGGGTGACATTGCGCATCTCGTTTCGAGTGATTTTGGTTCGTTTCGACCACGTTAAACAAATGGGCGTCTCGAACGAAAATCACTCGAAACGAGATGCGCAATGTCACCCCTGGTTTTGTTGGTCTCTGACATTTGAAACTCGGAAGAGTTGTTCAAAATGTTCAGTCCATCGCTTAAGCTGTTCTGTACGGTCAGTCAATAGCTGACCAGCTCTGTCCTTTAGCGGCATCTTTGTATTCATCCTGGCACCACTAAGGCGGCGAGAAATATCGTACAACAAACGGATATCACCATTGGCGGCGGCTGTTTCTCCTTGTTCGGCTAGGGAGTTAGTCCAGGCTCTCTTGTCCCGCCTACAAGCACGTTTAACAGCCCTCTCCAGTTCGGCGTATCGTTGACGGTCAGCTGTCTTAGCTGATCTGGTCCGCGCTCGCACAATGCCGGCTTTCGCCTCTCTCCGCTCGTCGATCTTCTACCAAGCTTCATCCGAAATCCACTCCCACCGCCTGCTGCGCGCTTTGCCGAGGGTAGGTGATATCCAAAACGTTAAATAATGAATCGGATTGCAGATTAACAAAGTAATAACCGCATGATGGCAACGTTTTACAAAGGCGGACGAGAAACGCCGGCAGCGGTGCTATACTCTGTTATTTTCAAGATCACATAAAACGAAAAGGTGGCAGTGGAAGAACAGAGAAGGACAATTTCAGCAAACCCAGAGGTTAAATTCATCATGCACTGGCTCGCGGTAGGGTTTGAACAGATTCGAGATTGGTTTTGGGGATGGGTTTGTGATAAAAGGTCATGACTTGGCAAGGGATCTGTTTCATTGGTATCCATGTGAAAACCAGCGTTTTGTGACGGATAAGAATTTGGAGATACACAGGGGTAGGTGCCTCACCAGACGGATTTTGCCCTTCATTAAGTCCCATGATAGCCTGCTGCAGGACAATGGACAATGGAAGTCTCAAAAGAACTGAGTACACCAAATTGGCCCCGGATTCGTCCAATATTGAAATACTGGGGAATAATGAAGCGAAAGCTGAAGATGAAGAGAGCAGTCACCAGCGAAATTGGCCGAGGCCGTGACTGGGGAGAGTACGCACCAGCTGACGAGAAGTGTCAGCAGTAGATTTTTTTATGAAATGTAGCATGATTTCCTATGTTTCATCCTGTTTTGATTAAAAAATTAATCAATGCGGGACACTTTCCGGGACGCTTAGTAATCCGAGACAAGCCATGCAAATTCGGGACGGGTCAGCCTACTCTAATCTGATATGGTAGCCTGTGACTTCAAGAGGCCACAATAAGAAAAACGTGATTTTAGACAAGAGATCATTATGGCTGCAACGATAGCTGAGCTCAACTTCATTCCAAAAAAACCTTAACGGAATGCTTCCAGTAGCTAATGGCAGCACAACAGAATCCTAATGAAGACTACTTTACTGCCAATGGCTACGTTCAAAGCTTCATCGTTAATCAATAATAAATAAAAAAAAATAGATCGTCTATAGAAAGTAAAATTTAATGAGAATATCTCTCCTTTTTTAGGTTATTGCATTCGTCGTAACATTACTACTAAACACAGCGGAATGTACCCTCCAACCAAAGGCACCCAATTTCCAGTACTTCGAAAGGTATGACAAAAACTATTTGTATTTCTATAGATAAGACTAACATAACTGTTTTTTCTTTCTCCACAGACCCAAGTACCGGTACCCGTATTATGATGAGAATGGCAGGGGAAAACTTCTCTACGGCTATGGAGGTCCGGAACTCTATCAGTACAAGAGCTACTCACCGCTGGATGGAATCCATTAAATGGTCCATGAGCGTGTTTGATTGTAAATAGGAAAAAAATGGTGTTCGTATTAACTTTAACGAGGTGATATCCATTGATGACGATGATGATCACTGTTGGCCGGAGCGCAGCAATCTATTAAGACTTACAGTTTACTTTAAATGAATACAACCAGTCAAATTAATCTAGTTAATAAAAAGAAATAACTCTTATCAAAAGATCGATTCGTTTATTCACCTTGAAACTTGCTTCCAATTAGACCCTCCGTTTCTGAGTGGAAATGTACAGCACATTGTTGCCACGAATAAATGCATCACCGTATTTGTTCTTCAGCTGTCCGTTGACATACTCCTCCGTTTGGTCCAGGGCAATGTTCATGTAACCATCCAAACAGGCTAGAACGCCACGATAATCCACTCCGCTGTTTAGCTTCACCACCACTGGGCGGCCGTGAATCTGATTGATGAACTGCGAAAGAGCCTCTTTGCGGGACATTTTCAACTGAAATGGAACGGGGTTTTAGCCTAAATAAGCCGATTAAATAGATTGTTTATCAAAGCAATACTTACAGTATGCAAATATTCTAAAATATCCTATAATATTAATATCGGAAAAGGTGCACACGCGAGACCGTTCTGTTCGTAGCATTGGGCGATACTGTATCTGTATCGAAAAAATCGATACTTTTGGGCCGATACATCGATATTTTGGATCGATACTGAGTGTCCCGATACCGGTCAGTATCGATGCTAAAACGCCGATATTTGTATCGATACCTTTATAGTAAAAGCTAGAGAAACTAAAATACTTATCCTAATTAATAACCTTACTTATACTAATGCGATGTCCGTTAGGATTTCACCTGCATAACAAACTCGGTCCATGGCTGTTCGCCTCCAATTTCTCGAATGTCCCACACTTTCCAGGACTTGCTCCATTAAATGGAGTCCAATTGGTCTAACCGTCGAGCACGCTGCGTACCTTTGCACCTTGTACCAACCGAATTCGAGGCAAACATCATTTTTACGGAATTGTTTTCCGGCATTCTCACAACATGTCCCGCCCATTGTACCCTTCCAGTCTCAGCAACTTTCTGAATACTGGGCTCGCCGAAAAGCTGCGCCAGCTTGTGATTCATGTTTTTCCTCCATACACCGTACTTCCATACACCACCAAAGATGATCCTAAGCACACAACGTCCAAAAGTGGCCATGGCCGCTGCAGTGCGTTCAAGTCTCCGTCGAGCATTGACCACGTTTCGTGCCCTTAGACTATCGGTCTTATTTGCGCTTTGTACATGGTACATTTGGTACAAGGATGAAGCTTGCCAGATTTTATGGTCTTGTAGAATCCGTAGTAAGTACGAATTCCGACAAGAATGGTGAGGTGCATTTCTCTGCTGCAGTTGTTATCCGACGTCATCAACGACCCGAAGTCTACAAACTCGTTCACCACCTCGAACTTATAGAAATTAAAATAAGAGGTGTACCTAATTAAAAGTACGGCGGCTAATTTTTTTCGATAAATAAACTAACTCTGCAAAAATAGATACATTCCTAGTTCCAGTCTTAAATCAAATTTTAAGTAAAACTTCATTTTCAATTTGAAATCCAATTTCAAGTCGGATTTCTTGGGCGATGTAAAAAATCAAATTCTATTTCAAATCCTATTTCAAGTTCAATTCGAAGTTCCATTTTAAGTCCGATTTAACTCCAATTTCTGGCAAAGTTGTAAGCATAATTTCTAGTCAAATTTTACATCCAATTCAAGGTTAGTTACAAGTAAAATTTTAAGTTCTCTATTGTGTCCTATTTCAAGTTCAATTTCATGTCTCATTATAAGTTCTATTTCATGTGTAATTTCAAGTCCAATTTATATATTGTAGTCTGAATTGGCCCAAACTTAAGTTTAACGTTCAATTTTAAGTGTAATTTGAAATCCAAATTCAAGTTCCACTTTTAGTTTAATTTTAAGTTCAATTTAAAGTCTTAATTCCAGTTCAAATTTAAGTTGAAATTGATGCAAACTGAAGTCCAATATCATTTGATCATCAATATCCCGCATTTTGCACCTTACTGAACACCGCAGTCTAAAAGTGCGACTGGCACAAAAACTGCGACAATGCGAATGTTGTGAGTGAGAAAGAGTAACAACTGCAATGTTGCTGTTTTGTTTTGTCATATACATTGGCATTAGAGAAAATAATCTGGATTAATCCAGGTACAGCTGCAAAGCACAATATCAATTTGAAGTTCTATTTTAAGCATAATGCCATGCTTAATTCTAAGTTAAATTTCAGTTCCCATTTCAAGTTCAATATCAAATTTAATTTCAAGTTCAATTTTAAGTAAAATTTCAAGTGCAATTCCTGCTCCGATTTTAAAATTAATTTCAAATGCGATCAATTAGACAACTCGCAAGTTGCTGAGAACTACTCGCACTTGCTGAGTGAAGCTTTACTTTCCTCAATGGAGCTAGCTGTCTTGGCACTCGAAGATGGATGTCGTTGGATACGCTAGGCCGTCAACCGCGTTGTTAAGTGAAGAAACCCTGAGTGCATGGAGTGACTTTTGACGGAGATGAACTGGAAGGGGTTGATGAATTCATAAATTAGGGATCTCTGGCAACCGCCATTAATAATACGAGTAAGCAGATTCAACGACGCATTCTAGCTATATCTGGTCTACTTTTCCCTTCGTAAGTGATTTCGATCAAGGAGCATAAACCGTACGCAAAATATAAGTGCATTTGCCGTATT
The DNA here is from genome assembly GCF_943734655.1 of Sabethes cyaneus. Lineage (NCBI taxonomy): Eukaryota > Metazoa > Arthropoda > Insecta > Diptera > Culicidae > Sabethes > Sabethes cyaneus. The sequence continues at coordinate 189,808,511 of NC_071354.1, read as the reverse complement.
TGAACGCAAGGTGTTGGTAACTGGGAGCAGAGAGCGGTCCAGACGTATAAACCACGAGCTGCAGGCACTACTTTGAAAGATTCCCATCGTACACCTGCCGGCTGGCATGTTGTACGAATGCACCATCGACACCAGGTTGAAACTGACTTGCGAGTTCTTGATATAGCAAACAAATTTCAGCAATGTTTAACTTTCATCTGTCTCAGCAAGTGTTACGTTCTACATTTATTTTAATGTTTCAATGTTTACTGTTTCGATGTTTTCGGTGCAATTTCCATGATATAACTAGATTAGCTAACTTCGCCATAGCGTTCATACTAGAAAGCATTTGGCTCCACAGCGCGCACGAGCACGAGGCACCTCGGTTAAATATATATAGATATACCCTCAGCCATTAAAAAAATAATTTACAATTCTCCTCCACCTCAATACAATCCGCAAGTCGCACGAATCATTTCTAAAAGGGGCAGTTTGGTCATCGCTGATCTGAAGTCTCCAAAACACTTGTAGAGAAAAGTGTTTAATTTGGTTATCTGTATGGTTGTAGAGGTACATTCTCACGGTCATCATATTTGTCCAGTTTTGTATGGCTTGTACCTTCTGTAGCGTAAACAGAAGTGGAAGGGGGTTAAATTAGTTGGTTTGTCGAATATAAATCTTAATCCGCATGTTTGGGCAGAAAATGTTCTGATTTTTTAGTTCGACCGATATGGTTACCTCGTTTAATATTCATAAGTTCCATTTCTAGCATTTTTGTCTGTAAGGTTGCTGAGTGGTCGATTTCTGGCCGGCCCGGCCGGTTTTTCACTTGCAAAGCCGGTGACCGGTCAATTTGGCAAAAAATCGGTTTACCGACTTAAGAAAACGGATTTGTATTTTTTGTTCGATTTTTAAAATTTATTTTTTATTTCCATCATTCCGCTAGATTTTCTAATAAATGTATTAGCAATCCTGAGCAATTCGTTGCAGTTTCCGGTCAAAAGAGTTTAAAACCGCAGGCCTGACCAGTGCGACATCAGCTATTATTTCGTTCCTAACGAGATTTCGTATGAGTAGGAAAGAGAATCAACAGCAGCAAAAGCACACGCATATAATTTTCTAAAAATTAAGCTTATTTAGCTTAATAAACTTAAACAAAACTATGGTTTTCTTTGGGGTTGCGTGTACCCTGCCAGTGTATCGATACCACTGGTATCGATGCTTGCCGCCCGATATTTCAGTCGGATCGATACTTTTTGAAAATTTGTATCGATATTCGAATATCGATACTTCTCGCAGTATCGCCCAATGCTATCTGTTCGTTTAAAAACGACGGAATTTGTATAAACATCAAACAAAAACACTAATAATCAAATTCAGAGATGCCAGATATCTTTTGAAAGTGGAAATCGATTTTATGAACAAGGGGATATCCGATGCAAGTAGAGTTAAAATACCGACGAAGTTAAAAGCCGTGAAAAGAAAAATCATCTCCACTGCGTTGAGCTCCCGTTATCAAACCGACCATACCAAAGGGTAATTCAACCAAAAAAATAATGTGCTCTAAACTAAATGAGAAAAGCCCTACTCGATTCTGCGGACTTTTTTACACAAAATTAGAAGATTTTTGCGGTTTGTTTTCTCAAAACCTTGCTTGAAATAATCCAGTAAGGGTGAAAAATGTTTAAAATAGGGGAAAATGTGCAAAATGGGCCGCTTCCTGATGACAAACAGGAAAGGGGTGGGCACCACGCGATTCTCCGGAAAATTTTACATAAGATCACCTATATTTTATAAGCCTGCAGGCCGTATCTTAATTGCGTCCGTTTTTTCTCTCGTTTTTGCCCATGGTGCAATTTCGTCAGTGGTGCACAGTAATTGAATGTAAAATTTTTCATGCAATCAGCAATATTTCTAATACTTTCCAAGAACTGATAATTCGCAGACCTTATAGAAAAAGTTACCTGGCATCCCGGGTGCACAGTGTTTGTCAAATGAAGATAGAATTAACAAAAGGGCGAATGTCGCAAGCGTAAACCTTGGCGTAAACCAAGCAAGGGTATGTAATCATGCTATCTCTTTCTCATGTAGGAGTGAAGAGAGCATCCTTCAACTAGTTCGCCGGCAATTAGAATTTCCATTGAATTAAGCGTTAGCCGTCACTCGGACCGTAACGTCAGAAAAAACGGTTACACTGCAATCATATATGCATTTGACGTTCGTTTCAAACCCCTGAAACCAAGGCGTAAGCAAACTGAGTTGTTTACATTTGCGTCATTCGCCCTTTTGTTAATTCTATCTAGAAATTTGCACAATTTTAGCTTGGACACATACCAGCTGAATAGATTATAACAAGCTGTCAGTTTGATGTTATGATCGATGTAATGACGCATCCGTCAGTGGAGCAGAGCAAAGTTAGAAGGAAGTTTTTGCCCAGAATCGTAGAAAAGCGTATTTTCTGAAAATTGTGCATTGGGGCCTATTGGGACTATTATTTAGTTGTTTTATCAATAATCCCGTATTCAAAGAATCTGAAGGTAGGTTATTTTAAGTGAGTTCATGTCAGCAGAAGAATCATGGAAATTGTGCTTCGTTTCTCAATAGCTGATTCTCCATCATATAAAGTAAAATCCTATCAGGATGAGCTTTTTTGGAAAACTATTTTCCGGGAAGAAGGGTGAACCCGCCCCGACTCCAAGTGAGGCCATTCAGAAGCTGAGGGACATCGAAAACATGCTCACCAAAAAGCAAGAATTTCTAGAGAAGAAAATTGAAGTCGAATTGGATACGGCTCGAAAGAATGGAACCAAAAACAAACGAGGTATGTTGAACGGGAGTTAGTGGAAGAAACAGGTGCTAGTTTGTAGCATTTGCCTTTAGTCAGCAAATTTTTGATATCGATGGGATACCTACTCTGTAACTAAAAGCGAAATTTATTCGCTAAAAACGACCGCATTGATTTAGTTTTTTCAGGGGTGAATGTATGCATGACTCATGCAATGTTTTGATTTTCAGCTGCAATTCAAGCCTTGAAAAGGAAGAAGCGATACGAGAAACAGTTAACTCAAATTGATGGCACTTTATCCACGATTGAAATGCAGCGAGAAGCGCTGGAGAATGCCAACACTAACACGGCAGTTTTGACCACTATGAAGAAGGCTTCCGATGCGTTGAAAGCCGCCCATAAGGATATGTACGTGATAAGCTTTTTTCTGGCGCAAGTTTGAAAAAGTTTTATAATTATATTTTCGATTTCAGGAACATCGACGATGTCCATGAAATGATGGATGACATCGCCGAACAGAACGATATTGCAAACGAAATCTCCAATGCCGTTTCGACGGCCGTTGGATTCGGTCAGGACATCGACGAGGACGAACTGGAAAAGGAGCTGGAGGAACTGGAACAGGAAGAACTAGACAAAGAATTACTGGGAGTGCAGCCAGAGACCGATCAGCTACCAGACGTGCCAGCCACGGATTTACCAACCAAAGCAAAAGAGAAGAAGAAAGGTTAGTTGGTAGCTGTACCTACGCTTCCATGCGTTTTCTTTTCATCTTACATATGTACTTACTTTTCAGCGGTCGCAGCAGAAGACGAGGACGATCCGGACATGAAAGAGCTGATGTCATGGGCAAACTAATGTGTGGTGCGTTCCGACAGCGTGGTTAGGAGAGTTGTAACTCTGGTTTGCAAACTGACTCTTCTCTGCGTAATTTCCAGCAACGCATGCACGATTTGTTAGTTTTTTGCAAATGCACTTAATATAACCTCGTAAAAAACACATAACTATCAACTCTTTTCTCCGGAATCATAAAAATAAATTTCTGCTGCCTGACGCGACTTTCGTCGGCAAATGAAGTTTGGCATTTTGATTGACTGTTCTGTTGTAATTATTTTTTTGCTGCTGCAGTAGGGAGAACTTTCAGTACAGCGTTTGACCGATAGCTTAGAATCTTTCTGTTGTATTATATCCTAAGATATTAACACTAAAAAATTTATTGCTTGTGAATCAAAACAAAATCAGTGAACGTGAATAAATTATCATTTCATAGAGTGAGATAACAATTATTTACCCAATAAAAAGGCTTATGTGCAGTATGTAACAACGCATAGTGTGAAAATTTAAGTTATCTTAAAAGCGTGTAATTCTCTTTCCGTAAACTCAACGAAAGACGCTCCTGGATGTTCATTAGGATGACAGTAAAAATGGACATTGAGTTTAACAAAATCGTAAAGCTAACTCAATCGATTCTTTACTTATTTTTAGTCACCGTAACAATCGATCATTATTTAGGGGACACATCTGGCCAACTTGAAACTTAATAAAAACGGCAGTTTCTTCCAGATCTTGAAAATGTTTGAAAGACAAAAACCAGGGATTTGTGCGTGTTTAAAAATCAATCGGTTGCCCAAAATGACGTAGGGTCTTTTTCTAATTCCCGTCGTAATAAGGAAAGCCATTCTAATTTTCATCATTTGCTGGATGGATTTAGTGAATACTCCAAAAGTTCTTGTACTGATTTGACTAAAACACACTTACCTTCCGTGAACTTTGAAATCACTGAAAAGCGACTATTAAAGTATATTATTGAAATTACGCAACTGACTTCATTATTAAAATTCGTCGTACCGTTTTAAAATCCGTCCAACAAAATTTTTCATCGTCCGAACTAAAAATCACAACAATGTTTACGAAGCTAACGCGCATGTATTTGTGTAGGACGGCATGACAAATGTTATTCTACAAAATTTCTGCAGGTCAGGCAAGTTTTTCTGGCTGTAGAATAACGACAATGCCTTGCGTGAGTTATTTTCATTTATGAATGACGGAAATTAAAACGATTAGTCGACATTGTCTTCTTCGTCGCACGAAAAAACGTAGGAAATTTGGCTGGTAGGACTTCTTTAATGATAAAAAGCATTTAAATAGATCTCAGCTCACTTTGATTGATTGCGTATGATAGACAACTAACTAAAATATTAGGGAATAACTAGTTTTGCATTGTGTGTCATAAAAATGGTGATGTTTTTAATAATTTGTGTTGGATAGGACCAGAGGTGGGCACCGCTAATCAGCTAACCGCTAACATTTTAGCTAGCGAGTAGCGCGTTCGCTAAGATTTGAATGGGCTAGCGGTTTTTTTAGCTTCCGATAAATATAAGTACTACTAAATAAACTATTAGCCACTAATTTTTGGAAACAATTTTCGGAAATAGAACAACTATCCAAGAATGAACTATATTTACTCGCGTCGCGAACAGCAGCGACCAGTTTTATCAATTTGCAAGAAATCGCACACTTATTTTTGCTATTATTTTCAAAAATTAGCGGCTAGTAGTTTATTTAGTGGCGCTTTACCTTATTGGAAGCTAATGAAAGCGCTAACACAATTAAAACCTAGCGAACGCACTACTCGCTGGCAAAAAAGTTAGCGGTTAGCTGATTAGCGGTGCCCACCGCTGTGTACAGTGAAAACTGGGGCAAAGAAAGTTTAAATAATGTTCATGGATACCAGAAGATAAAATTAAATTAAAAAAAGCAGCACTCATGTAAGCTTAAATGATGCAACTCTATTCCATTCGAAGGACTGCTGATGAGATTGTTCTATTTTTGTCCATATATCTTCATATAATGTATATTCATTTAACAAATATTTTGTTACATTGCCACAAACCATCATTATTGTAAGGGAGAAGGAGCATCAGGGTATCGAATGAATCGAAGACTGGATGAGGGATGTGGTAACCAGCACAAGTCATATAAGGTCGGAAAGGATTTTGACGCTTCCTTCTAGCATACAAATCATCACGCAAGACAAGTTTGCACGGCGAAGTTGTATCTAGAAACCGGAACTCTATGCTGGAAGGAGTGTCTTATATTCCCGTGGAATCATATAAGCGACATTGCTTATAGATCCACCCAACCCCTTTTGGTCCTTCACGAACAGCATTGACATGAAAGATGCTAGGTAGATAATTTAGATTCTGCAGTATTCTACTTGCATACAAAGGGAAACCCTTGAGGTGATGGTGGCTACCCCCATACATACATACAGTTCGGCAAGGTTAGCATGCGACAGGTCCTCAATCCACTCGGCGGGTGATGCTTGCGGTCGTTGGGGAAGACACCAACGCCGACAATATCGTGCAGAGAATGTGCGCTGAGCAGCGCGCATGGGGTGCCGTCGATAGGGCGGCAACGGATGGGATAACGGAGTTGCAACGGCTAGAACGTTTGCAACGACAGGGCCTGACATAGCTCGGCTAGGGTCAGTAATGGGCTGATTGGGCAGCCCAGGCCCTAGGTGAAGGGTAGTGGCGGTACGAAGTGACAAGGGGGTTGCGTAAACCCACATACGCAACGGATAAGTCGGAGTGCTTAGGCACGTCCTCCCTCCTGAAGTAAAACCTAACGGTAGTTCCGGGAGGGGTTCAGGAACGGACAGCAGGATAGTTTTTAGTAGGTAGGCGCATGTTGGCACCGTGTGAATCCTATTCGGTACCGTAAAGGTGCTGTCTATGAAGATTTTCTCCCTGCATAAACAATACAAAAAAAGCATTCGATAGGTTGGTCGAGGAGCGAAGGTTCGCAAAGCAAAGCCATGGGTTTATACCGTCTTTAGACATTACCCTTCTTTATCGACAGACTTCGCAGCCGGCTGTTTGAGTACTGGAAAATTACGGGGCCAGTGCAACAATCCTATTGACTCTAACTAGCAAGCACCGCCTAGCCGAGATTCGAACATACGACGACTGGCTTGTTAGACCAGCGTCGTACCTCGAAGCTAACTGGGCGGTAGCGAAGGTTCGCAAGGGTTCCCAAAATGGAGCTCTGCATCAACCGCCAACCACTCACACAACTCAGAATCGATCGAGAAGTACCGGCCGTGATTCGGTCTCCAGTCGACTGCAGCAACCGAAGCCCTCTGACGTAGGGAAGCAGGCAAATCAACAAGGCGTTTACAAACTTCTCCGAGGACACCACTCTTGAAAAATTAGACATTTTTTACCCAATTGCTAATGTCCGCACTTTTTCAAATCCGGACCACCGTGCTTTGGCAGCCATTCGCCAGTTTCCCAGTCTAATGACTCCGCCAATGACAGCAAACCACAAACATAGTGGGCATCCTTCACTGTGTGCAAGCGAACCTTCATCTTGCCAGGGGCGCTTCTAGTGTGCTTGGTCGGAGGTTCGTAAACCAGCAGCTAACAACTCCCTTCATTCAAGAACCTTGGGTTCGAGAATTCTCGGCCTAGGATACGGTAAGCCAATTTACTGTAACACGCAGTCCAAACCGAGGAGTCGAGGACTGCAATTCTGTTAACGAGAGAAATTCAATTCCCATTACAGAATTTATTCAACGCGTTGTCGTAGCTGTCAAACTGAAAATTCCAACGACTACGGAGAATCAGGACCTGATCATTGAGTCCGTATATTTTCCGAGTAACAAGGACGATGTACCGCCATCCGAGGTTACCCCTCTCGTGCAGGGCCATCAATGTGCCGTTTCTGATCGGCTGCGATGTCAATGCCCACCACACGATTTGGGGCAACACGGATGTACATAACAGGAATGAATAAATACCTACTTGAATACTTAACTGCTAACAACGTCAATGTATTGATGTTGCAGTTGAAAACTGTAATAATCGATGTGCGACATTAGGTATTGTTCTTGTTCTGTGTGTCGCAACTACGTCGCACGTGGTGCGCTGTGTTCGCACATTGATGCACTATACAGCGCACCACGTGCGACATAGTTGCGACATACAGAACAAGAATAAAACCGAAAGTCGCACGTCGATTATTACGGTTTTCAACTGCAACAGCAATATGCAATGTAGGCAATGTCCCCACTTTTGTTAATGCTATCAGAGATGAGGTCCTAGATCTCACTCTGTGCAACACTTCTATAGCTGAGAAGGTCAAAAACTGGCATGTGTCTGATGAACTTAGTTTATCAGATCATAGGCATATAATTTTTAGTATTGAGGAAAACTTTTTCAGGAGAGAACAATACAGAAACTCGAAGAATACCAACTGGTGTTCGTTTAGGGAACATCTGGATAACTCTCGGATCTTCTGTCATATTAATATACGCACACCAGCTGAGCTGGATGTTGCAGCCAATGACAGAGTAGGATCATTGATGCTTATACGACCGCTAACTGTCCGTCAAACACGTGGACAGTCTGCCGTGCCCGTGACGTGCCCGCTCAGTAGCCTTCAATGTCAATGTCATTTGCCAATGCCATGTCAATGTGCCTACAAAATAGGATTTAATCAAAGGTTCAAATTTTACCAAGACAATGACCTAAAGCACAAAGCACTTAAGACACGCACATGATTACTTTACAACTACTCAAACATTATTGATACTCCACCACAATCTTCAGATATCAAACCTTTGGGAATATCTCGACAAAAAAGTTAAAAACCATCAGATTTCGAACGAAAACTGTCTTAGAAAGCGCTTGATGAACGATTAAAGGCAGCTGCAGATAAATTAAAACCATTTTTCCAAAACCGGTTTTCATACCTTAATAATAACATTTGACTCTATGATTTCCCCAAAATAATATGTCCCTAAAACTTCTTCAAAAAATACTAAAACTTCTGTTAAACTTTCAAATGTAGAAGGACACAATCTGCATGTTGGTGTACGAATTCAAGGTTGTATCACTGTAAAGCTACGCGATTACTTTCGAAGCTTTTAATTTTATTACTTTTTTCTATCGTTTCCTCCATCTATCTGAAAGACAGCCGTTGATACAGTGCATAGTTATCTTGTAACTCGTAAAAAATGGTTTACCTGCAAATGTTTTTCGAAAATTCCCTCCTGCAAGCGACAAAACATTTAGATTATCAAAACACGACGAAACTGGTAATCTGGTAAAAATAATAATCACACATTATTATTATTCATGTGTATGGCATAGCATAACTTATCGTAAATACTCTAAAAATCTAAATCACAGTCTTTCCAACGCACAAGCATTCTCTAATAACCGAAGTCCCTGCCGATAGCGCCGTAGTACCGCAATTCTTGCGGCGTGTGTCCATTACCGATCAGGGCAACCAGGTTTTGCCCCCGATAACCGAACTGTCGCTGGTAGGCTGCTCGCAGCTGAAGTCCTCGCTTGGGATCCACCGGGATGTTGTAGGTATTCTTCTGAATGGGATGACCGAGCAAGACATTGCGAAAGTAGCCGTAGACGGCCTTTGCTCGCTGAGCAAATGAAGGATCTGTATTGCCCGGACGCAATCCGTACTTTGTAAGCCGTCCGGGATATTTGAAATATTCGTGGTTTTCAAGATCCAAGTTGTAGAAATTCGGTCTGGGTAAGGTGCCTTCAACTATTGTTATCAAAAGAACAACAATGGATAGGATCTGTGAAGAGACTTTTATGTTACTACACTAATTTATTGTTCTAAGTTAACACTCACTTTCAAGGGTAACCTCATTTTGAATTTAAAAGAAAAGAATTTACTTGCACCGCGCACGGAACAGTAGTCGTGATCAAGTGCAGTATTGAAATGAGACCATGCTTCCAAATGTTCAATTGCGATACATTTCTTCGTCGGTTCCGATTGCCTTGAGGCACTACTTTTGCGCCAAATTTACCTGCCGACTGCGACGCGGCGGTAACCACCGGTTTCATATCTTATTGATATTCCGCAGCAATAGTGTTGCCTCCCACGCACGTTCTCGCGATCGTTATCGGTTCGGCTGACTGGTAGTAGGTAGGAACAGTCCATCTGCCGTTTGGTGATTCGTTTCGTTTCGTTATTGCGTATAGTGCTTAATTCGTGACCAAATAGTCGTATGCCCCTTCGGGGCTTCTGTTACATTGTGCAACTGCAATTGAACTATTGTCGCCCGACTTTAGCAAGACATAAATTGTTACATAAATCGATGACACGAAGGAATTTGCGTGAATAATCCGGACCATGTATAAATGTTTGTAGTTTTCGTCGTGTGTATGACCTTGAAATAAACCAGGGCATTTTTCTAATCTAATAAATTTCTAATTTTTCTCAATTTTCTTAGTCTCGAAAAACTCAATTTTCCTAAACATTTACATGCTTCAAAAATTCAAATCTCAAGAACCATCTGAGAGTAAATATTATTTTACAGAATGTGTGTGTAAATTTTCTAGCTATTCAAGAAAAATACTATCTGGAAAGTTTTTCACAAAATTTTCGACGGTACTGGGAAACTCTAAAGAAAAGTTGGTGAACGTTCATTTAGTCACTAATAAGATACTAGCATTGTAGCGCCGTAAACTACAAAAGATACAACAAAACTTTATTCAGCAAAATTATAGATAATAACCTGTTCTACAAATGTCCCATATATACCTTTGTCATATTTGGCCCCGTTAAGACGGTACTGCCAAATGAATCAAAATTGAGTCAAAGTGATCGAAACATCCCTGTAGGTAAACTAAGAAGCATGCCATTTGCCGCTAAAAAACCGTTATAAATTATCATGAATGCTAAAAAGCTGTTGTATTGTTACTTGGGATGTAAATTGTTTTATAGCCCTCTTGTAGGTATTCATAAAGCATAGAATGTTACTTGGGAAGAAAAAGTATATTAAAAATTTTCCAAAAGTTAGAACATGGCTTTTCTATTTGACAAACTTTTTCCAATTAATTTTTTTCCTGGATGCTAAGAAAAATTTCTTGCACTTGTACGACAGTTTGTTCTACGATGGTTGGTTCAAAAGTTATGACAAAATCGAACAAATAAATTCAATAATAATATTCGAATTTTTCTCTAACAAATACCGATTAATGAAGATATCTGCCTGGAATCATTGGGTGCAACAAGAGAAAATAAAAAATAAGGCATCTCATGAAGAAAACGAACCTACCTAATATAAACCTGAATAGTAAAAACATAAGAACTGAGAATATGATGAATGGGTCAACCAAAGACTGTCCCAGAAAGTGTGGATGCGCTCAGTCTTCAGTAAAAAAAAATGAATAACTGAATAACCCAGAAATGAATGGTTGAGAAATTTTACTGCAGCCACAAAAAGCTTGCCAGACCACAGCCTTTTTACTATCTTTTTCAATCTGGTCTAATGCTTGCTCTTCTCGCACCGTGTAATTCTGTGACTTCGACAAGGATTTATAGTCGAATTTTGCGTACATTTCGTCATCCGTTATTATGCACTTTGAATTGCTAAAGGGTGTCCCACATCAAATCGCACCACGGAAGAAATGCTGTAGAAAATTACCTAATAAACCGATCCTTTACAAGTTATCAGACAATAAAATATAACCCATTAGTAAGCTTTTGGCATAATTATTTCATTCAACTTACCATAACCGAATGCTCGACTCGCACCTTACGCTCAACTCCACTGATAAGGTCCTGTACAACATCTGGCTGCAGCTTCATCTGTATGGAAACCCACTTTTCTTCGTATCTTCCTTAGATTTGACCTCCTTCGGATGCTTCCGTATCGCCTGCTTCATACCAGCCCAGTATTTGGCCTTAGTTCTGGTTCGTTGGGAGCTTCTTGTCCTTGGGTACGAAAGTGACCCCGGTTGGCTTCGTACCACTCCAGGACATCCTTTGAATAGTGGCGCGAAGCTAGATCCGGCTAGAAGATCGTAGGGCTCTCGTGTTGCTTTAACAGATGAAGCAGACGCTTTGTAGACACTCCTTGAGGTGGATCTGTCCGTTTACAGTCCCGGTAGTCACGAACGGCACACTCTGTTTGCCAAGTCATGTATTTATTGGCAAACTTTGAACATTTTTGCTTCATTATTTCCTCCGGAACAACAAACTTATGCTGGGCGGTGAAGAACAGTAGCCTCGGAAGCTGTCGGAAGTCCGCCTTGACGTAAATGTCATCATCCATGATGAGACAATGAGGCTTCGTCAGCATCTGGGTGTACTGTTTCCGGGCCCGTGACTTTCCCACCGTATTTTGCCGTTCATCACGATTTGGAGCCTTCTGCACTTTGTATGTAACCTGTCCCTCCCGGTCCTTGGCTCTCAGAATGAAAGGGTTGGACAGATTCAACTTTTTGGCCACATCCCTGACCGAAGCATTGGGATTCCGCTTAAACGCTTTCACGACACGTGAAATCCTGATGAATCCGTGTGATTCTGATCACTAATAGAATGTCCCGATAATATAGTTGAGGATTTTGCAGGTCCAAACAAAACAAGAGATTGAGTCTACACTTATCCTACCCCAAATTTTCATGATAACCCAATATTTTTTAATTGCCCTGTGCATAATTGAGTAAGTTGAGATCTCTCGGCACCAATTGCACCAACTCACCTTATACTATTGCTGTACATCCTTACTATATACAGTTCGCAAGATCTGGTCAAAACTATAATGAAAAACCTGATTTAATCCACCTAGTGGTGAAAGGAACCTTTGTTATACGGTCTTACTTGCTATTTGAGATATAAATCGACGCGTTTGGTTTACATAAAATTTTTGGAAATTGAATAAGTTTACAAAATTTGAACCAAATAGAAGCACTTATAAATTTTAATAGTTCCTTTTCTCATGTAATCGCTGAGTAAGTTATTACTAATGAGAGTAAGTGCAAATAAAAGTAAGTTGTAAAAAGAAATATTATTCTTAACATATACATTGCGTAGTAAAGGTCTAGTTTATAGGTTTTTGAACTATGCATAATTTCCTGTAATTTGATTCACATCAATAAAGTTTTCTTGAATAAATTTCATCAATTTTTATTAACCTTCGGTACTCACGCTGTTGTATTTTGTACAACACGTGTAGGCGTTTTAATGCCATATTGTTATAAAGTTACAAATCGTTGTTTAACTCACGTATATTCTTCAATAAACTTGTTATAAGCAAAATTTCATAACTATTCAATGCATTAATACTTTAAATTGTTAGGAAAATAGATCAGCATAAACCGACATTACGGAAACGAAGCAAGCAGCGTGTGAGGTGTACCACAATTGGCACCAACTGGAATTTTCTCTCGTTTCTTCAAATGAAAAAATGTTGTCTCTATGCAGCAAAACTACCAGCAAATGTAAAATGTTTAAAATGTATCCGTCTGTTGGTAGTCGAGAAATTCGGAGTCAAAATTAGGGTATTTTTTATAATCAAAGTTCTACAGTTCCTAAACAAGCAAACATAGAGGTATACTATATTCAGTATAGTTGTGTATTTTGATTATTTGTACAACTTTGTAATACATGAAAAAGTCATACAACAATTACAAAAGGAGCCAAAATAGAAAAACGGATTTTACAAATTCAAATACAATAAATAAGATTTTTCTATCTTCGCTGAAGAGATAGAAGGTTACTGTATATAGCAAAATTTCTTGTAATAAAATGCTCTAAAACTTTGCAGAACACATCAATGTGTTATATTGAAACTGAAGAAAAATATTTTTTTATTTCACTATTAGGGGGATTAATCAAAATTAAAATTCTATCAGACGATAGAGCTTTCAATTTTAAGAAACTCTTCCAAAGGTTAGACATACTTAAAGTCAAGTTTTTCTAGCCAAAACTCTAGTGCGCACGTTTTCTTTGGTTTTGGGCTATTGTGCGTGCAAGTAACCGTGTTACAACAGTTGGCGCGAGTGTTCGAGGGTTAATATCTTTTGACCGGTAAAACCAATTCTTATGAAATTTTGTATATATATTCGTAGTGTCAAAACCTCTCGTTTGATATTAAAATAATTGAAATTAGGTAAATTATCTTGGTTAAAATCATTATAAATTATTGTTAATTTTGGTGTGGTGTATTCGATTGCTCATAACTTTCGAATTAAACGTCCAATCAAAAAACCATTCAATAGTGATCTATCCGGCTATATTACCTGCCAAATGAAACTAATAGCACTTAAATCGGTTTAGCCATCTCTGAGAAACAGGCGTTCATTTGTACCTTGTCAAAACAGGTTTTTTAAAGCTAACTCTTAAACTGCTTGTCCATTTTCAATAAAACTTGGTAAAACGTTTAGTAATAGCAAGAGCTTTCGTTTGGTACTAAGATCGTTAAAATTGGTTGCGTGGTTCCGGAGAAAATCGTATCACGTGATTTTCACATTTTTGCTTATAACTTTTAAACGAAAAGTCAGACCACGAAACAATTTAATAGTGATATACTAGGCAATAATACCTTTCAAACAAAAGTAAAAGCGGTCGAATCGGTTCAGTCATCTCCGAGTAACAGGCGATTGAAAATTTCGGGGCGAACACACATACACACATACACACATACATACACACACACACACACACAGACATTGCTCAGTTCGTCGAACCCTATCGATTGGTATATGTGACTCGGCCCTCCGGGCCTGGGATCTATTTCGTGTTTTTCGACCAATTTTTAAACCTTTGTTATATAGTATAACAAAGGTAAAAACGACCGTTTGTTTTGTTTAAAATTTTTTTGGTTGGCTTTCGGTCACGGGTTACGTGCGAAAATATTTATTTTCCGTTTACAGTCGACGTTTCGAGGGATATCCCCTCATCTTCAGGACAGAACGTATACAAATTGAACGTATACGTATTGACAAAAGAAATATTTGTATACGTTCTGTCCTGAAGATGAGGGGATATCCCTCGAAACGTCGACTGTAAACGGAAAATAAATATTTTCGCACGTAACCCGTGACCGAAAGCCAACCAAAAAAATCTGGTCAAAACATTACGGAATTTCCGGACACTCCTCCTTGTACAAATCCTATTTCATTGTCATATCTGTGATGGACACCTCAGTTCTTTATCCAGAACTGCAGATGCCCTACCAAACCTTGAATTTGGGTGCGAATTTACCAGCAAATCGGTATTTGATTTTAGTTGGGATATAATTCCGGATCGTTGTCAGATAAAATATTTTGCCTGGTTTCTGCCCGAATTCCGCCCTCAAGTCCTGTGTCTAATCGTCCACAAAAATGCATCGAATTCGGACAGCAACTGGTCGTAAAGCTTTTGAGCGTGGATCCTGGCCACAATATTTTATTTAAAGGGCCGGTTTGATTGCTTGCTGGCTCGGTAGGACTTAAAACATTTCCGGAGGCGAATTTTTCATACTGCACGCGGCACTGAATATTTTCACCAAATTACATGTTCATATTATTGTCGATGACTTTCCCTCGGTTGGCAGCTCCACTCAACGTTTTTCTTGAAGCTTAACCCATTATAACCCGGGTTTCATTGAAATCACGTATTGAATTTCATACTCTAAAACATGGTGGGTAAGTGAGCGCTCAGTATTGCGTGCTTATGATTTTTAATACACGTTATATACGCAGCCATTTTCTGTATTTTTATCTAAAGCACAAAAAAACTATAATTTGTGTTATTTATAAGCAATACAACAATGTTCAAGAATGAATCTACGAAAGAATTGTCGTAATTTGCTTAAGCTTACGATATCTTCACGATGGGAAATACCAAAACAGATACCTATATGATAAAAATTTTCTAGAAACGATTTTTATTGACTAGTTACCGATTTTGTTAATAAAACAAATAAAATATCATATAGTTATACTAAAATATTTTTCGTATGAAAAACCTATCATATCGTTACGCTTGTTATTGCAATTTTATTGCTTTCAGTTAATTGATGTATAAGTAGTCGGTTGATACATCCCTTCGAATATTCTTACGAGTCTGAAAAAACAGCATTTAAATTATTTCATTTACAAAACCAAGAACTTTTCGCGGCCATTAACTTACATCATCAGGCACAAACAGAAAAAGTACACGGTCGCACTGATGAGATTGAACGCTCCCGGGAACCATGGGAGTGTTTTCTTGTATACAAACGTATACACGGGAGCTGATATTAGCGGAGTCAGTGACTCGATCGACGTTGTTAGTGAGAAAATTTTGCCAATATCGTTTGGAGGTGCAGTATTGGAGATCACGGCTCTACCCATTGGACCAGCAATACCCTTCATCATCGATACAACGATAGCTAAAACGGCAATCTTAGTAGAAATTCTCATTTGCTCGATAATTACTCACCTAGGTAGAGATGCCAAGGTTGGTAGGCTACGCCCTTTATACCGCTATCAATGGCATAGCTGCAAAATCCAATTGCCGCTAGGATGCTTTCGGATAATCCGAAGAACTTCTTTACTCCATACATGCCAACAATATTACCCACGATCATGAACACTATAATTGTGGCATCGTAGAACGAGTATTCCTTGACAGTCCAATCGAACCGCTCTCGAAGAAACAGGAAATTGACCGTTCCATTGCCCTCTGAAATTCAAGATTTTGAATAAAGACTGTATCCTTGCAAACTAGTCACTTCATACCCATCGCAAATATGCTGGCTCCTAAAGCGGTGATCACCAACCAAATTATGACCCTGTCAAAATTCGGTCTTCTCTTAAAACAAGTATAAAACAAATCCGAGACAAGCTCGAAACGGAAAATTTCCCGCAGTTTGCACGACGAATTGTCCATTTCGTTTGGTTGTATGCTTTCGTCAATGTAGAAAGTGATGTATAGAATTCCCAGTAAAATTGCCACGGCGGCAATAGCAAACACCGTAGTGGAATTTGACCAACGGAGTATAAAACTGCTGCTAAGGGTTCCAAGTAGCAAACCGCCGAACAGAGCCGCTTCCAGGACACCCATTCTAAAAAAAATTAAGCAGGTGAAATCAAATTGTTTTCTTTTAATTTTGAACACTTACTTGACAGCACGGTTTTGTTCATTGGTCACATCTGTAATATAGCAAAATACTCCAGTAATCAGGGCACAATTTCCACCGGATAATGCAGCAGGAATAAAGGCTAGTATATAATACCAAGGGTCGACTACGTATCGTCCGGATAGAAAGCAAATTAGTGCCAGCAGCGAATAACTGAAGAGAGATCCTGTGAAAGTCGCCAATAAAACCGGTTTTCTACCATATTTATCCGACCACGGTCCAATGAACATACTGCACAGGGCAGGAATGATGGATTCAATGAGAGATTTAGCCATCAGGATGTTGGTTGTATAGGGTTGAACCATTTTTTCCAGCTCTTGGGTGGCTTCGGTTTCATTTTCCGTTCCTAGTAAGGCACATTCCTCCTCTGCAATGCCGAGGGTCACCGTACATGATTGATAAACAATCTGGTTCGTAAAAACAGCAGCTAAAATTTGGAATAAATTGAACGTATTTGATAACAGACTACAATTTATATAATGGGCATTAGACTAACATGAGACATTCCATGCATAGAACAATAACAGAATAGCAGGTTCCAAGATAAAATAGCGATACTTTTTCGCGAATTTGTTGTGATGATCGTCTACACTGGTCGAGCTCTCTTGCTGCGCACTCTGCTCAGTTTCATCCATTTTTTCTTCAATGTTTGCTTGCACACTGCACTTTAGTAAATAATCACTGTCATCTCCAGTTAGCCTTTACCATTTTTTTCACCAAGGACCGTTGCTACGCAGTTTTTATATAGTTGATAACTTCTAATTCCTCTAATTCATTGCACTTGACTTATTCACCAAGTGAAGATGCGCTATAAGTAAAGACAACGGTATTAGAGCCGTCATTCAGTTGAACAGAGCTGGGCCGAATGTGTTACTCAATTCCATTCATATTAGGTACTAATATTAACGGGTTTGAGCTTTGTTTCTAGATGGCCCAGGCGATAACCTCGAATGAAAGCAAAGATGAGTCAGTATTTTAGTGGATGTTATTGTACTGACAAGAATGTTTTACAAGAAACACTTTGTATATCAGAGATGAAATTTAGTGTAACATACAGATTATTTATCTTGAACACAATCTAAAACAAATAGTAGGTACATACTCAGATACACCGTTTAATGTCCAAAGCACTGATTGTTCGCGTTTTCGATAGCTGCTGCAAACTGTAATCAAACTGATGTACCCATTTAACACGTCGCAATCATTTTAGTAATTAGTATTGCAGTGACTTTGAATACAGCGCTACTGAAAGATATGAATATAGTACGCACGCAATCTACACTGCTATCAAACAATAACAGAAGGGTGGAAAACGAATAAACAGTTGTTGCACTTTTGTTATGTATATAAACATTATCAGTGATTAGAGCTTAGTGCGCTAGGAGCGAGAGCGAGACTGAGGAGGAGACGAGCGAGCTTTGTGGTTGTACAAGGTATGCCAAACAGAGGTAACTTTTTTTAAATTCCCTTTTGGCACAGGAGGTAACTTTACAAAGAACAGACTAACAGGTAATCGACGAGAAGTGTGTAAAAGGTTTTTATGTAATCAACAAGTAATCCTTCGATGGAGCACCCCTCGAGCAGTAAGTGGCAAATTGAAGATAGAATTAACAAAAGGGCGAATGTCGCAAGCGTAAACAAACCGAGTGGGGGTTGATTTTCCTATGCTGGCCCAGCAAAAAATAACTCTCACTCGTTTTGTTTACATTTGCGACATTCGCCCTTTTGTTAATTCTATCTGGAGCTACTGTGTAGCTCCAGCACAAAGTAATAGAGCTTTCTGACAGCTCAAGCACCCACACTAGCGAACACGAAATACGCGTGTACACCCAATTCTTTTTTGCATGAATTTTTTTACACGGATTTTTTTGCACGACTTTTTTTGCACGGTTTCTCGAAATAACACGGGTTTTCTAAAATTTCGCCAACAACAGTTCTACATCCAATTCTTTTTTTACACGGATTCTTTTACGCGGAATTTTTTTTGCACGGTTTCTCGAAATAACACGGATTTTTTTCACACGGTTTCTCGAAATAACACGGTTTATTTTTGCACGGTTTTTTTACACGGGACGCATCCCCGTGTAAAAAAAGAATTGGGTGTATATACATGATATGTGCCTCATTTTGAGGAAGAGCTGATGCCTGTTTGCCTTATTTTCAAGCACCAACACACACATAAATGGAAAGGTTTATATTGGTAAAGGTGCATGCATATTTTTTTATGCGTTTGGCAAACTATTTCTGGAGGGCGCCACCGGCAGATCTTATACCACAAAAAGTCGATTACTTTCTTCGAGCCTGTTGATCTGTTCTCTGTGGTAACTTATTATTCAATACGAGTGAGACAGCCGTCAGCAGGGATACCAGACTTGCAGATTTGTCTGCAAATTCCAGATTTTTGGAACGGTCTTGCAGATCATTATCCCGCATTTTGCACCTTACTGGACACCGCAGTTTAAAAGTGCGACTGGCACAAAAAGTGCGACAATGCGAATGCTGTGAGTGAAAAAGAGAAAGAGTAACAACTGCAATGTTGCTGTTTTGTTTTGTCATGTACATTGGCATTAGAGAAAATAATCTGGATTAATCCAGGTACAGCTGCAAAGCACAATATAAATTTGCAGATATTTGCAGTATTTATTGCTTCTATTGTTTTGGTGCAGATTTTTGTTCGAAGCTCTTTAAACTTTCACAGACTTCCTAAATAAGTGTGCAGATTTTCGCAGATTATTTTCAAACCAGCAAATTCGAGTAGCCGGAAAATTGCTCGATTTTTTCGGGTTTCGATCAGTTCCAGACATTTTTTTAGAAATTATGGCATCTCTGGCCGTCAGGAATAAACGTCAAATCCGTCAAATCCAGGTGAATGATGCGCGCGGGATGATAATGTGACCGTCATCTCGATCTCGCACGATTAATCATCACGGTTTCATTGCGCTTTCTACACTATTTACAGAATAATGAAACAAGCGCTTTCATTTCGTATTCCGACGGAGCCTAATTTCTTTCGACTTGTTTTGCCCATTTGATTTTTCTGTTGATAAATATAAGGGAATATTTCCACTTTCGTTCGTCAAATCGATCTTTCGGAATAGAGAATACCGCTAATACCGCATAGATACACTCTTAAATGATTCGACCCATAAATAGGTCGGATTTAGCTAAAGCTAGGTTGAAACTACTCAAAATGCCTTTAAAGTGTACAAACTCAGATTTTGAGTAGCTTTTCAACCAAATAATTGGTAGTAGCAGCACAGAGAACAGACTACCAGGTAATCTACAAAAAGTGTGTAAAAGGTTTTTATGTAATCTACGAGTAATCCTTCAACAGAGCACCCCTCGAGCAGTAAGTGGCAAACTAAATCTTGATGTCGCTGCCATCGCTGCTATGTAACTCCAGCACAAAGTAATATTGATAAAGGTACATGGATATTTTTTGATGCGTTTGGCAAACGCTTTCTGGAGGTCGCCATCGACAGATTTTGCATACAAAAATTCGATTACTTCCTTCGAGCCTGTTAATCTGTTCTCTGTGGTAGCAGCTTAAAGTGCGTATTTTGTCACAGAGAATAGTTCAATTATCGGTAACAAGTAGCCAAAATTGGTTGATTTTTTTACCCAAAATTTGAGTACACAGCACAGAGATCTTGCACTTTATAATAAACGGAATTCATTTGCGCTTAGAGGAACAAAGAACTTTCAATCATCTATACTCTATAGTAAATAGGGTAACGTATATGTTTTGTTTTTTATTTGGTTAAAGTTATTTCACAGACAAACAGACATAACTCTTGGAAGAAAAATCTACAAAAATTATCGTACCTCATACCCCGTCTGAACACTAGCACCATCTATGATCGACATTCCCAAATATCAAATAACAACAGGAGTATCCTTCGAAGTAACAGTATTTTTTATGGGGAATTCTCTTTCTTCCGTCAAAAAGCGCCACTTTGACCAAAACGGAGACATTCCCAACTAAGCCCAAATTTGAAATGACGGTTTAATCGGTACGAAGAATGGAAAACGAGTGTTATGTCTGTTTGTCTGTGGTTATTTGTTAACTACTAGCCAATTCATGTTTTTTTATTGAATAGTTATTTGGGCATTCCGAAAAAAGGCCTTTCGTGATTCGGCCATTCATGAATCGGCCTTCTGTGACTGTTGTTGAACTTCGGTCATTTGTGTTTTGGCCATTCGGTACCAGTGGTACCAGTCCTATATACGTACGCATGTTGGGTTAGAAATGAACAAAATGTTGACGGGTCATACAGGTCGAGAAACACAACCATTGGCGTAACTAGGGGGGGCTTAGCCCCCCCTAGGAAACATTTAACCCCCCTAGAAAACTTAAGCTGGTTTTTTAAATTTAAGAAAAAAACTATAGTTAGATAACTTTACATAATAAAAACTTGAGAGTAATTTTTATATGCATCACCACTTAAAGTTCCCATGCATCAATGTACATTTAATTTTAATATGCCGAGGAAATAAAATGGTCGAAAAAATGCCGGGGGCTATAGCCCCCCTAGAAATGACCGCTAGTTCCGCCAATGAACACAGCACTTCGGTGTTCACAAGTCATCAATGGGCACTGGCGCACACTTGTTTGTTGCTGAAATCTTGCTTACTTCTTCTACCAGCATAGAGCCGGGGTTGCTCTTGAGCTTGACATTTCAAAAATTCTTCTCCCCTCTCTTCGGTCCTGAAGTACTCATCGCCAATTCGTTGAGCGTCTCGACATACGCAAGTCGGCTTCAACCTGGTCGAGCAATCTCCCAGTAAACCATTTGGTTTGTATATCTCGATTGCAACTGAGAAATACGACATCTGAACGAAAAAGTTATATTTCACGCCTGATAAAAACATATATGTACCAAAGTGGAGGCAATATGCGTACGAAAATTTTGACAATTATTTGTAATTCTATCTTGCATTTTACACAGCGGTTTTTATAACACGTAATTTGATACTCCTGAATATATGATTAAGATATAACTAAATATTGCAATCATCTATACCGCTTTATAATTTATAGTCATGAGTTCTATATGACGACACACACGACTGCAAAACAACTTATTGTTCACTTTGTTATGACATACTCTAATCATTATACAAGTCCAATGTAAAATTGACATGAAAACGATTAAATGTGAATTTTCAATTACGATCTTGTGTTATCTGGGCTAGCACGTTGGGTCCATCTATTTATTCTTGTGGCCGGAAGGAAAAGTAGACCCGATTTCCAGCTCGAATGCGTCGTTGAATCTCCTTACTCGTACTATTGTCGGCGAAGACCTGAGATCCCAAATATACGAACTCATCAACCACTTTCAGTTCATCGCTGGCAATAGTCTGTTCGTTCGTGGGAAACGTTGTTTTCTCTGACGCCTCTTTCGTACTCGACTGTATCGTATGCTGCCCTGAAATCTACGAAAAATGTTGCATGGGCGAGTTTTACTTCCAACATGTCTAGAGAATTTATCGGAGAGTAAAATTTGATCCATAGTGATCCCATGAAGCCCGCCTGGTACTTCCGGGAGTCGGTCCTTTTCGGCAGCTCTATTATTCTGCAGCTGACCGATTTCTCGCAGGATCTCTTCGACATCGGAAGCCGGCTCGCTGTATCGTTTATAGGCACTCCTAGATTAACTTCCGTTGCGTCTCCTTCTGTTATATCGCCGTTGAGATGCTCATCAAAGAACTGCTTCCACCCGTCGTCCACCTCTTGCTCGTTTGGGTGACATGGCGATTCTCGTTTCGAGTGATTTTGGTTCGTTTCGCCCATTTGTTTAACGTGGTCGAAACGAACCAAAATCACTCGAAACGAGAATCGCAATGTCACCCCAGGTTGCCCTCCTCATCTTGCACATAAATAAGGCTTTAGAGTGTATCTTTTACAAGTTTGGCTTACCTTCTCATAGAACTTACGCATCTCATTAGCCCGAAATAATTGTTATAGCTCTTCACAATCTCTGTCCTCTATCTGGCACTTTTTCCTCCGCAGGATCGTGTTCAATTCATTCCGTGCTCGTCGAGACTTGGATAGTTTTCCCAAGTTTTTTTCCTCTCCATCGCTCATTAGCATTCCTCGTCAAACCAAGCATTTCGTGTGCTCGAGGTTTCCTCATCTAGCACCGCGGTTGTGGCCTCATTGATGGCCGAGCGTACACCATCAGTCTTCGAGGGCCGAAGCAGCCACAAGCTCCACAGAGGAATGCAGAGCTTCTTCTAGTAGTCGTGCGTCTAGCGCCAACTAGCGGATTATCTAATTGCCGAATATTTAACCGACATGGGTGGTATAAACCGTCGATAGCTTTGAGCGCACATGTACTGCTAATAGGTAATGGTTCGAGCCGATATATGATAGCATGTTGGTGACGTTCGAGAAAAACCGGCCTTGAATGAGATTTAATTTAAGGCTCGTTGATCAGTTAATCTCCAGGTGGCTTTGTGGATATTTTTGCGGGGAAAGAAAGTCACCGGTGTTTACATTGCTTCCCTGCCTACCAGGTCGTTCATATCGCCGATGAACGATTTCTATTTCATTACGCGATACCTTCCTACCTTTGCGAAAGATCTCCTGTAATGCTACAGTGCCGAACTTGCGGAGTTCAAACTAACTGATCGTGCAGCACCCTGTCGCCACCCACCAATTTAGCGATTTACAGTTCCAGGTATCAATTTTCCATTCTATGGCCTTAATTCGTTGCCTTTGCCCATGCCGAATGTTCCGAGATGACATTCCTTGATTTTTCTTATAGCATTAGATTTAGGTAGGTTGCCTTACTAGAACCACACTACCGAGTCTCGTGGTGTGGCTGCCATCTTTTAGTGCTGAGACAAAATAGTGCCTCCTTCCCTGTTGGTATACGACCTTAGTTTTCACCGGGTTGGTTACCCGATCTTCGCTAAGGTTGCTCGTGTAGCGGCTGGTACCACGAGAGATAGAAGTTGCTGGATAGAAGGGTAAGGACCGCTGTAGCGAGGACTGTATTACGCATTATTCAGCTATTCACCAACCACAAAAGATATTTCCTACTTTTAAAGTATTTCGTGTAAAACATTTATTACTCGTACACACTACTCAACAATGATACAGTAAATAGGAACCATCACTATCGACTTTTCAACAAACCATGCATCACATTTTATAACTCAGAATAGGTGGCTTAAATACGCCCATGTTTTCTATCGAAAACACTATGCTATATTTACAATAATATCACTAGCGATAACCGGTTGTTTGTTGCATGGATTGTAACACGCAAACAGTCCTATAATTAGAAATAGAATTAATTTTAAATAAAATAGTCGCTAAGAAATGCATATTACATAGCCAAAACGTAGCAAAATGTGTAGATGGCACCACTAATCCAATTGTAAGCTCCTGGATACCACGGTAAAGTTTGTTTGTACACCAAAGTATACACGGGAGCTGCGGCTAGCGGCACCAATTCTTCGAAAGTGGAGGACAACGCAAATATCTTTCCGGTATCTTCCGCCGGTGCAGCATTAGAAATGAGTGCTCTCGTCATTGGATCCGAAACTCCTTTCAGCATGCAGATTGCAATGGCTAAAATGGTTGTTTTATAAAAAAGAAAACTGAGCTTGATATGTAACAATCACCCAAATAAAACTGCCACGTTTCAGTTGCCATTGCTCTGAAAAGACTATCCAGAAAGCCACTATAGAACCCCATCGCTGCTATTCCAGCTTCGGTCAAACCTAGTCGCTTCTGAAGGACATAAGAACCTAGGAGATTTCCCATTATCAGAAAAACGGTGCTCGCCGTATTATAAACGGTGTACTTTCGCACACTCCAGTTGAACTGTTTCCTCATAAAAAGAAAGAAGATTGTAGTATTTTCCTCTGTGAACAAAAACATTACAGTCTAATCAAGATATGATCTTAATCGAAAATACCCACCATACACGAATAAATTAGCTCCTAAGGAAACTATTCCCATTAAAATTATAGCTCTGTTAAACTTAGGTCTCCTGCTGAATGCAGTTTTGAACGTATCAAGCACCAAATCTGGACGGAATAGATAGCGTGCCTTGGTGCATAAGTCCACCATGCGTTGCTGTTCATCCAGGACAATACTCTCCTGTACCTGCACTGCAACATACACCACGGCCAGCAGAAGCGATCCGGTTGAAATGGCGAATACCGTGGTGGCGTTAGTCATTCGCAATAAATAACTGCTACTAAGACTTCCCAAAAGCATTCCACTGTACTGCACCGCCTCGAGAATAGCCATTCTGTCAAATGATGAAAATAGTATAAATCATTGATAAGTACCATCTCTGTGACGATTACTTAGTGCTACGATTTTGTTCGGTGGTTACGTCCGCTATGTAACAATAAACAGTTGTCATAAGAGTGCAAATGGATCCGGTTAGCGCCAGCGGGATGCAAGAAAGCGAATAGAACCATGGATTCACCTGATAATGGCCGGAAAGAAAACATATCACAGTGTCGAAAAGATACGATAGCATACACCCGATAAACGTGACTAGCAGCACTGGCTTGCGACCGAATCGATCCGACCACGGTCCGATGAATAGGTTCAGCACAGCGGGCAGAATAGAATTCACCATCGATTGCACCATCAGGATATTCGCCGTGTACGGCTGCACCAAAGCTTCCAAAGTTTGCACATCGGCCGATTCGTGTTCCTTGCCCAGTTGGGCGCACTCCGACTCATTGACGCCAAACGAAACCGTGCAAGCTTGATACACCAATTGGTCGGTCAAAACAGCCGCTGTTAATAGGTAGTAAATAAACCGGGTTTGATTATATTAGTAACAAAACAACTCAGCCGATTGTTGATTCTCACATGATACAAAATACGCGTAGGATAGTAAAAACACCGGCGGCTCCAACAGTAAGTTGTCTCTGCATCTCGAAGTGGATACGGGTTGATGCTCAGAAATGGACGAATCCTGCCGTAGAAAGCTCTCTTCGACCGAATCGACCATTCTATTTTACTTTGCTTCGTTGTGTTTAACTGCGCTCTATCGATTAGTGCACATAGCAGAAACTATTCTAATCACACTGCACTTGGAGTATGTACACTAGTATGGTAATTTACTCCCTGTACACGTTGATTAACTTTTTTGGTTGCATGCTTCAGAGCACCAACGGTTGCCGATAGTAAAAACCGGATTTAAAATGTTTTTGTTTTTCTATCCTATGTACAATAAATTAACAATACTAGGCAATACTTATACAGTACCTTCAATTACTACAACACATTAATTCACATTTTTCTACTATCTGCGACGCGAAGTTCACTTGGCTCACTAAGCGAGAGCAGTGCTGCTAGTGATGTGATGGTCTCGCGTTGGATGTCTCGCTGTCTGATAGGTTTTTACTTTTGCCAATGGAAAGGCGCCTGTGTGACACTCAGACAATTATTTGCCGTCACTCAGGGCAGAGGATGTATAACCGACCGATGAACGGATTCAAAACAAGCACAAAAGTAGTACAAATTGGTAGCAAACAGAAATGTTTTGTTGACTAAAATCGAAGATAATTTAAATTCATGAATAATTTGTAACACTAGCGTCCCAGATATAAACAAAAAGTTGGAAAATGTTGTGATCTGATACAACAGAGTAATCGTAGGATGGCGAATCTATTATTACTTTTCATAAAACTCCGCACTTTCGGCTGTAATTAGATTTAAAATCAAAGTTGGAATTGATCGTGACATAATACGTTAAAGAAGACATAAATTTGAACTAACTTGGGCGTGAAACTTTATTTCATATTGTGCTGGAAATTGGAACTAAATTTATTATTTGAAAATAGAATTGAGTTTGATTTCAAATTCGATTCGCAATTAGGCTCAAAATTAAACAAAACAATTGGAATTAAAATTGGATATAAGTTGGACACAAACTTGATTTAAATTTGCATTGAGATAAGACCTGGAATTACATTTGAGATTAAACTTGAAATTGGAATTCAAATTGCACTTGAAAGTATTTAAATTTGACTTAAAAATGAACCTAAAATTGGAGTTAAACTAGACTTAAAATTAGTCTTAAAATCGTACATGCAATTGAACTTGATATTGGAAATTAAATTAGACTTGATTTTGAATTAATTTAAACTTAAAGATTTACTTCAAACTGGACAAGGAGACGAAATTACGAACATACACGAAGCTTTACTGCAAATTAACATTGACTTTTCTCATCTTATTTTCTCACACGTTTTACCTGTTTTCTGTTTCATCTTTTCTAATTTTTCTGAACCGTGTTCTTGGTTTTACTCTCACTATCCTTTTGTTTTTCTTCCTTTTTTCTCATTTCCATTTTTTCTGTTCCGTGTTTTCAGTTTCATTATTCAGTATTTTTTCGTTTCCTGTCCCATTGTTTCTTATTTTGAGCCCTGTAGTTGGTCATGTTTTTCACTTGCTTTTTGTTATTTTTTTACCGTTTTCCGTCTTTTATCTTCACTTTTTCCCTTTTTTCATTCCCAGTTTTCATATTTTTCTAACTCCTTTTATGTTCTTTTCTTCTCGATTTTCGTGTTCTTCTGTTCAGTATTTACTTTTTTGATGCTCTGTCATTGCGTCTTTTCTGTCACATTTATTCTATTTTTGACTCCCTTTTTCCTATCTTTCCAGTCTTTGTTTTTTATATCCCGTTTTTCACCTTTTTCTCTTCCATTTTACTATTTCCTTTAGTACATTTTACCCTTTTTTGTCCCATTTTCCCAACTTTTGTCTTATCATTCTCCTTTTATATATCCTTTGGCCTCTTTTTCCTTTTTCCTCGTTTTCATTATCGGTTTTCTTCTTGTTGTTTTTTCTTGTTTCTCTTGTTTCTTGTTCCGTATTCCGTCTTGTGTTTTTGTCTTGTTTTCTCTTTCTACTCATTTTTTTTCTTTTCCAGGCTCCTTTCTATTCTTATGTCCCGTTTTTTCTCCCATTCTATCAAGTTTTTTCTTTATTTCTTCATTTTTCATGCCAGTTTTAATTTTAATTTCTGTCCGCTGTCCCTCTTTGGCTGTTCCTTCACTCTTCTTATTCAGTCCCGTGTTTGGCCCTTCTCCTGAGTCCTGATTTTCATCCGCTCTGCTGTTTGTATTTTTTCTTTCGCTTTATTTTAAACCCTGGTCTCCTTCCATTTCTGTCGCGTTCTATTTTTCTTTGCTGTTTTATCCCTTTTTATTTCCGTTTTCGTTTTTTCTCAATTTTTTTATTTTTCTGTCCAGTTTTTCCTCTTTTCTGTTCTTGTTTCTCCATTTTGCAGCTCCCGTATTTTCTCCAGAAAAACCAAACCACCTTTTCTACTCCATTTTTTTCCTTTTTGACCCGTTATTTTTTTGTTTTCTTGATGGTTTATCTTCTTTGCTCTCCTTTTTCTTGTTTTCTATTTCTTTCCTGTCTTTTTGTTTTTTGCCTCGCTTTCCCTCTTTTTCGCTCTCCCGTTTTCTCCTTTCCACGTTTTTTCTTTTTTGTATCGTTGTCCCTTCTGTTTTATCATGCAGGATTGTCCTGTAATTAGTGCGTTGATTTTGCTTATTTAACTGTAACACCTCACCCAATCCATAATATTGTTGAATTAAGTAGGGTTTATTTCTAATTCCCGTCGTAGTAAGTAAAACCATTCTAATTTACATCATTTGTTGGATAGATTTAATGAATACTCCAAAAGTTCTTGTGCTGATTTGACTAAAACACACGTACCTTCCGATCCGTGAACTTTTAAATTACTGAAAAGCGATTATTAATATAGAAATTACACAACTGACTTTATTGCTTAAATTCGTCGTACTGTTTTAAAATCCGTCCATCAAAATTTTTCATCGTCCGGACTAAAAATCACAACAATATTTACGAAGCTAACGCGCATGTATTTGTGTAGGACGGCATGACAAATGTTATTCTGTAAAATTTCTGCAGGTTATGCCAGTTCTCCTGGTTATAGAATAACGACAATGCCTTGCGTGAGTTATTTTCATTTATGAATGACGGAAATTAAAACGATTAGTCGACATGTTCTTCTTCGTCGCACGAAAAAAAGTAGGAAATTTGGCTGGTAGGACTTCTTTAATGATAAAAAGCATTTATATAGATCTCAGCTCACTTTGATTGATCGCGTATGATAGACAACAAACAAAAATATTAGGAAATAAATAGTTTTGCATTGTGTGTCATAAAAATGCTGATATTTTTAATAATTTGTGTTGGATAGGACGAGAATAGGCAATTACGACGAAGCAGCAACATACCCTATTGCTCTATCTTAAGTATTTACGGCTTCTATTAGGTAGTCCAATAATACCTAGTTTTGTTTCGCTCTTCCAATTCTATCATTCCGCATACGCACCACACATTTCCTCGATGACGATATTGGGTTTGTGTGACTGCTGTTTATTTCTGCCGCTGGGAAAATAGACTATTATCTACTCGGTCAGTGCGATAGAAACAGGCAGTCTAATGCCGTCAGTCGCTCCGGCAAGATTAGTGCTTTACCACCACCGCACATATAGGAATATTTGAGCCGAAAAGTTGGTCAAAAGTATTGTTAATCATTTTTCGTAGAGTTAACAAGCGGTAATGAGTGAAAAATAGTATCATTAGTTCTATGAAGTAATTTTTTATGGAATAATGTTTGTATCTACCTAGTAGCGTAGCACAACTTTTCTGATATTGCTTTTAATGTAGTTGAAGAATGGAAACTTTTTTAGAAATTGTGTGAATAAATGGAGAGATATATATGAGAGAGAGGTAAGATAGAGAGAGAGAGGTGAGAAAGAAAGGTGTGTATTAGAGAGAGAGGTGAGAAAGAGAGGTACATGGAGAAAAGAGAGAGGAGAGAGAGAGAGAAAGAGAGAAAGGTGAGATCTTAAAAACTTGCCTTCGTTTTCCTTCGCATACTTCTGTCTCGCTCCATTATTGAATCCCTTCGATGGGTGACCCTCCGAAAATTATCACAGGAAAACCTAATCCAGATCCACCATGTACTTATTTTTCTTACAAAACAGGCCTTTTGACTGATAACACGCTTACCGAATGAATTGCGTAATGAAGAGACTCAAAGCTTGCGCAAATTTGATAGAAATTGAAGAAATTTGGCGAATTTTTTTTAATACCTAAAATTTCTTGTTCAATTACTTTAGATGATATTTCGACAGTCCCTGAGAAAAGCATTGCCAGCTCGTGTTTTCCCGGCAACACAGGTTCGAATGCACGACTTCAGGCTGCTCTAGCCGTGCGTAGAAATCGGCTGCTATTCTCAAAGGAAAATTCTGGGGTGTATGAGTCAACCGCTTCGATAGGATTTAATTCCATGATGACTGAGAAGTGCCAGTAGTCAATCAAAACTTAGTCGGTCTGTTTTTATTTCTAATTAGACGATCGCCAGGTATGCCAGAAACCCCTAATCAGCTCCTGATAGACCTGAGTGTTAAATCGTCGATGACGATCTTGTTGTAATGTTTTGGGCAGCGATCGTATTCTCGTTGCAACTGCAACACTTGGAAGTTGAGGGATCGGCAGTACCACGTCCCGAGTTTCAAATCTACAGTCCATTTTCGTCGCGAGCATCTTTTCCGATTGTTCCGATCCGGTCCGATTTTTATTCTTCATTCATTGCGTGGTAACGGTTTGCAAAGCCTACGGTATCAACGCCCTATCTTGTCGGAAGGCCATAGTACAAGACACTGTTTAAAGTTCTACACTGGCACGAGGATAATGATCGGTCGCCCTTAACATGGAGATCCGCTGTTTCGAGCCGCTTCTAACATGGAGAACAGAAGTTCGGAAGCTTAAGGAGCTCCCCTTCTCTATTAGCAAAAGAATACGTTCCCACTGGGGTTAGTTGGAGTTAGTTGGTTAGTTGTATCCCAGCTGGTACTGTAAGAAAATAGGGACTCTTATCCCTAGACGCCTATGCTAGATAGTTTATATTGTTATAAAAACATGAAAAGATGACCTCTTTTTAACCCTCAATTGATTAACTGGGTACACCTTTACCCATGTCGAAATTTTCGAGTTCTAGTTCCGGACAGTTCCTTTTGAAATATCGTCAAAAGCCATATTACGTAAATTTAAACGTTTGTATGACAACTTTTATATTTGTATTTTGTAATTCGTAATATTGTCGAACTTTTGGTGAGCCAATCTAACGTTAAAAGCAATATTCAACCTAACCACCCCATCAAGTGAGCGTTACAAAAGCTAATTATATCACAGAACTACCATGGATAGTCTCTAGGTCATCATAGCCCCTCCCTGAAGTAATACCGATAAGGTGGTGCCAGGGGGGATTGAGGCTGGAGACTCGAGTAGGGTTTTAGTGGGTCGGGCCTCGGAACCTCACGCCCCATTAGGGGGGTCGGGATACCCAACCCCAAAACCTGAGTTGTCTGATAGTACCGTATTTTCTAAGGTGCTGAGCAAATTTCCTTACTCGTAAAAAAAGGCCATCAACCGCCATGCGACTCATTCGTATAGGTTTGACTGCAACGAGCTTCATCGTTTCATATTCGTTACTTTTGAAACGCTAACAATCTTTTCGTTACTTTTCGAACTCCACAATCCAAAACAAGAAAAATTACTAACGATTCGAAACAACTAATCATTGGAAAATTTACAACTGTGTCCCTTATTGCTAAGACAAAGCTATGAGAAGATAGCATATGAGCAGTATTATAGTAAGACTGCGACAGTGTACAAAATCAGCTGTGTGGTGTGTTTGCGTGCTTTTTTATCACACTGTCAGTTTGAGGAAAGTAAAGTTAGAGAAATAGGTATGCAAGAATGGTTTTCGCATACAATCAGTAATGCCAATTCCAGTTCAGCCAAAGAATGCAGCCTCTGCTGGCTCGATTCATCAGAAGCACTTTTCAACTCTTGATTGATAACCTCCTGCGCGCTCAGTGGTGCGCCTATACAAAGGATCCCCGAAGCTGGTGCATCGAGCCAGTGCGCCAGTGATCGCGATGGACGAAACAACGTTTAGTTCAAGCAGTATGTACTCCAGCGGGGAGGAAGAAATTTTGGCCAGCGAAGGATTACGGCTGAGTCGCTCCACTCGGTGGCGGGAACGGAGCCGGCACGTGAGCTACGAACCGGCAGTGTTGTTGTTTTGTTTTGCGTTGAGCTTATCGGGTAAGTCGCGTGAAAGCACAGCTGTGCGTACCTAAATGAGTTTTGACAACTTTTCCTGGAGATTTTTGAACAGAAATTGAGTTGACACATCAAATCATCTACCAGACCTGCCAGGTGCAGGGATTTGAACTGCACGACTGTCTGTTGGTTGGAACCGGTGCCAGTACGCCTGGCGTCGCGGAAATCGAGGCTCAGGTGAAACCAGCGGCCGCCAGCGTTACAACAACGATAGTGGTTATCAAAGCGGTGATACCCGCCTTCGGCGCGATAGTGTTTGGCGCGTGGTCCGATCGTTACGGGAGAAAGCCGGTCGTAGTGATAGCGTCCTTCGGTAATAAATAAACAATAATTCTTTTCAATTGAACTCGCGTTGCTGATAAATTATTTTTAATAGGTTTGCTTCTGTCGTACTTCGGACTTACCGGGTTGAATTATTTGTCCTCGTTCATGCAGCTCAATCCCTGGTACTATGTGGCGGCCTATATTCCTTTTTCTATAACAGGAGGAATGGCGGCCTTGGGGGCCGCGCTGTTTGCGTTTATAGCTGACGTGACAAACGACCACACGCGCACCATCAGAATGGGTTTGCTGAATGCCTCCATGTTGGTTGGATTACTCGCTGGGTCCTACTGTAGTAAATATGTTTTGGAATGGACAAGTGCAACAACTCTTTTTGTTATTGCAACGATTTGCGTACTGCTGGGACTACTCTACACCGCTTTGCTGGTCGAGGATAGTATCATACCCAGTTCGGACAGCGAACTTGGACCCAGTCTTGGGGAATTTTTCTCTGTCAGTCTGATAAGAGATATTGCGCAAGCTGCATTTCGTAAGAGAACGCGCTTTGTTTGGTGGATTTTATGGCTGGTGATTGCTTGCAATGCATTGATTGAACTTGCCGCCGGCGGGAGTCTGGTAGAATATGCTTATACTCACCATAGGTTCGACTGGAGTTTGATGCAGTACGGCCATTTTGCGCTGACTGAAAAAGGACTTGCGGTGATGGCGAATGTTGTAGGAATATTGCTGGCGAAAAAGGTAAGAATTGTCCTTTGTTTATTTGTTAGACCTTTACTACGTTAAAGTAATAACAATAACCAGTATTGATGGGATTAATTAATTTGCCTAAAGTAATTTACTACCGACATCGATATAAAAGAGCAATTTCATAAGGCAGCAGAAAATTAAAATATTCAATGCACACGAATTTCGCATCCTTTAACGGTTAATACATAATAATTTTGTGGTTATCGTACAGAGACTATGGATTACAGAGGCGCCGAGACACTCAAAATCCGCTAAATTTTGAAAAAAAAAAACGGAAGTACCATCATAAATAAAGGTAACTCTCGGCTTTCGTTCAAAATTTAGCGGATTTTGAGTGTCTCGGCGCCTCTGTAATCTATAGTCTCTGTAGGTTATCGTTGCCATTCACTATTACAGTCCCTCCCAATGAATGGTAAAAGATGCCACAACACGCAAGCCTATTCTAGCTCACAAATCTGAAAAGGACTGGAGAAATATAAGCAAAAGTATCAATGGAACAGTAGAAGAGATTGGTAACCGCCCAGTTAACTTCGAGGTACGATGCTAGTCTAACAAGCCAGTCGTAGGTTCGAATCCTGCACTGCATGGCTGCGAAATCTGTCGATAATGAAGGGTAATGTCTAAACACGGTTATACCCGGCGGCATTGCTTTTTTAGAAGAGAATGGTAGAAGAACAAGAAAGTATCGAAATAAACTTGTTATTATAGTAATCCTTAAGGCGGTACATGACGTGCTTTTTCCTGCACGGCGCCGAAAATTAGATAAAAGGAGGATCATTAAAGCAGCACTGACTAGGTTTGTAGTCCGTCGCTTTTTGCCAAATTAGGTTGAAACATGGTTGAGTCAAGTTATAACGGGAGCCAATTTTTGCATCCGAAACCCAACTTTTCTCCTACTGTTTTACCTGACTCACTGCGAATATGCGTGTTATTGAAATAAAACGTCACCATGCGTTTTATTCGTTTATAACGCATATGCAGCTAATATCGATAACAACCGATTTTTTATAAGTTGTGCTTTTGTTATTGCATTTAACTTGTAAAAAGTTGCATAAATAACAATTCAGTTTCACAATACAATTATTGCGTACTACTAGCACTTGCAATATAACGTTTAAGTACGTTATTTTTAGTGATCAACATCAACGATATTTTCGATACAAGGGCGATATTTTTCGAAACCTTTCGAACCAACACGATACCGCGAATACAACGCTATGCGCAGTGAGTCAGGTAACACAGTAGGTTCCCAAAATTTACCGATATTGCGTAACCCCTGCGTCCGAATTTGACTGACCGTCTCCTTTTCTAATTTTCTGCTCTTTTCCCTCCCTAGAAACACTATAAAACACCTTTTGTTTCGTTACTTTCTTTCTAGGACCTTGCCTTTGTCCTCCTGACCTTGGAGCTTGGACTTTACGCAACTCGAGTTTTTTTTCCCTTTTTTTGGGTACATTTTCCACTGCGACCAGTTATTTGATCTATTGTGGCAGGCCCCAGTTTATTGTACGCCACATCAGGGTGTCGTATCACTATTAGTATGAGTGATTTCCACTTGCTGATCGACGGCATTGTCCCAATAAGGTATTATACAACAAATAAAGTTTATTGCCTTATTGGGAGAATTCATCCATACATCTGAGGGTTGTATTAAAGTCATGTCAAAGAAAGTTTTTCTTTTATGAAGTAGTGCCACGCAATAGATGTTCCCCATTTTCACTTTCTAGGTTACAGAAACGACACGTGTCATCTTCTAATTTTCCCAGTTGTTTTAAGTGATATTTACTTGCGCAGTGGCCTGTTACGAGGCCACAGTAAGTACGTAAGTCCTTTTTAGACAGGCTAAGAAGTTTCTGGGTTATTGTTTTATTAGGAGATATAAATTTCTTTGATTGTCGAGCTGTCAGATTTTTTTTCCAGACATCATCAATCATTGATTTTTCCCAGTTTTTTAATTCCATTCTAATAGTACATTCTGAGACCCCACAGAATGGTTCTGGTCCAATGAAAGATTTAATCGATCCAGCTTTTGCCAACTGATCCGCTTTTTCATTGCCTTCAATTCCGCAGTGCCCAGGGACCCAAAAAAGATTTATTGTGCTTTTTCTAGCCACCTGCTGCAGCAATTGAATGCATTCCCAAACCAGTTTAGATGAACACGAAACTGACTTCAGTGCTTTTAAAGCAGCCTGGCTGTCAGAAAATATCTATACCTATAAAGAAGGATTTCTGTCTGTCTGTCTGTCTGTCCTGTGTTCCTTTTAGAATCAAAAACTACTGAACCAATCGGCGTGAAAATTTGCATGTAGAGGTTTTTGGGGCCAGGAAAGGTTTTAGTGATGGTTAGAGACCCCTCCCCCCACTAAGAGGGGGGGCTCCCATACAAATGAAACACAAATTTCTGCATAACTCGAGAACTAATCAAGCAAATAGAACCAAATTTGGCATGTGGGTGTTTTCGGTGACAAGAATTTATTCTATGGTAAATTGAGACCCCTCCCTCTTTATAAGGGGAATTGTAACTCCTCTCCCCTTTAAGAGGGGGGTGCTTCCATACAAATTTCCTCATAACTCGAGAACTAATCAAGCAAATGGAACCAAATTTGGCATGTGA
Organism: Sabethes cyaneus; assembly: GCF_943734655.1. NCBI lineage: Eukaryota > Metazoa > Arthropoda > Insecta > Diptera > Culicidae > Sabethes > Sabethes cyaneus. The sequence goes on along the minus strand of NC_071354.1, from coordinate 189,773,014 downwards.
AGGTTTTCGAGGGCAAGAAAATTTTCTACGGTGAATTAGGACCCCTCCCCACTCTAAGAGGGGGGGCTCCTGTACAAATGAAATACAAATTTCCTCCTAACTCGAGAACTAATCAAGCAAATAGAACAACATTTGGCATGTGGGTGTTTTTTTTGGTGACAAGAATTTATTCTATGGTGAATTGAGACTCCTCCCCTCTTTATAAGAGGAATTATAACTCCTCTCCCCTTTAAGAGGAGGGGCTTCCATACAAATTTCCTCATAACTCGAGAACTAATCAAGCAAATGCAACCAAATTTGGCATGTGAAGGTTTTCGAGAGCAAGAAAATTTTCTATGATGAATTAGGACCCCTCCCCACTTTAAGAGGAGGGGCTCCTGTACAAATGAAATACAAATTTCCTCATAACTCGAGAACTAATCAAGCGAATTGAACCAAATTTGGCATATGTGTGTTTTTGGAGACAATTTTTTTTTCAATGATGAATTGGGACCCCTCCCCACTTTAGGAGGGGGGGTCCTATACAAACGAAATACAAATTTCCTTATAACTCGAGAACTAATCCAGCAAATGGAACCAAATTTGGCGTGTAGGTGTTTTTGGAGGCAAGAATTTTTTCTGTGATGAATTAGGACCTCTTCCCACATTAGGAGGGGGGGCTCCAATACAAATGAAATACAAATTTCCCCATAACTCGAGAACTAATCAAGCAAATAGAACCAAATTCGGCATGTGGAGGTTTTTGGAGGCAAAAATATTTTCTACGGTGAATTAGGATCCTTCCACACTGCAAGAGGGGAGGCTTCTACACAAATGAAATACAAATTTCCTCATAATTCGAGAACTAATCAAGCAAATGGAACCATATTTGGCATGTGGGTGTTTTTGGAGGCAACCATTTTTCCCATTATGAATTAGGACTTCTTACCTTTTTAGGAGGGGGGGGGGCTCCCATTCAAACGAAATACAAATTTGCTCATAACTTTAGAACTAATCAAGCAAATGAAACCAAATTTGGCATGTGAGAGTTTTAGATGGCAGAATTTTTTTTCTGTGGTGTATTACGACCCCTTTCCCTTTTAAGAGGGTGGGTTCCCATACAAATGAAATACAAATTTCCTTATAATTTGAGTACTAATCAAGCAAATGGAACCAAATTTAGCATGTAGGAGATTTTTGAGTCTTGAATTTATTTTATGATAGTTAGAGACCTCTCACCCCTGTGGTAGGGGGATATGGACTCTCATACAAATAAAACAGAAATTTTTGCGAAACTCAAAAACTAATCCAACTCGAGAAATTCGAGACTCTTCCATAAAACATTAATCAATAACAAGACCACAAAAACTATCTATAGTAACACTAGATTATTCAGGACGAGCCGGTCGCGAGTGTTGCCGGTGACCCGCCGTCGGAAGCGCCGCCCACTGGGGGGCTTGCAAAACTCGAGATAGTGACAAAGATCATCCGAGATTCATGATTTATGTACAACACAGGTTAATTTGTGGCAATACGAAGTTTGTCGGGTCAGCTAGTATATATATATTTGCATTTCTATAATTTCGTCGCAGACAAACTGTAGCACATTCAATAATTGCCTGTATTTCTGCTTGAAAAACAGTCGGCCATTGGCCCATGGATATTGATATGTCGACTCCGGGGCCCGTTACGCCAGTTCCAACTTTGTTGTTTAGTTTAGAACCGTCAGTGTAGAAGATTATCGATCCTGGTTGAATATTGGGCCCACCTGATTCCAGGGATGGTTCGATCACTTTGACTCAAATTTGATTCATTTGACAGTAGCGTCCTAACCGAGCAAAATTTGACAAATTGATGTATGAGACATTTGTAGATAATAACTAAATCTACAATTTTGCTGAATAAAGTGTTGCTGTATCTTTTATAGTTACGGTGCTACAATGCTAGTACCTCATTAGTAACTAAATGAACGTTCATTTAGTTACTAAATAGGTACTAGCATTGTAGCGCCGTAACTACAAAAGTTACAGCAACACTTTATTTAGCAAAATTGTAGATCTAGTTATTATCTACAAATGTCCCATACATCAATTTGTCAAATTTTGCTCGGCTGAGACGGTAGTGTCAAATGAATCAAAATTGAGTCAAAGTGATCGAACCATCCCTGCCTGATTCCCACTCCGTGCGACTTGTTTCTGTTACATGGAATAGTCGTTCAAAGTTATATTGTCTATCCATCCAGTCCTCATGCGTTAATATGGGATTAATTTTAAAATCCTTTAAGATACTGAGATGGCCCCTAAGGTCTCCATCAAAGAGCTTTTTTGTTCTCCTTAACCTTAGTGCATTTTTCTCAGCTTCTAGTTGAACAAATAAGTGCAGTGGAAGCAAACTTAAAATAGAGTCTAACGCTTTTGATGACGTACTGCTAGTTGCTACGGTTATGGAGATTGTAGCTAATCTTAGCAACTTCTCTAGTTTCTTTTGAGCATTTTTAATCTTTGTTTTCGGCCACCAAACTCGAGTTAGTCCAGTCTTATCTTAACTTATTGCCCTGGCAAGAGGCTCCTTTGTTGATAAATGCACAATTCAGTAAGAAGGAAGGATGTGAGCTGTGCTTAAAGCGGCACTACTCACTTTGGCAGAACTGCTTCCGGATACTGTGATACTACGGCCGATTTCGCCACATCCTAAACATTCAGACTGAATGATTCAGTATTCTGGTAAACGGCTTGGTAATGCATACCATCGGTGCCTTGTGCTCTGGGCATAAAATAGACCCCACAGTGGTTCACAGCCTCTTACCTAGCAACTCCTACCCCAACCTCCTCGTGATACCAGCCGGGATACGAGCAACCTCGGTGGAGATCGGGTAACCAACCCCGGTGGAAACCAAGGTCGTATGCTGACAGGGGAGGAGGGCTCCTTCGAGCTACGTTGGCCCTCCGGCGATACTGTGGGGTTGGTTGCGGGCTTTGCAAGCCTGAACCACTAAAAAACCAAAGCAATGGACTCCGTAAATAATAATAATAGCTCTAATCGGAACAATTGGCAAAGACCCAGGCGACGAAAACAGACTAACGATTGGAAATTAGGAACATGGAACTGTCGGTCTCTAAATTTCCTCGGAAGTACCCACGTGTTTTCTAAAGAAGTGAAGAGCCGCAAGTTCGACATCGTAGCGCTGCAGGCGGTATGCTGGAAAGGAACGATGGTACGTACGTATAGAGATGGTCATACCATCTACCAGAGCTGCGGCAATACACACGAGCTGGGCACAGCTTTTATAGTGATGGGCGAGATGCAGAAGCGGGTGATCGGGTGGTGGCCGTCAAGAGCCGATTCTTCAATATAAGCATAATTAACGTGCACAGCCCTCACCTCGGAAGTACCGATGATGACAAAGACGAATTCTACGCGCAGTTGGAGCGTGAATACGACCGCTGCCCAAGACATGATGTCAAAAATAACATCGGGGACTGTAATGCTCAGGTTGGTCAGGAGGGGGAATTCAAACCGGTGATTGGACGGTTCAGCGCTCATCCGCAAACGAACGAAAACGGCCTGAGACTTGTCGACTTCGCCGCCTCCAAGAACATGGCCATACGTAGTACCTTCTTCCAGCATAACCTCTGCCATCGGTACACCTGGAGATCACCCAACCAGACAGAATCACAAATCGACCACGTTCTGATAGATGGCCGGCACTTTTCAGACATTATCAACGTCAGAACCTATCCGGGCGCTAACATTGATTCGGATCACTACCTAGTGATGGTAAGGATACGTCAAAAACTATCTGTTGTGAACAACATACGATACCGGCGCGCCGCCCACCACGGTATAATCTAGCGCGACTGAAGCAACCGGAGGTCGCCGAAAACTACTCGTTATCTCTCGAAATCGCGCTGCCGGAAGAGGGTGAGCTGGTTGAGGCCCCTCTTGAGGACTGTTGGAATGCCGTGAAAACAGCCATTAACAGCGTTGCGGAGAACGTCCTAGGCAGTGTGGCACCGAATCGACGTAACGAATGGTTTGACGAGGAATGCCAGCAGATATTGGCTGAGAAGAACGCAGCGCGGGTACAAATGCTGCGTAGAGCCACCCGTCAGAATGTGGAGCGATACAAACAGATGCGGAGGCAGCAAACCCGACTCTTCAAGGAGAAGAAGCGCCACCAAGAGATGAAGGAGTGCGAAGAACTCGAACAGCTGTACCGCTTTCACGGAAGTTCTATCAAAGACTCAACGGATCTCGCAAAGGCTTCGTGCCGCGGGCCGAAATGTGCAGAGATAAAGATGGAGGTATCTTGACTGACGACCGTGCGGTGATCGAAAGGTGGAAGCAGCACAACGTCAACGATGAACACCTGAATGGCGTGCAGGCTGAAGACCATAACTGCGGAGGAAGTGACTACGTTGGTGTAGCAAGTAACGAAGATGTGCCACCTCCATCGATAAGGGAAGTTAAAGAAGCCATCCAGCGGCTGAAGAACAATAAAGCAGCGGAAAAGGATGGCATTGGAGCGGAACTTATTAAAATGGGCCCGGACAAGTTGGCCGGCTGTCTGCATCAAGTGATTGTTAAGATTTGGGATACGGAACGACTACCGGAGGAGCGGAAAAACGGGGTTATCTGCCCTATCTACAAGAAAGGTGATAAGCTGGATTGTGAGAACTAACGAGCCATCACTATCCTGAATGCCGCCTACAAAGTGCTGTCCCAAGTTCTCTTTCATCGACTATCGCCAATAGCCAATAGATTTGTGGGAAGTTACCAGGCCGGCTTCATGGAGGGTCGGTCTACAACAGACCAAATCTTCACCCTGCGGCAGATCCTCCAGAAGTGCCGCGAATTCCGAGTCCCCACGCACCACCTGTTCATGAGCACCACCACCGCATATGATAGCGTAAACCGACAAGAGCTATGGACAATTTTGGACGAAAACGGCTTTCCGGGTAAGCTTACTAGACTTATCATGGGTACGATGGATGGGATCCAGTGCTGTATGAGAATCTCGGGTGGATTGTCGGACCCATTCGAATCTCGCAGGGGACTTCGACAAGGAGATGGTTTTTCCTGCCTGCTATTCAACATTGCGCTTGAAGGTGTTATAAGGCGAGCGGCGATCGAAATGCGGGGCACAATTTTCTATAAATCCAGTCAATTTATCTGCTTTACTGACGACGTGGATGCTGGATGGAAGATCAGTACACCAGACTGAAACGCGAAGCAGAGAAGATTGGATTGAAGATAAATACGTCTAAAACGAAGTATATGCTGGCGGGCGGGACCGAGCGCGACAGGGCTCGCTTGGGCAGTATCGTGGTAATCGACGGGGAAGAGTTCGAGGTAGTCGACGAGTTCGTATACCTTGGCTCGCTGGCAACAGAGGACAACAATACCAGCCGTGAGATTAAAAGACGTATTATCAGCGGAAGTCGGGTCTACTACGGGCTCCACAAACACGTGCGGTCGAACAATTTGAGCCCCCGTACAAAGTGCACACTGTACAAAACGCTAATTAGACCGGTTGTCCTCTACGGACACGAAACATGGACACTGCTAGAAGAGGACCTACGAGCACTCGGAGTTTTCGAATGGCGGGTGCTAAGAACCATCTTTGGCGGAGTGCAAGAGAACGGTGTATGGAGGCGAAGAATTAACCACGAGCTCGCGCGTCTCTACGGCGAACCAAGTATTCAGAAAGTGGTTAAAGCTGGACGGATACGTTGGGCAGGACATGTTGCTAGAATGTCGGACAACTATTCTGCAAAAATGGTTTTCGCATCAAATCCGGTAGGAACAAGACGAAGAGGGGCACAACGAGCGAGGTGGCAAGACCAGGTGGAGCGAGATCTGGCGAGCACTGGGTGCCCGCGGAACTGAAGATCAGTTGCCATGGACCGAAACAGATGGAGAAATTATACTGCGCAGGCCTTGTCATAAGACGTTAGGCCAATTAAGTAAGTAAGTAAGATTCAGTATTCAGTATGATTTCGTTATTGATTCTCGTCTCAGACATATAACTCTGAGTATTTTTGAATCTTTTGCTGACAAATCTGTTAGATCAATAAACTATTTTTCGTTACTTGATCTTGGGCTTAGAATATTAAGAATCAATATTGTTTAGTCAGCATTGTCAGTAAAGAACCAAAAATTTAAATCGTCCATCGTTTCAAAAGATCTCAATATATATTGATTCTGCTAAATCTGACCGTAGAATGTTTTTTTTATCCATGATTCTAATTCTAACTCAATCAAAAACTTTATTCTTAAAATAATTTTTTTTCAAACAAATTCTTCGACATCAATTGCAGCTTTTCGGATGGACCGACACCGTGGTAGCGCTGGTATCCATCATCAGCTACATCGTATGCTCCACCACGGAAGCGCTGGCCACCGAAGGATGGCAATTCTATCTCGCCAGCGGCTTGTCGACGTTCAAAGGAATGGAACGTGTTGCTCTGCTGTCTCTGTGCACTTACTTTCTCCCGTCGAATGAAATTGCAAAATTCTACGCGCTGGCATTTTCGCTGATTGGATTAATTCCACTGGTGTCGGGGTACATGTTTGGGTACGTTTACGAAGCGGCCGAAAGCAGCTGTCCCGAGATGTACATTTTCGCCGCAGCTGGAATCTATGGTTTGAGTTTTTTGGTTTTGGGGTAAGTTTCTTGTTTCTTGTTGTACTGAAATGCATGTTAATTGAAAACTGTTGCTAAAAATTGTTTTCCTACAGATTGATACAATGGCTTGTTAACAGACGCAACCAACCGGAGCTGTTGCTGTAGAAAATCGCTTGGATTCAATGGTTTTGATAATATATTGGATTTGAAAGAATTGACCGTGTTTCATTCATTAACAAATTTCATTTATTTACTCTTCCTATACTCCTCAAAATGGCAGTCACTTTTGAACAGCATAATTCTTCTATATATGGTAGGCAGCACCGTAGCGTGCGGTTGACCAGACTGGCCTCCACCAAGGGTGGAACCTCTTAGGGGCGCCATAAAGGGCCTATATTTCAGTAAAGCATTAGGAATAACGTATGCATGAAAAACTATACCGGTTTTAGCGATTTTTCACTGCCACTTTATCAGTTGATTTGCATGCATCAGCAATGGTGAAAACCGTCAAACAACTACGCTCGATGCTTTGTTCGTACATCCAGCGAAGAAGTTGGTTATGATGAAGCACTTCGTATCCGTCGAATAGAGCAATTTAACGTTCGCATCATCTTCTTCCGCGAAAAAGGCGAAATTGCTGTACGGAAGCCTGATTCCGGCCGTCCGACAGTGCAAAGCAAAGCCTAGATGCTACATTCCGTTATCGAAACTTGACCTGTTTTTATACGACAGACTTCGCAGCCAGCTGTTAGAGTGCAGGACAATCGCAGGGCCAGTTGCTACGATCCTATTGACTCTAGCAGCCTCTCCCAGTCTTGATTCGGACATACGACGACTGGCTTATTAGGCCAGCGTCATACCTCGTAGCCAACAGTGCACAATGTGCAAAAACGAGCTCGTAATCCCAAGAATTAGAAACCGCTATCAGAAGCATCAAATCCCATCGATTATCTCCTGTGCGAAATGCAAGAATAGTCCATTTTGCCCAATTCACTCCCATATACATAGACCTAATTAAAAGGCAAAAACAGTCTTCAGAAAAAATGTGTATTTTATCATACTGAATAACTTTGGGGAACAGTTGAAAGCAATAAATAAATTGGATACATAGTTATTGCGCAGAATTGATTTTTAAGTGTACTTTTCAAGCAAATCATCATATCTCGCAACTAGTAAAAGATATATAGTTTCTATATTCAGCAAAGTTGCTCATTTATTGTGTTTCTACAAATTTTCTGAAGAAAAAAAAATTTTTTTGACGGATCCAAAAAAACAAAAGTTTGTATCACCCTGATAGATGAGTATAAGATCACTCTAATGGTTAGAAAAATGCGCTATATTTTATTGACAAACTTCCCTAAAGACACCATCGTTGAATAACTACGAATTTTTTACGTAATGGAAAATGTACGTGTTTTTGTAGGAGAGAATCTAGGAGAGAATCAGGCAAAACGGACCGATTGTGAATTCATCACGGTGCTAAATCGATGACATTCAACTCTCCTGATGTCTTTCAAATGTACTGTGGTGCTATTCAAGTTTATTTTCCTGTCTTTGAACTAGTTTTAAACGACTAATCTCAAGTTTCTTTTTAGTCTTGACCTTGAAATGCGGTCTTACATATATATTAATATTTTTTGAAACGATGATTCTACAATTGATGAAGGGACGGTAGGGGAAAGAAAATGTAAACATTTGGAAGATAGTTGAGTTCATTTCACTGGCGGCAAGTAAGTTTTTATACTTTTTAATTAACTTTTATCGTGATTTTTGGCGATAATAGGGCACAATGGACCACCAGCATCAATCGATTTCCTGCATTTTTTTACATAGGAATAAGTTGCTTGTCTTGTAAGATTCAAAACCAGGGCAAAAACATTCCATCAAGAAGACTGGCAACTCTGCGAAAAGTCGAGAGACAGTAACAGCAATGCTATCTACCGAGTTAAAGTTGAACTAACACATACTAGTGTGTGTAAATCAAAATATGGATGTACACAAACACGTATGCAATGCGTTGCCACGCTCGCACACATCTTTTCCCACCACTACATGTACACACAGCTTCAACTTTTGTTGGGAGGGGTGCGCTGTTGCTTCTGTTGCTTGTCATTTGTATGGGCGCGAGGAAGAGATGCCAGTCTTCTTGATGGAATGTTTTTGACCAGGGGCTTCTAATTCTTGGGATTACGAACTTGTTTTTGCTCATAGTGCAGTGCTGCGCGGAAGCTAAAAATGAAGATCGAAAGCAAGGTGACCTCATCGTTTCGCGCCTTGGGCCGGGAGGTCAGAGAAACCGGCTAAACGGCGAAGAAGTACTTGGCCAAAATGGACATTTTTATGCGGAAGTGTCAGTTGAAGCTGGGCGTGCTTGAGTTGCAGCCAATCGCCCAGAGAACGACTGAAGGTGCTGGTGGAAAACATTTTACCGACGAAGCACGATGTCGTGGTCATAATAGGCGACAAAAACTATTTGACGCTGGACGCAACGATTGACAAAGGACCGAATACTTTACGTCCCCCCCAAAAAGGTGAGTGATGACGTCGAGTATATCTTCCGCCCCAAGTTCCCGAAGAAGATCCTTCTGTGGCTGACGATCAGAGAGAAGAGAATGTTCAAGCCGCTGTTATTTCGTTCAGAGCTTATGGTGAACGCAGAGATACGACGATACAGTATGAAGTACCAACCGGAATGTGTTTTTTTGGCCGGACCTGGCCTTGGTCCATTAAGCCAAGAGATAACTAGAGGAGATGAACCGGCTGAAGATAAAGCTTGTACCGACGATCACCAACTCTCCTAACGGCCCCCAATTGCGATCAATAGTAAATTTTAGGATGAACCTCAAACGGAGCATTTACTTCAAGAATTTTGAGCCCAAACCGGAGGAAGACCTGATCGACAAGGCCTCGAAAAAGTTGAATAATATGCCAACGTCTATCTTTTGATCGGCCATAGCGAAGATTCTGGTGAACCTGGCCACCTGGCAGGGAGCAGGGTGTCGAAGCATTTTTATGGACGGCTTAATACATGATTCTAAGTAGGATGGATAAGGGGCGAATACGAAAAAGTGATATACTTGGAACGAGTATTGATTTAAGAAATAAGGGGGCGCCAAATTGGGTTTCCGCCTAGGGCGCCACAATGTCACGCTACGACTCTGATGGTAGACTAGGTACTTTAAAGTTATTTACTCTCATTAAAACAATCATTACATGCCGATACACAGGAATCTCACTGGATGGAGCGGGTTGTTGCTCTTTATCCATAACCTAGTGCCCAGGTCCGTACTTTAAGATCAATGAGTGTGTAATGAGTAATGTTGTAAGTATAGTACCAAGTACAACATTGCATTTTTAACGAGAGTCACACAAAACTTAGTACATTTTTAAGTTCGACAAATTTACGATGGTTTCATATTTTATCAATTGTTATTTTGTAAATTTTTAATAAATTTTGTTAAGAAATTAGCCGCACCCCAAATTATTTTTATGTAGGTACATTGTAACCGACGTAAACTTTGGGTGTACCTAAAGTCTCCTTTACGTTTGTTCAAATCCCAGCACTGACTGTTAGCCGTGAAATTCTTCGGCTGACCAGCTGAGTTCAATCAGTTTGTTACAGCTGGCTAGCTGTATTTCCAGCAGTCTTCATCAGTATCGCGATAAATGCGCAACGCTTTTTTTCCTTTGCTATGGCGCACGTCATTTCGCGTGCCGTGCTGATCGTGATTGGCGGAGTGGCGTCGGTTGCTGGCATTGAAACAACGATCGTGCCTCCTTTTTCCACTATCTAACAGTTTACTGAATGGGAAATAATGATCTGTTGCTGATGATGATTCAATTCCCAGCGCGTTTGTTTTGGGTGCGATAAGGAGCAATGTTTATATATAAAATGCGTGAGAATTTTGCTTCCGATATCGATAATGCGGCGGTTACGTGTGACAAATTTGCGACCAGCGTGAAAGTGCGATTAGCGATCTAGCGGTGTGTACCTTCAGTTGCAGTACGAAACTTTAGCTGAATGGTAGCGTTCTCGAAATCTTCCTATCAGGAATCAACGAATAGGACCATTTAAGTTTTTATCTATCCGAATTGTTATGTCGGTAATTGACCCAGTGATTCAACGAAAATGCCCCTTTTTGGGCTGCTGATTCATAATTACAATCCAAATTTGGTCCGATATCAATGAAAAAACAATCGTTATCGGTGTGGTTCTTTGTTAGTAAGAGCTCCTCAAGTGAACGCTTTCAGATAACCAGTCCTTTATCCGAGTGATTGCTGCTGTGTTAGACTTAAAGTGACCATGAACGTCAAAGGGAGCACATCGTACGAAAGTGTTATTTGCGATGAGAACTCGCCCTTGCTGCGACAACAAAGCAGTGGCGCAGGTTCATCCAGTAGCAGGCAGAAGGCAGAAATCTCTAAAAAATCTCAATGTATCTCGCTGGAACTCACTGCAGTGACCTTGTGCTTCGGTTGGGCTGTTTCAGGTTTGAGAACGGATCGAAGAGTATATTTTTTTACGTTCTAATCGTTGTTATTTCTTTGTTTGCTTCGTTGGATTCCGTAACCATTGCAGCTATCGTTCTAGCGAATCAAATTATATATCAAACTTGTGTGCACTTGGGATATGACAAGCAACAATGCAAGTTGCTGGGAACGAGCGGAGCAGTCAATCTGACGGATCTCGAAACAGCAGTACAACCGACGGCGGCGGAGATCTCGATGATTGCCAACATCATCATCTCGGTCGTTCCCGCCTTGTGCGGGCTGCTGATGGGTCCGTGGTCGGACAGGTTCGGTCGTAAGCCTGTGATCATGATACCGTGCATTGGTGAGTATTTTTGCGATTAGCTTAATTTTGCAGTTAAAATTATTTTCCTAGCATTTCTGAATGCATTTTAGCTGATTCGTTGGTTTTTTCTTTAATTTTCTTTACGAAATACGGCAAAACATAACTTCTGTAAAAAGCAACCCGAATTTATTCCTTTGTGACTTAGCAAAGCGTTATAGTTGCTGTCATTAATAGAATTATTTCACGAGAAAAAAGTTAAACATTTAAGATCATTGTGTCTCGGTGCCCAGAGGCTTCGATTATGTAAATTTCAGAGGATTATTTATTGGGATTATGACGAATGACGTGAGCTACACATGGGCTTTGCTAAGAAACTGCAATACATCAAAGTTAGATCATTGTATTCAAGCCCAACTTCTAGCACGGAGATGGGATGGGATTGTACTACTATTACCTAACAAGATGAGTTAACACCGGATGACAGTTTACGCTAGTGATGTAACGGCTTTGCATAGCTGGAAATGCATTTACAGAAAAACTTTTATTGTCAGCATAATAACTACACAAATCTATTGCTATAAAAATAAATTTACATCATGGTGCAGGTGCCAAGAGACATGATACACGATTTTTTATGATCTCAACATCTTATCGTATTCTTGAATCTTGTTATTCGTCATTACGCCAGCAAAAAGAGCTAAGTAATTTAACCGAAACAGTTTCGATCGAAATTAACTCTCTATACCCACTCCAGATTTGCCTGAAAATAGAATTTAGTTCTTTCGTAACTAGATTCACGATTAAATTATTTCCTAATTCCAAAATTTAATTGGTCGGTATTAAATCAGACCGGACCAAGTCGCAATATTAAAAAAAACCGATTTAATCCACCTAATGGTGAAAGGAACCTTTGTTATACGGTCATTGCATTAATACTTCAAATTGTTAGGAAAATAGATCAGACTAATCTCATGTTTTTGTCTTGACCTTGAAATGCGGTCATACATATAATTATTTTTTTTTTTTTTTGAAACGGTGGTTCTACAATTGATGAAGGGTAGGGGAAAGAAATGAAAATTTTTGGTGAAGGAGGGGAAAGTTCGGAAAGGTGAGGAGGGGGGAGGCTATTGGTAGCCACGCTTAACAAGTAGCTCATTGGACAAAAGGTAGGAGTCAAAACGATTATTTAGTTGAAAATGTTAACAGATACGGTTATTTATCTTAAAACAATATAAACGCGTTTTCCCTACAACGATGGTGATGGTTGTTACGTCAACTATGCATCCATGGGCAGCGAAGTCCATACCTTTAGTATAACCTGATGGATTGGACAATACACCCGGCGAGGATACTGTTCTTTCCAATGTCGTGGACATGCCTCCATTGTTCGTTCCGGTTCTCTCCAACTTATTTTTTATTAAAGTGGAGGACCGTTTGGTGAGAAGAATGGTAGACTGGATGAAACTGGGAAATTTAGACGAGGCCAAAAATATATTGGGTAGTTTAATTGGTAAGTGGGACTCCAGCCCACGCTTCCTCGGTTGGTGCCCGAGTATTTTGGCAATTAAACTATTACCACACAACCCTGTATTAGATAGTCTCATAACTTATTTTGTCCCTGCAATCTAACCATTCCATATATGCACTCTCTCCAAGCTGTTCACCGATCCGCACATCAGTCTTCCGAGGTACTCTACATCAACTCCTTCCAAGGATAACCGCCAAATGTTCAGTTGTATCTTCCTCGTTGGTTTCGAATACATTGGACTACCGTGCGCGGATCTTGCTTACTATGAGGTAATGGTCCGACTCGTCCGAGCTGACGTTTGATCTCCGGAAGGATCGCACAACTGCGACATCAGAAAGTGTTGGTCATCAACCAAAACATGGTCGATCGAAAAGCAGGCCGCTCCATTAAAGTGTTTCCAGATGTGCTTACAACTGTTCCAACGTACAAAATAGATACTACAGACAATGTTGCTATTCATCGATAAAAGTACTGATTCGGTTATAAACACACTCAAAGGTGATTCCATAACGTCAAATTCTCTGGCAATGCTTTTCTAGCTGAGAATTATTAAATGCGAGTGAGAGAAAAGCGAATTACCACTCACTCTTTTTCATGCATTGATTTGATCACTAGTGATATCAATCAAAAACGAATACCTCGCGTTTTGACTCATCGCGATGAGTAGCTTTGATTTATCAATTTTGGAAAACAGTCAAAAGCGCTATCGGATATTGAATTATACCGTCAAAAAAACATGTACCTAACATTTATGCTGGTTTTTCGACTATTAGCACCTGAGATACTTTGAACATACATTTTTGCGACATAATACATAAATGCACTTCAAAACATCAACGTTCTTCTACACCCAGAAGACTTTTAATCTCATGGACTTATTTTAACATGCTATTCATAATTTTTCAACATTCACGTTGAGTGCACCAGGATCAAATTTTGAACAGTAGCCGACGATATTTTTGTTACCAGCCTTCATCGTTAGTCACACAAGAAGTAGATGTATTATTTTTCATAGCTTCGAACCTTCGAGGCACCAATTAATAATAATAATATTGCACCAGGTTTGCATTTCATTGAAACTAAATCTTAAAACTATTTTGTTTGTCCGTGTGCCGCTTGAAGTTACTGGTTGTGTATGGCGTTGCAAGTATATGTTGACGTTTGACAAGTTCATAATTATTATATGTGATACGAATAACGTTTTATATTTGAACGAGCAATATTTCTTTTGTAATTTGCCAAAATATAGGGTAAAGAACTAGTTTTAAGCAGTCTAAGCAGGTCACTGATTGTTTTACCTTATTACAAGCGATGGGTTGACTAAGTGGGGGATATCAGCATACCAATCTTCTTGCTATCTTTAGTTCTTCAAGCTGTTACCATTGGAAGACACTATTGTTGAGCTAAACTTTTGATTTTTCGCTTTAAAAGTTGGAGCGGTGGAACTAATTTTGAACACACCGAACCCATTTTCACCCGCAAGGTGCTATTTTAAGCAATCCTGAAATCTGAATTTTTTTACGTCCCGTTAAAAAATCCCTCGAACTTTTCCTCCTATTCAGTAAGTTCGCGTTCCTATCTGCGACCTACTAATCGGCATCTGATGCGTAATCGGCATAGATGCGTAAAATGCCATCTGTCTAAATTGTTTATCGGGGCAATAAACGTTCGGCAAACGGTATTCGTCGTCTCTTTTATTCTCTGGTGTTCTTATGGGAAACTGCGAGTTTGACGTCTCACTCGCTGTTCATAAGGATGGTGGGAGAACAAAAGAGGTAAACATATAGCAGTACAAACGATTTCTCTTGAAAGTATTCAACCACGTTTTCACAATAGGAGGTTTCAGGTAATATCAAACTTAAAATTCTTATTTCCAGAACCGAAACAGTGTCTTGGCAACACGATAGTTCATCAGTTGTGCTGCAGCTGCTGCTAGTGGTGAACAGGTTCCGTCAATTCAGAATTTGTTTTCAGTTTTGTTAGAAAATAATAAAACTTTTGGCTAGTGACAAACCCTTAGATAATAGAAAAAACTACAAGGTATACATCCCTAAGGGTTGTACGAAAGGGTGACGTAGGACTGTGTCATATAATACTCATTACATTGATAACATGTTTTAATCGATGAAGTATAACTTTATGTCTGATCATTAGATCAAAGACCAATGCAAACTACATTTATGGCATATGCATATTTAAGTATCTGTGAGTATCATTGTTTGAGTGTTTATTTGTAAAAGAAGAGCGAAATATTCTGATTTAATTCTTCACTGAATCAATGGTGGTTTTGAAAAAAACCGTTTGAAATTGTTTGGTAGCCCTGAAAAGAACTATGTTTGAGCTGATAGTACTTCTTAAAAATCAGTACTATAATTACTGTTGCCAATATATAGCTGGATGTCGCTATTCGGTCCTTTAGACTCTAGGATGATGGTTGCCCGCTAATACAGGAGTGATAGGAAATACCAAATCACTGTAAAGTAGAAATGGATTAGTTTTATCAAAATAGTGACCGTCCGTCAGTGCGATTGTGCGATGAATGAGCAGACGGCGAACCAAGAGTACCATTTTATAGTCACTGGCACTGCCGCTGCTGCTTGTAAGCTAGTGTAGGTGGTGGAGGAAACCATATCGGCTGCTGCTGCTTAAATGATTGTCCGACACTGATTGAGCAAGCTATCGAACAATTTCGCATGTCTGCGATGGGGATAATGCAAAATGTAATGTTAAGTGCATCGTGTGGGATTCACGTTGGCCATTGCCCTCTGATTCCGCTTGTCTTTTGGACCGGTGTTGCCGTCAATAGCCATCGATGTTGCCGATTGGATTGGAAAAGGGGTGTGGCTTACAAAGTGGTCTCAAGGTTATCATTTGGATCCAAATCCTTTGGTGTATCTAATTGTCGTCCGTGCCTGTGAAGCTAGGCGATAACAAGGGAAATGTATGGAAAAATTCGACCTTGAATCTTTACACACATTTTCACTATTTAGCGTATAAAAAATTATTATTAGTATGTTACTATAAAATTGCTGGACATTTTATCTATCCAACGACATATTAACTGTTATGTTTCGTTCAGTAGTATAGTAGCTATTAGCGTTTGAAATATTTCATTCAAACGTTACACTTCTATTTCTCGTTTTTACAAAGTGCTACCCAGTCCCAGTATAGTAAACAAAGACGTAGTCCTACGTCAAAAAGAGACTGAATAATATGGTATGTGACAATTGAGTGCTTGACTTTCAGAGTGGTTGTAATCAGTGCTGAAAATTTGATGAATTCGTTAGTAGCGAGGTGGCGATTGCTGAAGAACAGCTGAAAAATTTACGTTTTTGGACAACAATTTTTAATTCATCATATTTCTTGTCGGAAACCCAGTAAACACGAAATACGCGTGTATATACATGATGTTTACCTCATTTTGGGGAACAGCTGATGCTGGAGGAACAAACCGAAAAATAGCGATTACTAGTTGTGTTTCTCCGTTTGCCACACTGCAGAGCACATATTTCAGTCAAATTTTCCATCCTGTTCCAAATGTGCATTTGTATCCCCGATGACTATTTTTATGTCATGTCCTGGAAACTGTCCATATGTCCTCTTAAGAAGATCATAGAACCTTTCTTTTACGTCACCTGGTTTGTCGTTCGTCGGCGCGTACACATTAATCAGGCTGTAGTTAAAGAATTTGCCGTTAATTCTCAATACGCATAGACGGCCATTAATGGGCCTCCAGCCTCCACCTAATGACACGCTTCATTTCCTTTTCATGTAATACGAATCCGACTCCATGCCATTTTGCCGCCAATGGTAGATGAGATACTTCAATGTCGTGCCCATAATAGAATCTGCTGCGCAGAGTTCGCGTTCTCCTATCTTCAACCATCACACTTCCTGGATGACTGCAACCTCGACCTTCCTCTTCTGCAGCTGTATTGCCAGTTGATTATCGATCGTCGAGGTGCGCCCGTGGTTGCAAACGGACATATCATCCAGAAAACTTCAAGGTAACAGATTAGGGTCCCCGCGTCCGCAAGTTGGCTTTTCGGATGCTAAAGATGTTCCAATCTCCGAGTTGTGGAACCAATGGTGTAAGAGACTCCTACCTCCTGTACACCAGAACAGAATCTTCGACCAACAAATTCCACCGAAGAACACACGTGAGCAACCTGTCTCAAATCTCCGCTCTGAGATGCGTGCACAATCTGTGAGCCGGAACATTACCAGAACCTCCGCTGAGGGATCCCCCTTTCATCTCTGGACAAGGATCTTCTCCAGTTCCTCAACCACGGCATAGAAACAAACCACCGGCGTTTGAGATCTAAGCTGAAAACACTACCTGCATGTTGAACTAGAGCCACCTGCCCACCAGACAGGCCGTTCAAAGGACTTATCAGACTTTGGAGGAAGCCCAAAAAAACTATTTGCTCTATTTTTCGATTTTCAACTCATCCACCATGTGTGAATGTGCGGATTGTCTAACGAAAAAAACATGCTCAGGTTGCGACCACAAAGGCAAAGCTGATGAAGCAGTAAAGTGTCGCTTACTTCATTCATCGAACGTGCACGGAGCAATGACCTGACCACCCCAATATGTAGCACGGACGGCAGGATACGATCGTACAAGCAATTGACAAGAAGATTCGTTCATTACCGTTTCCGGTCTCAGGCTGATCAGCTTGATCCAGGTTGCCCTCAACGTGGAAAGTCTAGTTGGGACAGTCGAAGCCTGTGAGATAGCGGAGATCATGTACAATGCATCCCTGAGGCTTCGAGGCCTCCCAGTCGTATGTCCGATCGGCCAATCGTCGTATGTTCGAATCTCGACTGGGAGAGGCTGTTAGAGTCAATAGGATCGTAGCAACTGGCCCTGCAATTGTCCTGCACTCTAACAGCTGGCTGCGAAGTCTGTCGTATAAAAACAGAAGGTCAAGTTTCGATAACGGAATGTAGCACCTAGGTCTTGCTTTGCTTTGCATTCCTGAGGTAGGAGTTGTTGGAAAGGTTGCCGCCGATATTGAAGCTGGACTGGGTCTAAAATTCCCTAAGCAATCCTCATCCAAACCTACTGGACTTCAGCTCATGGCTACGCTTCGTCGCTGAGGACGCCATCGCGCCGTTACAATTTCTACGGGCAGTAATCACCGCCCCAGGACTTCGAAAACAGACGGTAACTTGAATTTTCACTTCGAAGAGGACCACTAGTCGCCGAGAAAGCCACTGCATAGAGCAGTAAGCCTACCTCTGAGGAGCCTGACAGGAAACGCGTGGACAGCAAAGAATCTCAACCTTAGCGCAATGCAATCGGTTCAAAGAGCTCACCATCCGTAGTACAATACTTGTTATAAAACAGTTGAGATGACACGAAGTGGGCAGTTGTACGGGAGTTTAAGATGTGTTGAGAGTGATTACGGAAGCACAACGGTCCACTTGCATGAACAAGGCGTGCGGGATTGGCAGCTGTTCCTACCTTTAGCATTCACTTCTACACGATGCAAAAAGGTATTCATCTGCTGCTCCGGCTGCAAAATCTCCACCGAACTTTGGGGATCAGGCTTCCAATAGAAGCTGTAATGTACACCAAGGGCAATCTGAAATTCTTCAAAGGCGGTGCGAACCTACGCTTTTGTTGACATCAGATAAGCACTTACACTGATGGAACAGAGTTTGGCCAAAGAACTAGAGGTCGAGGTACCCATGAAGTCCTTATATCTCCGATGAACTGCCGGCACTAGCCGACCGTAAAGCCACGCCCAAAAGGTAAACTTCCACAGCTCCAGCATCACGACCCCTACCAAGAAGTTCAAGCTTACCGAAGAAAGTATACACTGTTGGAGGTCTACAACTTCGACCCCAAACGTTACTGACACCTAAGCTACAGAAAAAGTATCGCCATCGGCAACGTATGCCGCTGCAATCGTATCAAGAGGTCAGTCCGCGTGTTCTCATCGGCCTGGACAACTCAAGCTTGGGCAACGGTATGAAGTGCCGCAAGGGTAACCGAACGAACCAGAACAAAGTAGCTAAGACGCGTTTGAGCTGGATGATCTACGGGTGCTGCTCTAGGACCACGAAAAGTGGAAGTCACATTAGTCATCACAACATTTGAATTTGTCAGTGCGAATCCAAATCTGATGAGGAGCTGCACGAGGTCATAAAACAGTACTTTTCACTGGAAAACCTTGGCATCAGTATGCCGAACAAACTGACACCCCTATTCTGTATTTCGAACGGGTTTATGTTTCGTTCGAAACTGACATTTCGTTCGAAAAAACACTGGCTCGAACGAAAGCTCTTCATATGAAAAAACAACTCGATCGAAATATTTCAACTCCTTCGAAATACAGAATATGGGTGTGATACTATCTAACGATGATCAAAGAGCGACTGAACTGCTGTAAACGCTAACAACACGCACAAATGAACGCTACGAGTCTACCCTTCTTGGCGGTACGACAACATCCAGCTTCCGGACAGCAGACCGATGACGCTATGATGGTGAAGACGCCTTGATCGGCGAATGCAGTAGAATGCGAATCTAGCACTGGCGCTAAACGCGAAAATAAACGATTATTTAGCCAGGGACTACATCAGGAAACTCTCGGCAGAGGAACTAGAGATGAGACGTGACCGAATTTGGAACCTTGCGATATTTTCTGTAGTCAATCCCAACAAACGAGGCAAAATAAGACTTGATGTTCCATCAGTGAGCATAGAAACGGAGGATCAGCATTCCCAGCTCTTCTTGTGGAAGAAGAATAAATGTATTTATATCAGCAAGTGATGTTGCTTGGCGCGCGAGCTACTCTCCAAACACCGCTCGGTACGTCAAAAACAGTCGCAATTTAAGCAATGCAATTTAAGCAGGGGTATCCTGAAGCCGCTCATACCATTATCCATCAGTATTACGTGGACGACATGCTGTTCAGCGTTGAGACAGTTGAGAAGGCAATCCAGCTGGCAGCGCACAATCCACGAATGTCGGCGGTAGTTGCTGCGATAAATGGAGAAGAAACCAAGGCGAAGTACTTGTACCACTGAAAGAGTGCTCGGAATGTGGTGGGATATTACAACGGACTGCTTTGCGTACAAGCTGTCTTTCCGCCATGAAGCTGACCTGCTGTCTGGAGGTAAACGACCTATAAAGTGTTGCGTAAACTCATGATGGTATTCGAGCCGCTCGGGATGTTCAACCACATCCTGATACTCTCTGAAGCCTGCTTCAGGAGATTTAGAGAGCATCTGTCGTTGGGGATAAGCAAATTCACGACTTCGAAAAGCGGCTTACATGGGAATCAGATATAAACTTTCCGCGCTGTTACCATCACATCTGCAGAAGACATGCGTGGATGCGAGTGAGAACGGTCTCGCGGCAACCGTCTGCTTACGCTTCTAGGGATTCCTGTTGATCAAGGTTCAAAAGCGCTATTTTTGGACAGATTTCAGGGATGTCTTGGGCTGGTTGCCCTCGGACCATCGGCGCTACAGTCCGTATGTAGGCGCACGGATCAGCAAGATTTTTGAAACAACAGATCTATGGGAACGACGATGGGTTCCTACAAAGTTGAACGTGGCGGACGACAAGACCAAATGGATGAAAAGCACTCTTGACCTGCCCAGCTCTCGCGGATGGTTTAGTGGACCTGACTACCTTTGGAAGACAGAAAAGGAATGGCTGGCAATGCCGCAGTCCAGCAGAGTTACCGACACGAAGCTTCGAAAGCACTTTCACCTTCACTTCAAGATTTTCGAGCTGATCATCGATACGAGCCGCTTCAGCAAATGATTTGTGCTACTGAAGACTACAGCGTTGTGTTCCTTGCTATCAGCAACAAACTTCAATGCCGTTTTTCTCGAAACCCAACGTTTTTTTTGGAACCAGTTCATAGAACTTTTTGAAAATATTCCTATTTTTACATACGAAATGATCACCTTAACTGTCGCCCTATTATAGAATTAACGAAATTCTACACTTATTTACTCTAAACATTTTACTTTTTCAGGCTACTTCATAACATACATTTCCAAGGCAACAATCTGCTACCTTTCGGACAGCATGATTCTTAGCCCTTGGCTATATGTGGCGGCCTACCTGCCAGCTGCTCTGGCCGGCGGAACCACCGTTGTATGTGCCGGTCTGTTCAGCTTGCTCACGGACATCACGACGGAAAAGAATCGAACCGTCCGAATGGGAATTCTGCAGGCGTGCACGCTAGCGGGGGCGTTTATCGGAATGATGTCCAGCAGTTTCATCCTAGCGTGGACCAATGCCACTACGGTGTTTCTCATTTCCGCCGGGATGATGCTGTTCTCCGCTGCTTACGTGAATTTTGCTATTGTGGATAGTGTCGCCGGTCGACGGACCGTAGCCGGCGGTACCTGTGCGAAGTTGCGGGAAATTTTCCGGTTCGATTTACTGCGTGATCTGTTTAACACTTTCTTCAAGGCAAGATCTGGGTATGATCGGGGAATCATATGGTTGACGGTTGCAATCGGAGCGATTACCGTGTTGGGAACAAGGTCCGGTGACGTAATGTACATGTACACGAGGAAGGTATTCAATTGGACGTTGGAGGATTTTACGCTGTGGCAGTCGGTGGATTTTTTGTCGTTCATTGTCGGCAACTTCTTGGGAATTATAATTTTGAAAAAACTATTCAAGCTGCCGGATATTGCCATCGCCTTCCTGTCGGTGTTATGTTTTGCTGGTGATAGCTTCACGAAAGGGATGGCCACCCAGGGGTGGCAGTTTTACATGTCCACAGGGATAACGCCACTCAAGGGAACGGAAGGACCGGCACTGATGGCCATATCGTCCAGCATTTTGCCGTCGCATGATATTGCAAAAATCTACTCGATGGCGATGTCCCTAACGGCTATGGTGCCGCTTGCGGCATCCCCGCTGTTTACGTACATCTACAGCCGGACGTTAACCTCGACGCCGGCGGTATTTAACTTTGTCGCGTCGGCTGTTTTTTCGATGAATCTACTGCTGGTGGGGTAAGTTTGAAATTTTCCGAACATTTTCCTGCAAATGTTTCCCGATATCTAATGGGCGGCAAATTTGTTTGCAGAGTCATACACGTTCTGTTGAGCAAACGGCGAAAACACCGACGATTGCTGTCGGATGACTCGGCACATTCGGAAAGTGGCGGCAATTACGATAGCAGCCATTGTACTACTATCGACGACGATGATGATGATAATGATGAAGTAATAGCGTAGACTTTAATGTGATAATAGAGTGTACAGTAATGTTAGACGGTGCTTCACACTGGTTGTGAATTATATGTATTATATCGATAATAAATGTCATCCGTTTTTGTCTTTCTACTATAGGTGCCTTTCGGATTACAAACGTTTGCATGTTTTTAGTTTTATTTTTTCATCTTCTCTTTTATGTATAGGTTTTATTTTTCTTTTGTATTGTTTCACTTACATTTAAATACATTTGACATTATCGTTACATTTCCATTTTTACCTATTCTCTCATTTTCATGCCTTGCCAGTGTTATAATTATTTTTAGAGATGCCTTTTCTTGTTTTTTTTTCTTTTATTTTGCTTATTTCTTACTTCAATAGCCATTTTAATAGTGTGTGTGTGTGTTTCTGACTTAAATTATTTCTGATCTAATGATTTCCTTCTACCTTCTGTCGATCATCAGATACAATCTAAGTATAATATTTATTGTTTTATTCTTTTTTATATGTTTTCTTCGCTTTCGCTTTCTCGCCCTCTTCTTAAAATTACAGCCTTTTTCATGTGTGAATTCTGTGTGTAGGTGTTTCTTTATCCATTCACTACGAAATGGGACATAAAATTTCCTTCTGGTCATCGTGATAACAGAATATAGCCGTTTTGTTTTTTTGTTTACTGAGAAGTGTGAGTGTGTATGTGTATGTGGGATTTTCACGACTTTTGTTTCACAAACTTAACGACATTGTCGGTTTCGGTGACTGTTTGGCTGTTACTCTATTCGTTTACTTTAGGATTATGAGGTAATGAGTCTAAAAATAAATAATAAATACAAATTAAACAAAGAGATGCTTTCACGCGATGCATTTAAGAGCTGATCGCGATGAAAACCGTTTGAAATTCAACAAAATTAAGCAAAAAGAAACAACAATCGTTGTCGATCGTCTACGTTTGATTCAACAGAGAACTAGGTTCACTTTCCGTTTGTTCGTTAGCGTAAAGGTTAATCAATGATCAGAGTAGTGTCCTACTTAGGTTTTGCTGATTATTTTCTCTTTCACTAATGATCATATATCCCTGTCTGCTGGAACAGACTTTTGCTTCTTGTTGGCTAAAAGTGATTCTTTTATTATTTGCTTTGCGCATTCGCAGGTTAGATAAATAAGATGCTGCATTTGCTTTTGATTATTTTCTTCGTTTGTTTGTGTTTAGTAAGTATGTATATGTAAGAGTTTTTTTTCACTGTCTACGCTGTGTTTTTCTTTTTAATTTCCGTTAAAAGTAGCTAAAAGAGACCACCAGTGTTTGTAGCACTAGGCGTTGTTCATGCTTGTAGTAGTAGAACTATTTTTTTTTTGTAATCCGTACCATTGTATGTTGTTCTTCTGTAGTCATAAGTATTGCAAAAGGCTGTGCCATTGTTAATTTAATTAATTATTCCTTTGTCCCTTTGTCTAAAATTTGTCAAACTTGAAAGAAGAGCTAACGAGATTTGTTAGACCGCTCTGTATATGTGTGAGTTCTTTTCTTGTAATTTATTTTATTTTCGTTAAAGTAAGGGATTAAACCTCGACTTCGGTAGTTTTATCAGTGGATTATTTTAGCAACTAAGATAGCTTTTAGCGAGTGGTTGTTTTGCTGCGCCCCTCGAGTTACCAGTCGAGTGGCTTCGGTGTGATAAAGATAATTGAAATGGATTAATTGCTCTGAAGTTCCAAAGTTTATTGATTCCTCAGATCAGTGTGTTATTTGACTTCTTTTGATTAATTGATATTGTAAGTAATTGCTTTTAGATTGGATTCATACTTCTACTTAGTATAATGGTTTGCTTTTCAATGCTTTTCAAAACATTACATTTAGGCTTATTGACACTCAATTCAATGTTCTAGTTGATTGACTCAATTGTTTAGTTTTTAAATAGAAGAATTGACAGATTTTCGTTAATTGATTCAAAGGGCTAGTTAAAACTGAAAATTGAAGCGTAAGAATAGGGGAAAAGGTTCGCTTTTAGCACAGAATGGACGAAATAAAAAGCATTTTGTAGTCAATTATTCACCGCCTAGGGGTAGGAAAATATGCGATTAGAGTGACGAAAAATTGCTGTTGATTTGTTAGACAGGATTTGTTATTGTATTCTTTTACCACTCCAACGTTATCATCATTCACTACATATAGTTTTAACGCTGGATTTGTTTTTTTTCTTGTTTTGTTTGCATTTCTCATTCTGCGATACACTACACTGAAGAATCGTACCTTCTGTTTATCTTTGCTAGTAATATTTTATATAGGGGTATAAAGATTTCTTTGAAGTAAAATATTCCACCGCTTCGGATATATTTTTTTTTGTTACTATATTTGCTTCATTCTCGACTTAATATATTTTTTTGTGTATATATACCAGTTTTAGATTTGTTTTTATAGTACAATAGTATATATAATTTAATTCTATCACATTATGTTTTCATATATAAAATTTATAGCTTATCAATATATAAAAGATTTTAGTGGAAATTGTTCAAGTATCATTAGCCAACCTAAAAGAAAATGAACCTTAACAATGGAAACGAAAGAGTCAATCGAAAATCGAAAAAATCAACGCAGCAAAACCTGCAAAATCCGGATACCGGAATGAGAGTCGTTCGTACCGTACCGTACCGTTTTTACCACCCGATCATGGATCACAGAAGGCTGGCGAAAAAACCTGAACGCAAAACGATTCGATGTCACACACAGACAGAGTGCAATGCAAAACTAGACGCCTGATCGCCTGAAAATGGCTGGAACATTCGGGGCCCTAGTGGCGCTTCTATTACTGACCAGATAGATGGCTCGATTCCGGTATCTTTCTAAAGGATAAAATAGATTGGGGGATTGACTGAGAAAAACAATCAAAAAAAAAAAACTAGTATGCAGAGATTGGTTAAGCCAATCGATAGACACAATTTCAGAGACACAATAAAATTTATCCTCCGCAAGTGTATAAATAATCTAATTTGTTTTTTTTTTGTATTTATCTTCCATTTTTTTATGTTTATTCGGTTCTTTCTTGCTATATAGTTTAGTTTATTGATTTTACTTACTCATATGTGTAGTATATTTTAGTTGTATTTTAATGTGTATTATTTCATGTGTTTTTTTTAATCGCATGCTTCATCATGTATATTTTTTTTCTTTTTGACACAACCATATGTACTCATTTTTATTCTGCTTAAAGATGTTTTGCTTCATTTTACACATACTCTTAGCTAGTATTTTAGTCGTAAAATTTCGTCCTTCGCGTACGACGCACGATCGGACGCTAGAGTGCCCTTTCTGCTGTTAAGTGTTCTCTACAGTATTAAGGTATCAGTTTTTTTTAAATAGTAAATATAACAAGTTTTTTTTCATACTTTATTACTAGCAAATGTAAGTATTTTTTCAGTTTACTTCGATGGAGAAAATCAGGTTTGTTCAAATTTTATGCTTTCAAAGAGTTTCACTGCTGTTATTGCTTTTGGGATTAAAATAACTTCGTTTCTTTTGTCTGGGTTTGTCGTTATTGTTCTCATTTTAGTTCAGTTTGTCAAACATGCGTTGTGCTAAATTATCAAAACGGTCTAATTGAAACAACGAATATCGAGAGGAGATCAATGCATGGTTTTTATAACAATCTACAGGAAAGAGCTGTTTGCTTGGGTTTGGGTTGAAGACAAACAATAGTTTGATTAATCCAATGGTTGTCACATAATGCATCCGATTTAGCTTCGTAATTTGGCAGTTCAGTTGTTTGTTTATTCAATGCAAAAATTATAGTTCTAATTACAGGAAACTTAGGGTCTCGTGGCATTTGTTAACTTAATTAGTCTATATAAGGGATATAAATAGATTGAAATAAATAAATAACTTAGACAAGCACGATGAGCCAGCGTAACCATAACCTCACTTAGCCCATCGGAGATTTACTAGATCATCAACGTAGTCGCGACTGAAGCGTGTAGCTATCACTTTTTTGCTAATCTCAGTTAAAATTTTCTAACGTGTAGCGCACCCACGCTTCGCTTGCGGTGCCCCCTACAGAATCCTCTAAATTCCTTCTTCCCAATAAGTACCGTCTACGTATAGCTTATATTTTGGCAAGAGAATCTACTAAGTCCGATTACTTCTTTGCTACTGAGAGAAAAAGACAGAGAGAGAAGTCTTGAATTTCCGATGTACAAATACAATGTAGTTTTACCGTTTGTTTTTTTTCCTAGTGTGTTTCATTATTCGGAAATAATAAGTTTAAATAACAGTTTTGCGTCATTTTCAAACAAACAAATTTATCGCCAGCGAATTTGAATGTTTTTTTTCTGTTTCTTCGAAAACATGGGCGACGTATTATATTTAAGTTTCTTCTTCAGTAGCACTCGCGCCTAAGATATTCACCGAAAAAATGCTCATCTAAAATCATGTCTTCGTGGTTTTTTTTGTTTTCATCATCTTCACATTTAAATTTTGGTTTTCGATTTTAATTATTGTCTGCCTTCATAAGAGAGGTATGTTTTGCACGGGATCCTTACCAAGGGGGCGGGACAATCAACATGATACAGTTTTGGGACAAATGAATGAAGTCAACAACTTTAACTGACCGATGTTAGGGGGGAAAGCGATGCGATAGTATGTTTTTTGTAAATATGACAATCGAATCGTAATCAATCAACAATTTAATAGAAAACTTTCAAAAATGGTAGGAAATGCCTAATAAAAATTTAAAATGTATAAATTGTTTGGAGATAAAATAATGATCCCGCAACATTCCTCTAATACAACAGCTTACTTCTTCCATGATTTGGATCAGATTGGTTTGAAAATATTAAAATTAAACTAATATCTTAATAGAGTGGCATTTTTCATTGATTCACTTGTGACGGCTTTTAGTAAACTTAAGAACTCTTCGACTATCACTAGAGTTTAAATTTGGCAAGGTAAATTATACTCTACGCTGCACTCAGAATAGAAGTGGCTTTGTTAAAAACTGATGTTCCTTTAGTTACTTTAGGTTTGATTCCTGCCAGCATCGCAATGCAACTTCAAGTGCGAACCAGTGCTGCTAAAATCGCACTCTCTTGTACAAATTTTTACATCACTGTTTACAGAACAGGCAGAAGCACTGCAAATTGCAGTAGGCATCCTAACATTGGCGATGAGAAAGCAACGAACTAAGACTGCGAATTACTTAATACCAAAGCATTTGTTACTAGACTTCCTTAGAACGAAATTTTGCTATTTTAAAACTTCCTAGTTCACACATCTCCACCGGCGAACTGACAAGAGATTTGGCTATAAACATAAAAGCTCACATAAAAACGACGAAAGAGGGTTACCCATGGGTGCTCCTTCGGCCTGCAAGTTACCACGTAGAGGAAATTAACTTCTTTTCACTCATACAAAGGCGTAATAATTTCCTTAAACTAAGCTTTCCAAGTGATACCGCTATTATGGGCAGCCAATCTTCGAGATGTGACAAGGCTTCGTTTATTGGAATAGTAGGCCAATACATCAAACGAAACCATTATTTCGACAACGTCAATGTTGTTCGATGTTGGTAATTTTTTGACGAAATCTTTAGTGCTTTAACCTGCTCAAGCAGAAAATTTGTCTGGCACAGCCCTCTGGGCTTTATTTTTACGATGAGTAAGCGCCTTATTCATTTTTGAAAAAGTCATGCGAGGCACATTTTAAAAAGTCCTTACACGTACCTAGAGTTTCTTGGGTATAGGAACATCAATTCAAAACTTTTGCCAAAACTCGAGTTTATCGTATTTTGTTTACTTTATAAACATGTTACAACATGTCAGATTCCAAGCAATTTTGGTTTCATTGTACTCTTACCGCAGTTTTTTGATCAATATTGATCCGTAGAACCATTATAAGGGTGTAATAAAACCTAACTTGTTACCAAGAAATGTTTCCCATCGCAAACAAGTGCCGTAAATGTCAAGATTCCATTAATAAGCAGCAAACAAATTGAGCATCTGAACGCAATCAAGCAGTTGAGTTAGTTTAGATATTCAAAACACTTTTTACATCAGTTTTTATTCTAATCTTAGCTGAAGTCTTTAAAGTACTGGAATGAATCCTAAAATACGTTTAGAAAAACTATCCAACTGACAACAGTTTATCTTGAAAAAGTTCGTGCAACATTTTTCGTTCTACTAGTCAAGCTGAATAAAAGAAAAACAACCCAGAGCTGAATTTCTGTAACTGGCCCGATTCTCGCCAGTAAAATTCGTATAACATTTCGGAAGAATCGATTGCCGATCCACCGACTCTTCCCTCCCTAATAGTACAATTTTTAAACGCACGTACCACATCCGGAACTGCACACCAAAACCGTCGCATTCATGAAAACCCTATAGGGTTCACGATTGACCCCGAACCCTCCACACCGGTGGTGCGCCGCCAAATTAATCAAATTCGCTGTGATGCCGAAAAAACCTCTACGCTACAACAACGTAAAATCTGAACCGCAACGGTCCGTTCAACAACAAATAACAATAACAACAAAACAACTCTAAGGATTTTTCTTGTAATTTTTGGAAGACATCTGATATCATCATCATCATCATCATCGTGATCCGGGTGGATGGGTCGCGGTTTCTGGTGCCCCTGGAATGTGGTACCCCTCCCCTCCTCTTGCCTCTGATCTGTTCAGCGATTCTATGTCCAAATAAACGAAAGAAAAAAAGTCCGCCACAAGTGAAACAGCACGTGCCACCCTCGTCAACCTATCTCGCAACAACGCCTCATCATCCGGGGTGTTTCTTCTTCGTCGGCTCTAGCTCTAGCTACGCACGCGCAATCTCTCTAATAATGACTTCTTCTTCTTCTTCTTCTTGTATTCTTGTTTGTTTTCCGCTCTCGCCGCAATTCCAAACCTACGTGTGTGTGTTTTACTATGTGTATGTATTTGTGTGTTTCGCTATGCTCGCGGTCTGTCAGTAGATGAAAAAAAACCCAAACTTCTTTTTCTGATCAATATAATGTAAATGTATAATTTCCTTACTCGTTTAATATATTCTAAAAATATCACCGACTTGTTTTTTTAGTAGATTATATTTTTTTCTTTGCATCTTTTTTTTTTAGACATGAAAATGGGTGTATATATTTTCCTTTGTTTTTCTTCTTTATAATTTCCTATGTATAAATTAATATCCATTCTACTAATAGATTTATGCTCGGATCATCTTTCTTGTTTTCTAGCCCCACCGTCTCACATGGTTTTCTGCTTTTGCGGCTTATAGTGCAACCTGGAATTGCATTCTCGTTATTTCGGTAAAAATATTATTACTACCTTTATTATTTTTTTATATATATATTTTGCAGTGAATCTCTTGCGCTCCGCTGTTTTTTTTTTTCTTCGTTCCAAGTAATGGGGATAAATGTCAATAGTGTGATGTTGTATAGTGTATATAATGATCATTTATTTTATGTTAATGTTTTTTTATCTTCGTTTTTTTCTGCTGCTGCTGCTACGTTTCTGCGCGCATCCTTACGCCGGTTTTTTCTTACTCTGTCTATATACTTTATTGCTTACTTGTAATGCATAAATAAATTACATTCTCATTTCGTCACCGACTTCACATTCTACGATTCTGCTTACACGGCTGCATTTGCTTCTCTGTTAAATACATATATTTGAATCTCAATAGAGATAATATTTCTTTTTTTTGCTAATGCTAAGGTTTTATACTTATATTTTCTTCATATTTATTCTATGCTTTTTTTTGTTAAAAGAGTTTGCCACCGTCACAATGATCGCCTTTTCTTGTCGACTTGTTGCTGACTTCTTACACGTAGAGATATAGAGATTATCACTAAAAAGAGTTTTTATTTTCCATCTGTTCTAATATTAGTGGGTTTATGTACTTCTATGTATGTTTGTGTGTAGGTGTCTGTGTGTGATACGGTATCTGCATCTGGATAGATATACGTAGAGAGAGAAGAGAGGGATAGTTTCTGACGGCTTGCGAAATGTCTCACTTTCAATTGTTATAGTTTTTTTTCTTTTGTTTACTCGAGTTTAGAGCTAAAATTGAAGTGACTGGTATTTTCTTTATTACATGTTACATATTAGAATCACTGCTTCGATTTTGGTTTGCTTGAGTAGTAGAAGTTTTTTTTCGTCGTTTTAAATCAAAAGGTACTAGTATTACCCATCCTTTACATTTCATCGACCATTTCTTCGTCTATGGATGACAGCACACAAGTATGGAATCTCAGTTCTATGCTTAGCAAACGATTGGATCTTAAAAATTTAACGAATCTTTTCGCGTTCATTATTTGTATTCACAATTTGCTTTCAATCAATCGCTAGTGGCGTTCTTGTATGACTTTTCATTTTCATTTTTTTTCGTCTGAGATCTAGCTGTCTTGCATTATTTTAGCTTTTAGAGGGATATAAATATGCATTTTGATTTCTTTTGTCTGCACTTATCTTATCGTTATAATTTCAAATATTATTATCTGCTAGAAATGTCGTAATATAATATGTGTATCTGTTTAGTTTCATATATAGAGGACTGTTGCTTGTTGCTGATGGTTGTTACACTAGAATCTACGTTTTTTATCTTATCAACTAGTCTGATGAGTTCTGCATGTCAAGATGTCACTATTTATTTTCGGTTTCGATTCAAACTTCAAAGCGCAATGGAAGAGTTGAAGTGTAAAGGAAATAATCAACAACTTTTTCTCCAGTTTCATCAGGGAACGTAAGATACTAAGTCAATTGTCTAAAGGTGTGGCAAAAGCGGTGGACCTGATCTATCCAATTATAAAACTCAATTTTTTTGAATGAATTAAATGAATTAATTGGTAATCAAATAATGTCAAAAGGATTCGTGTTGTAACAGAATTTGTTTAATTGATCACATAAGTATTACTATAATTATAAATAATTATTGATTAAAAAATAGATGAAATAACGTTATTTCAACTTGATGAGTATGTTCCGTCAGATAAAAGCGTAAGCACGTAAGACAAACTGGGCGGTTAGCACAATGACTTTGAACATGATGAACGATAGACATAGAAAACTACTAACAAACACGGCAAGAGAAGCCGCGAATCAAATGTTTGCTCACGTATTGCGAAAATCAGAACTACTCGCACGTTGAGTTCGCGAAAATGTTAAAAGTGTCAAAAGCAATTGTTATCGACATAATAAAACTGTTTGGGGAACGTTTGTCTACAGCCCAGGAAGCCTGAATCGGGAGGAAACCGAAAACTGGAAGCCGCAACGCCATCAAGAAGAGTGCTCAGTACTTTCAAACGGAAGCCCAAGAATCTGGAAATGTCTTCTACCACCGTGCATTTACGTGCATCCGAGAAATACACGAAAACGAATGTTTAGAAATACGTCTGCTGCCTTCTCTGATATAAAACGATTCATCCGTGCTGTTTTGGTCGGATTTGGCACCCTGCCATTTCGGAACAAAGCCAATGAACGGTATGCCGCCAACAACGTGCAGGTATAGGGCCCTCCTAACTCACCAAAGCACCGCCTATCGACATTGAGTCATCGTCAAGCGGAACCTGAAGAAGACCTAAAAAAACTGTTAACGGCAAACTGGCAAGAACCAGTTTACGGCAAAACGGCGCTCTGTGGCAAACAAAATGATGGCTGTATAGAATCTGATAGCAGGAGTAAACGGAAGGCTCGGCAAGTCGCAATCGACTTATTTTTGTTTCGCAAACTTCGTGACAGAATTCCGTATACTATTTTGCAACGAGCTGAATTTTTGGCGGACCCCAGTCCCCATTTGGGATTCGTGAGCCCCATTGGGAAATGCTGCTACTTTAGATTATTTTTTCTAATAGAAAAAAATTCGATTTGGGTGTCCCCGGTGTATTCACGGGCTATTGTCGATATCTACTAAAAAGATCCAGAGTATTTCGGAGTACTTCGCAATTTCGAGAGGGGATTAATGGGTTGGCTGCGGTTTTGTGCATCTGAAAAGCTTAATCCGGCACTTACATCTTACAGGTAGCACTCACTAGTATTTACTCCAGTTTGGCTACAAAACTTTGGCTTAGCACCTGTAAAATTGAACATTTATGGTAGCCGGCCAGCAGATCATCTGTAGAATCATTGTACGATGGCAATACGCCAACAAGAAGAAACGTAACAGCATTGATGAGCTGATAGTGGCAACGTCGGAGCCATGGGAATATTTTGGATGTGTTTGAACAATCCGTTAGCTAATAATACTAAAGGTATGCACTAAGGAGGAACTACCTACGGACTGGTTGAAAGGTTTCACATGCCCTATTTACAAAAAGGAGCATTGACTTGTGTGTAACAATTATCGAGGCATTGCTCTCCTAAATTCTGCATACAAAATTCTCTCCCGCGTTCTATTTCATAGACTGAGGCCGTTGCAAGAAACGAAGGCAGTTTTCGACAGGGACGTTTCACGATGGACCAAATGTTCACCTTGCGACAAATCCTCGATAAATTCTGGGAATTCAATTTGCAGGCTCATCATTTGTTTAAAGATTTCAAAGCGGCATACAATTCAATTAAACGAAATGAGCTATGACGGATTATGCTTAAACATGGTTTACAAACAAAACTGATTAGGCTGGTTCGTGCTACCCCACAAGATGCTAATTCTTTCGGTGGTACTCTATGGCCACCATGTGTGGACGTTAAAAGAGAGCGACCAACGATCTCTTGGTGTTTTTGAGCGTAAGATCCTGCGATCAATTCATGGCTGCATAAGGAGTGTGGCACAGGCACATGAATCACGAAACATGCCAAGTATACAAAGATTTGGATATTTGTGAACCGACTAAAACACGGCAAGTTACAGTGGACTGGCCACGCAGCAAGGATGCCGGATGAGAGACCAGCGAAAACAATATTCAGCAGAGAACTCGACTGACGACTTTAAGACAGACATTGTACCCGTTAGATGAACCCTGTTAACGAGGATGCTAGAACAGCGGCTGCTAGGGGCAATTGGAGAGAAGCAGTCCAAGACTGAGAAACGTGGAGACGGCTCCGAAATTCGGCACTGATTCAACAGGTGGATTGTCACCTACAAAGTAAAGTATGTAAGTATGGGAACATTTTGGAATGGGCATTTCAAAACACTTGGTTGTGAGTATACCCAATAGGGTTCTACAGGGTTACGAATTTAAAAGAGAAGTGCGGTTTTAAAAAATAGCCGCCGAATTTCAAGCTAAGAAGCTAGAAAATCGAAGCATAATCCAACAGATTAGAGGACTGCCTTACGTAATCTAATAATTTATGCATATCGTGTAAAATGTATAACGTACAGTATGTTTAAAATATATATAACTGACGTCCCCATTATAATCCAAGTAACAATTTGAGTTTTATTACACTGGTATGATGGTTTTATGGTCAATTTTGGCCATAAAAGCTGTCATAAGTGTGTGATAAGACCCAAAATTTAACAATTAAACAAGTAAGCAGTAAGTAGATTGCACTGCCAATCAAATTAAAAAAAAAACACCACAATTGAAGTTGTACCTTAGTTCCCTTGAATCACCTAGTTACGTGTATGTCAATATGCAATATGTACCAGCGTCAGAAAAAACGTTCCTATATTGCGCGCCTACTAGAGTCAAATATTGTTCTTGTTTTTTTTGTTCGTTTGTTTGTTTGTTTCTATTTTTACGCATCTCTCCATCTTTGTCAGCAGATGCAGACAGAGTGTAATGAAATTCATCATAATGTGACAGAATAAAATTTGGCAAATTTCTTCGTTAGCATCACAACAAGGAGGAAAGCAGCAGCTACACATACTTTCGTTCGAACAACAACTCAATTGCATCCATCCAAAATGTTCCGTGCAAATCCCGTTAGGGTTTGGAGGATTCCACACAGTAACCGCGGTTCACATTGTTCGATGCAAAAGGATCCTTGTGGTTGTACTAATCAACCGATTAAGTGTTCCGAGGAGCAGCAGCAGAGATCATTGCCGTGCTGCTTTCGTGGTAGTAGTAGTCTCGCATATTTGTCCTGATGTTTGTCTCCTTTGAGGGTTTGGTTATTTGGAAGCAGAGGGGGGCATGGGATAATCCGTTTTTTGGGGTTTTGGTATCGATAACAATAACAATAAATTCCATATCAAAACATTTCGTTTTTTGTTTGTTTGCAACTGCTATGCTTCTGCGCGCACGGCTTGAAACCTTCGATTTAAAATGTGTTGTTGTTGTTGTTGTTGTTGTTTTTGTCTGCTTTCTGTGAGTGGGGTGTTGTGCTCTCGTCTATGTGTTGTGAACAAAGTGAATTCTCCAATGTGTTGTCTGTCCTAGGTTAAGTGCGACAAGATTTTTTTTTCTATTGCTTTGTTTGTTTTGTTGTATGAGTGACACAATATATCTGCCTGTCTAGAGTAAGTGTGATCATTATGATGAACTTTTTGTTTACGTTCTGTGCCTTTGCAATTTCACTCTGTGAGTTTCGACAATGTCTATTGATCACCGCTTCTTTACCCAACACTTTTTTTGTTATCATCATTCCTGCTAGAAAGTACTTATGTATACGTTTGAATTTATGTACGTGTATGTGTAGGTGTATTACTGGTATAGTGGGCTACATAAATTATTATTGTTTTATTTGATCGTGTTTTTCTTGATTGCTCTTACAATCCTAAGGAGGATGCATACCTCCGTGTTTACTTAGTGCTAATGTTTTATTTTCAAGTACTTTATACAGCTGCCCTTTTCTAGAGAGACAGTGGTAATATCTCGGTATTCACCTGTTTTCGTGTTGAATGATTTTAGATTTATTTCGTTTGCATGGCGTTAAAAAAACCGAGGAGTAAATTGAGCAACCGATTTGTTGTATAAAAAATTACCGAATGTGTATACCTACGTATGTATGTTTATTGTGTATGTCTTGTCGTGTGTGCATTGTTTTTGCCAAACAAACCGAAAATACAGGTGAGACTGTACCCTCAAAAAAAAGTATCATTGCTCTCACTTATACACAAAATGGCGCCAAAAACCTTTGGAAACTAGCATTGAATAACAAAGCGATATCGCTAGCAACAATAAATATTAATAAAAAAGAAGAAAAAACAAACAAACAATTTTGCAATGGTTGAGATGGACTAATTCATATTTAACAATGATGTTTTGTATCTTCAATATTCGGCCCAACAAGTTGTTTTGCTATATGCTATATTTAAATCTATGCTTTCGCTGACTATGGCTGGAGCTGATTTTCACGTCAGCTGAGGCTGCTGCTGTTATCGACTGCACAAGATGTATTCAACAATTAATAAGAAAACAAAAAAAAACTCTTTCGAATACAAGCCCAAGTTATATAAAAAAAAAGATTGATGGCAAATGAAAGGAACTTCGTCTGACGGGCATTTTAAGCTACAATTTTCTATGTCCGACTGCGATGCTACTCTACTGCGAAATACTATGCATTAGTGATTTTTTCCTTGCAATATGTGGAATATGTAACATGGTCAAAATTGCTTTCAAAAAAATACATTTCGACCAGACCCGTTTTCACTCGCTGTTTTCATCCTCCTACTAAAACCGATGTAACAATTAGCTCATGGTGTGTGGCATCAGGCGACATTTAAAAAAGCTTGGAACTCAGTCGAATTTTCTAGAGAGTGAATCCATACAGTTAAGCATCATCAATTTTTTTTTGTTTTCATTCCAACCAAAGCTCGAAGAGCAATCGAATGCTAACCTTACTGCACTATTTCCATCTGTGAAACGCAGGACCAAAAGAAAATGTCTACACTGACTACAACCGCCCGGAAGGCAACCCGCGAAAAAAAAACTACGACCGCGCTGACAACCAAGAAAGACACATAGTGCGATTTCTTGATCGTAAAATTACGATATGGTTGAATGCTAAATGCATTCGAAGTACGTTACATTCCAACAAAACAATCACTAGCCTAAAAATACGCGATTCCATCGTTCGACTCCGTGTGGTTACGTGTGTGTATGTGTATGAAACGTCTATCAACGATCGTCCTTTTATCTAGTTTTCTGGTTATCCTTGTTTTCTTCACGACAATGAATTGTTCAATTCATTATCCAATCTAGCAAATGTATGATGCAAACCCTGTGTCTTCGTTATGAAAAACCAAGAATGAATAGAGAAAATGCTTTATATATTTTTTGTTTAGTAGTAGAAAATGTTTCTAATGATATTTATATAGTTATAATACTTCAAAATAAAACCTAGATATGGGCCTGAAATTTACGTATCGACGTTCACAATCTACGGTACAATCGGTAGGTAATAGATTTGCAACAACAAATGCCAGACTGGATGATGTGTTACTTTCTGCGAACTCTCTTCTCTCGAACCCCAAAATGTTTACTTGAATACTATCTGTCCGATAAGGTGTTCTTCAGCACGTCGGTGTGTAGTGTCGGTCGCAAACAAATTATACCATGTAACTGGGTATGTGCTTGTGATGCTGTTCTTCTTCAGTGTATGCTGTTTTCCGGCTTGTATATATAATATCCTTTATGTATAAGTATATATATTTTTTTACTTTGTTTTAGTATTATAAATATGCAAATATGCGCGTACTCCTTGCTCCAATGTACGTTCTTCTACCGGCTAGTTTGCATTAGCTCTACCCTCTCTACTAATCTACTATCTGACTCGGACCTCTTTCGCATTCGCTGGCCTAGCTCAAGTGTTCACCTGCTTCCTTCTTTTCTTCTTTTTTTTTACAGTTACGATAATCGCTAGTAATAAGTTAATAGTAATATGGTTCAACAATATTTTCACTTCAAAAAGTAAAAAAGATTCAACATTCCGCCAAGGAATCGTACCATTCCCGTGCGGTTTTTTTCACGATTTAACACTCTGACTCGTAAGTTGTCTTTTTGCCCACTGAGTGGAATCTGTCTTTTTCTGAGTTTGTTTTTAACTGTCGTTATTCGATGAAACAGCAGTCGTGTAATAATTAAATACTCTTCGTTCGCTAGAAAATCGGAACGCTTGATTTTTTTCCTTCTTTTGTCCCACAGTTTACCTTATCCCATTCTCTAATTGTTAGGTCAGTTTCTCTGAAGCAGTTATTTTTAGTAATTCGCATCATCCGTACAGAATCGGAGAAAAAACACAGCAAATCATTCAGGACAGGAACAGAACATGGCAGAACCATAATTGAAAACATCATTTTTTACATGGATTTCTCTCTCTCTTCGTGTGTCCCCGCGCCGTGTGCGGAGTCGCTCGCTCGCTTTAATTCTATCTCTAATTGCGGTGATGATTGTGTATAGGTCTCCCATTTCGAATTTATATATAAATCACGCAATAATATACACTAAATTATTCGATGTTAGTAGACTCTGATGAGAGCTTGTTTGCTTGCCTGTCTGCGCGCCAGTGCGTCCACAATCCTCTTTTAGCGTTGCTTGTATTGTGCCGGTTCCGGATTTGCCGTTCAGTGTGCCGGGGGAAGCTAGATGCAATACAATGCGGGCGAATGATTGTTACTAAACAATATGACAGGAAAAAAAAACGAACGAACAGATCATCCCGCATTGAGAGCTCCCACTCAGTACAGTCGTGTAGTGGTTGTGTGTGCGCGCTGCACACTGAAAGTCTCGCGTTCCGAATCACTAATTATATTTTCTTTGCTCTGACTTCTTGCTTTGCTACTTATTGCATTTTTGTTCTGTATTATTAGGTTCATCATTTAAGCTAATGGATTTTTATCTAGTTAGTTTATTTATATATAGATGTGTTTTTTTTTTCTTGTATAAATATTACTCATGATAATAAATAAGTTTCTGTTTGTCTAGTTTGTTCTCTTTATTTTAACAAGGGTAGATTCCTGTAAGAGAGAACGACAATAACAGGAAAGAGACAGAGAAAAAAAAAAGAATATGTAAATCAAATTCTGATGATCAATTCTGACTTCGATTTAGACAATGCTTATTTTCTATTAAACAGTCAAGCACGATGAAAAAGATACTGTTTGAGGACAGAGATTTGTTTGTCTAGGTTATGAAAAAAAACTGAATGAATTTTGACAGGTTTCTCCCCTTCAAGAAGCATCTTTTTCTCTTATAGCTAACTTCTCGTGAACTCTGATACTCCACACTGTCTCGATTGGCTGAAAGTGGTCCGCGTGTCAACAAAAGAAATCAAACTTATTGCTCAATAGTATTCGTTGCCGTCTGCAAAAAAATAAACAAGTGAAAATAATAGATTGTTAAATTATGAAAACAACTCAACAGCAATGCGGTACGAGTGCGAACTGATTAGGCATTGTTAGCAACAAAAAACTACGGGTACGAATATTAGTCAAATTTACCTCAATTGGATTAACCGACTTTTCAAAGTGCTAAAATAAATAACGGAACAAAACTGATAGGCGAACACCACTCTTAGCCAGTCGAACAACACTAGTCTGGAGCGTCACTGAAAAAAGCCTTGCGAACTGCGATAGCCGTCCAGACACTTAATGGTGGGAAGTTACAATAGCTAAATCAGGCTGCTACACATAATTACATAGAATCAATAGCGTTAGGTCAATCAATAGTAAGGATAGAATGTCTTCTTTTTCTATTCGATCATATATCAGCACTAAGAAGAAACTAAAGTTGGTAAACAATAGCAAATATTGCGTCTTTCACTAACGCCGAACATAAGTCAATGATAATTCATGGGCGAAATTACTAATTTTAAAGCCAAGGTTGCTAATTGAATAAAACGATAACTAGTTGCAATCTATATAACTGGCAGGACTTCATAATCTGCTTCTGCGCGCGCTGTTTGTTGATGCTATCGATCGGATCGCCAGCCAATCGCCACAATATTTCCCTCTCGCTTGCTATTCATTCTTCTGACTTCCTTTTTTTCAAGCAACGTGCATTTTGTTTTGTTTATTATTGCTTGCAGAACATCAAACTTACATACCTTGATAGTTCTGAGGCCAAATTGTCGGAACATTCTGGAAAAGAAAAAAAGGAAATTATTAATTACTACTGGAAAAAAGATTGAAACGGATTGTTAACCATCGCCTAGAATTCCTTTCCCCAGTAAATTATTCCCCAGAAAGCATCGTCCTCCAAAAAACCATTCCCCTGAATGTACCATCTCTCCGAAAGTACCATGCCCCAAATAGTAAATCTTAGAAAACGAATAAAAGACGAGGTGTTTAAGCTGTCGCAAAGTAGTAATTTGTAATTTGTGAAATGTAGTAATTCGGCTTAGTCAATTGTAGGGTATATGCTGTCCTTACTTGCTGCCGCTCATTTGGACTCAACTAAGGAATAAGCCCTAATAGTCAGTAAACCTAGAAAAATGGAGGTGGTTTCAGAGGAATTCTTTTGGGGCATGATTTTCTAGGGAATGATTAGTTCAGGGGAGTGACTTTCTAGGGATTGGTTCTCGAGGGAATTGTATACAATAATCGAAACGCTATAACAGCCTAATCTTAAAAGATACCTAAAGTCGCCTGCTCTTAGTAGCTGGTCTGGCCCCAAAGTATCGCCCATGCTTATGAAGTGGGAAGTTAGTTTGTTCTATGAGTAATATTTGGTCCATAACGGTGACTCGAAGGTTCTCCGGCATCGAAGCCAGAATAGGCTAATCGAATGACAAGAAGTTGGCTGACTGTTTGTCCTGAAATAGTATTGATGAAGAACACAATATCGGCCATCTTATCCTTCAAGTGGTCCTGCGGCCAGGTCGTGATAAGAAGGTAGCTGTTCTCCGTTCCATCCGCGATTTTTAAAAACAAATCTAATGAATCTCTTCTGGATTCCTTATACTCGCTGAATGAGTTACGTAAATCGAGCACGAAATTGCATTGGAGGAATCAAGTTTGCTATTAACAAAGAGCTTGGGAATCGTCGAGGCAACAACCAAATTTTCTAAAGAGTGAAAACAGTTTCAAACTCTCTTTGATCATGTTATCAACATGCAATAACTTACAAGTACCTATAGAAAGGATGCTAGAACTTTACTCTGACATAGACTGATGGCTTTATCTTTAACCCATTATGGGCTAGAGTATAAAATAACTCATGAGCGCACAGTCTCGTAGCGTCTTTCTGCACAGCCCGCTTACGATGCCAACATCTCGTGAGCTGCCAATACCCCGGAGCGCGAGCGGCATAGATAAGTACACACTCGCAAAAACTCCCATGGATTGCGACGAAGGCAAGTCTGAAAAAGACGCTCACGACAGTGTTCGTTAGAACGAAAACGCGCCTCTGAGAAAATTAGACCACACGAATCTGGGCTGGGCAAACATTAGTCTTTTGTAGTATGAAATCTTTAATCTAAAAGGTCAGCAAAGATTCAATGAAGCTCTGATAGTAACCATTCTTCAGGTAAAACTGCTCCGATATATAGAAAATGTGTATTTGGTTGATAATAATTCGATAATACGTTGCTAGAATTTGTTTAGAATTGAAGGCTTGCATCAAAACTTTGTGCAGTTTAGCTCACTAAATTTTAAAGTAAGCAATCATATTCATTGGCTAGCGATAGTTTTGTCTCAAACTTTAGGGCGTTTCATTTGGGTTAGAAAATTCATAGAAATTTGCATGTATGTTTATAGGCTTATTATTATTAATAATAAATAAGTGTTTGAAAAACTCGCGGTCTCTTACTTTCCTACAAAACTCTAAGCAAATTTTTCAGATTTTCTAGGAGAACACACTGCGTCCCAAAAATGCAAAAATTTGAACTTGTTTCCTGGTGTCTTGCTTTCATTTCAATATAGTGTCGCACGTTCAGTTATCGCAAATTTAAGCTTTATTTTTCCTAAGCCCCACGAGACTATAGGGTAGAATAGGGCAAATGGAGACGTGAAATCAGTGTGTCACCTTGAAGGTTAAGTCAAGTATTCCAGGCCTGACGTGAGTATCTAAAACAAGATGGTTCAACTGTTTGAAAAAAAATCCCGACTTTTTTCCTGACCCGATCTGGCTTCTTCCCGACTGGGACTAAATTTGTTTTTTACGGCAACTAAGCCAGGAAACCTTAGTAAGTCTGTGCTGGATTTCAGGCCAATACGATGCAGGAGAAAATTTACTTTCAGACGAACATGCCAGATGTACCTTAAACGCTATATTCACTAATCCAGAACCATTCAGGGAGATTTTGGGCTAAAGAACAAAATGAAACAATAAGGAAACCTAAAAGTTGGATAGCCTTACAATCGCTCAACCAATCAAAAAATTATAACAAGTCAAAAAGCCTCAATACAGAGAGATCCAAGCTGTTTACCAGTCTCATGGCAACTCTGAGCAAATATCATTTTGGAAATCTTGGTTGCGTAGAAGATGATTCTTGTAGCTTTTGCAATACCGAGAGTGAAACCTCGGAGCATTCGCACCGCAATTTCGAACTTTAGTATTCCAAAAATTACATGTCCAAACAGATCTGGTTTGCATAACCGATCAGGCTGATTACTTTTATAAGCCAAGTCTGAATGCTAGGGCTGGAAACATGTTGCAGTAACATTGTAGCAACGAACACAGCTTGAAACGTTGGTGCGTAAATCCATAAATTCCCGATTAGAGCAATTTTTGCCAAATTTTCGACTTTTTCCCGATAGGCTCGAATTCTTAACATTTTTCAAATTTCCTGCTTTTGCTGAGCGCGTGACATCCCTGCATTTGACTTCAGTTTTAGAGGTTAAATAAGCGGCATTGATTTCTGGGATTCCAAAAGCAGTTTTTATGGCCACCAAAACAAGAGATAAGGTAAGGAACGAGTTAAGCAGTGTTACCTATTTTAATCAGTTGAACATAAATGATCCGAAAATGCACTTTTTTATTCATATTTTCAAAATCTTTTGATAGGATCATCTTCACAAATCACTTAAACATACATTTGATTAACACAAACGCAATTTACTGGGTTTCCGACAAGAAATATGATGAATTAAAAATTGTTGTCCAAAAACGTACATTTTTCAGCTGCTCTTCAGCAATCGCCACCTCGCTACTAACGAATTCATCAAATTTTCAGCACTGATTACAACCACTCTGAAAGTCAAGCACTCAATTGTCACATACCATATTATTCAGTCTCTTTTTTTCTATTATCTAAGGCTTTGTCACTAGCCAAAAGTTTTATTATTTTCTAACAAAACTGAAAACAAATTCTGAATTGACGGAACCTGTTCACCACTAGCAGCAGCTGCAGCACAACTGATGAACTATCGTGTTGCCAAGACACTGTTTCGGTTCTGGAAATAAGAATTTTAAGTTTGAAATTACCTGAAACCTCCTATGGTGAAAACGTGGTTCTATACTTTCAAGAGAAATGTATGTTCATAATTAATTTTTCTTTATTAAAAACAACACAAAAGACACCTTTTTCAATAATTTTCGAAGATTTTCTCAGTGATTTAATAAAGCAACGATGTGTTTCAATGTTATTTGCTTTGACAACACTGTTCTGATCGTTTGTACTCGGATCGTTTATACTGTTATATGTTTACCTCTTTTGTTCTCCCACCATCCTTATGAACAGCGAGTGAGACGTCAAACTCGCAGTTTCCCATAAGAACACTAGAGAATAAAAGAGACGACGAATACCGTTTGCCGAACGGTGCAGTGAGTGTATGCCCCGATAAACAATTTAGACAGATGGCATTTTACGCATCTGTGCCGATACGCTATGCCGATTACGCATCAGATGCCGATTAGTAGGTCGCGGATAGGAACGCGAACTTACTGAATAGGGGGAAAAGTTCGAGGGATTTTTTAACGGGACGTAAAAAAATTCAGATTTCAGGATTGCTTAAAATAGCACCTTGCGAGTAAAAATGGGTTCGGTGTGTTCAAAATTAGTTCCGCCGCTCCAACTTTTAAAGCGAAAAATCAAAACAACAATAGTGTCTTCCAATGGTAACAGCTTGAAGAACTAAAGATAGCAAGAAGATTGGTATGCTGATATCCCCCACTTAGTCCACCCATCGTTTGTAATAAGGTAAAACAATCAGTGACCCGTTTAGACTGCTTAAAACTAGTTCTTTACCCTATGT
The DNA here is from genome assembly GCF_943734655.1 of Sabethes cyaneus. Classification (NCBI taxonomy): domain Eukaryota; kingdom Metazoa; phylum Arthropoda; class Insecta; order Diptera; family Culicidae; genus Sabethes; species Sabethes cyaneus. The sequence goes on along the minus strand of NC_071354.1, from coordinate 189,729,886 downwards.
TCACGAAAATGTATGATTGTGTTCTTTGCATCCGTCAGACGAGTGTCTGAACGTTTATCTGAAGTACGCTTCCACTTGCACACTTCCGCTTGCCCCATTACACCCTATTAGATTCGTAAAATTAAGGGGAATAAAGCTTAAATATGCGATAACTTTGAAGGTAAAGGTACTAGACATTTGCAGTTTACTACAAAAACGTGTGTTTTAAGTGCTTCGACAATTGTCTATAAAAATGTATCCTTGTAAAATGCAACTAGCAAAAGTTAGATATAAAAAACTTATTTAAAAGAAACTTCCAAATAAATTTTTTTTTTAGAAAAGTTGTTTGTTTTGACATTTGTACAATTTTGCTAAAAAAATCTCAGTATTTTATCATAATAAACCATGACTAATCTTTGACACTTTCATATTATGAAGGGCATTCATACAAACAAATGTAACACATTCAATATATTGCAAAAATTAAGGCAAAATCGCTGAAAAAAAGTATTTGACCTCTTTGGACCAAAGCGCATTGCTTATTTCAAAGTACCCGAAAAATTTTACAAAAACCCATGCTCTAATTCGTAGAACGGGTCAGTCCCGGTGTAGTGGTTAGCGTTCACGCCTCTCACGCCGAGGACACGGGTTCAAATCCCAACCCCGCAGAAGTCACGAATGACCCAAGCTGCTAAAGTGACTATAATATAACAAAAAAAAATTCACAAAAAAATTTTAAAATATTATTTTCTAGTTCGCTAATTCTTTTGGTGCTAAACATTTCACGTCGGCTGGAAGTTAGGCGTTCAATTCTCGCCGGACTGAGCTATCTAAGGGTCGAAACGTCAGATAGACATATAGTCATGAAGATAAAAAAAATCCAAAACGTAAAATCAATTATGGCACGGTTTCTGTTTTATCAACACAGATGACACGAAATTCAAAGTCCGACTATATTCTAGATGAGGATTATAGATCGAAAATTTATCGCTGTTTTTCAAGTTGAAATTTAATGAAATTAATATGAGTTGAAATGAGCATAAAATTATTTCTCTTTCTATTCTAACTAAAACCCTGTCGGCAAAGAGGGGCGAAATGTGAAGCGCACAAGCCGGTAAACGCCATTACACGAATTTCAGTTTTATGCAATTGAATAGAAAATAGAAAAAGTCCCACGATGCTCTCTTGAAGCACCTCAGGTCTCTCGACTAGGTACGTCTCAATTTGAATTAATTTTTTTCTAAATGATGTCCAAATCCATGTAGTTTTTGGTAAAACTAACGGCCATGTGCCTGAACAGGCCAGTAAAACATAGTGAAAATTAGCGTACAAAGTAGCAGTATCCAAGATAATGAAAATAATTGTAATCAAGTTTGCTGAACATCGCTTGCATCCACAGGATCGCTCGTCGACACGAAGCTATGCCACCTTAGAAGAACTGTTAGGTGCTAGGCTTCTGTAATATTTTAATAACCAGAATAAAATCAGTTTCAGATACCTTCAAACTTAATTTGTGTACTGAAAAAATTTCGTCAGTATCAAACATCAAAATATAGTCATCGCTGTTTGCAAAGCTGTACTGTCTATTGATCGATCTGCACCGCACAGAGTTGAATATCTAAACCAACTGATTCTCTCAATCTGTGAACCATCCGAATCTAAAATTGAGTTTCCAATTATCTACCTATGTGCACATTCCGTGTTCCTATAATCACCCAGGAGCTTTCCGGTCAATTTAACAGTTGCATTTTATTGTAGTTCCCTTGGTAGGGTCGTTAACAGCATCGATTGGCATTCGCTAATCAAAGCTACTGCTTCCTTGGCGCGGAACGCACGTCATAGCTACGTAGGCGAGCAATTTGCTAGTGCCGGCCCAACGCGATAGTACTCAAATTGCCTGAATATCAGTATTCTAGTAATCAATCAGTCAACAGAGGAAAAATAGTGGTATTATTATTTGCCATACACAAACAAATATGGTTTGAAAATAATTAAATATTGCAATAATTTAGATACGATTCTGCCTATCGAAATGACAGGTATTAAGCATTATTTTGTTAAGTTTCTTGATCCACTTATGCGGCTACAAAGTTACCTTGTAGACGCCTCATCGAAAATGACTTTCAGAGTGACCTTTCGTGGGGTAACGTGACTCAGGTGCCTAAAGTGAGTCGAATAGTGTGACGATGCAAATTGAGCCCGGAGTTAAATATTCAAACTTATTCATCTTTATACTCCCACTGGGTCTCAAATTTGACAATATTTCACACCGCACGAACGAAGATTCTAAGCTTATTTCTAGCATATATTGGCTCTTACCATTGGCACACTGTAGTACTGATAAAACGGCTGATACGGCATCGTTGGCGGATAAATAGTTGGCACACCTGGCGGGTATACTGTCGCAAACTGCTCGATTGGGATATTGTTGATCGTCGGCGTTGGAGGAGTGGCTGCGTAGTACACGGCACCGTTCGTTGCACAGATTGTCTGCGGGTGGTAGGAAAGTAGAGAAAAATGGAAACCGAATAGTAATCGTTTGCGTGTTCAAATATTGCCACGACAACTGGACTTACTTGCTTCTTAATCGCGGGTGCGATGTTCAATTTGCGATCTCTCAGCACGATGCAATCGCCCTGGAGGCGCATCCGATTAGGTGGCAAGTGGTGGCACAAGTTGTGACGACATTGTGTTCAAGTTTCAGGTTGATGACAGTTAAAGAAAGAATGAAAAGAAGAGAGAAAAGCATAATGAAGTTAAGCATCAAACTTTTCCGGTACTGAAATCATCCATTAACATAATTCGTAATTAATTTAGAAAGCTAGAGAGGAGAAAAGTACGTGCTAAAGATTGATGGGAAGATGTTCAGGAGTGCCGTTCTCATCAGTGTAGAATTGAAATTAAATTAAAAGTCGTCATATTAGCGTAGAACTCAATCAGTTGACAATAGCAGATGGTGCACGCACCTCCATATGGGGTGGTTTCAAATAACCGTTCGTCTCCATAAACGATCTAAATTGCTGTTTTGCATGATTTCTCGTAATTTTTCATGCTGGCAAATAACGAGAATGGTTTTCCTGAACATCAACCAATACAGATCCTATAACCCTTTACATATGCTATGGAGGCAAAAGAAGTAAATAATAACACTACAGAGAAAGAGTGCTTAGATTTTCTACCAGAATAATGATGAAACTTTCGGCTGGCTGGGTGTTGTTTATACTTATCGTGTTCTTGCTTACAGGCGAACAGAGAGTGAGAGCCTGAACAGCTTACACTACATAGTACATAGGTTTTTTTTAGCAAAGTTCGATGGCAGCGCAGGGTTTGCCGGTTTTCGTACCTTCATACTTACATCGCTCTGCAGTCTTTGCGCTTCGTGTTCGGTTTCGAACGTCACGAAACCGTAGCCTTTGCTGACGCCCGCCCGGTCGACGATGATTTTCGTTGACTTGACGTTGCCGTACGAGGAGAATAGCCGGCACAGTTCCGCTTCCGTCGTATCGCCACTGGAAGTAAGTAAGTAAGAAGAAGGGGTGAGGAAAAGTTAGATCGTTCGCACAATGGAGTTTCCTGATAACAATGGCTCCGATGTCGGCCATGTACGTCGTAAGCGAAGGCGAGGACTCTTAGGTTGGTTAAAATGGGCTGTGCAAAGTTGGTTGAATCAGTTCATGTATGCAAACTATTTCAAACAGTCGACAGAACCGCCCTGTACGCCGGATGTCGGATGAATTGTAGATTTTTACTGATGTGTTTTGGAGAAAGTTAGGATTGATGGAGAAAAAATTGGTTTGATTTATGATTAAAATATTTAACAAAGTTGTGTTCAACATAAAATGTAGTTGTTTGAGTACTACCCACAATATCAAGAAGTTAATTCTTTGAAAAAGTCAAGCGTATTTAAATTTTAATGTAATAATCTGAAGATAATTTTCTGAATTTCTTACATAGGTATTCGTTTCGGAATAATCGGCATTAGATCTAAGAGCGCTTATTTTACGTATGACGACAAACGGACCACGATGTAAGCCCGTCCTATTTCAAAGATAATATTAGTGAAACTCCTCCAATTCGTCTACTAGTTTTAACTTATAGAGTACTTAGGAAAGGTACGCCAGGTTCATAAGAACGGACGTTACTCGACAGTTAAATAGAGAATTGAACTAAGACTAAGTACGTCACGCTTATAGGGGGAGGGGGGGGGGGGGTTCTAATCGTGACGATTTGTGACGTAAGGGGGAGGGGGTATGAAGTTATGTGACGTCACATGAAAAAAAAATCAAATGGAAAATTTATTCGGGAAATTATAATTTAGCCTTCATTTTAAGATACAACTATTGTTGAAGGCTTCTATAAAATGAACATCGCACACACGCATTCTCGTTCCAACGAACGAGACATGAGCATCATTATCTTTCTTTTATGTCCTGCGATGAGTTTTTTCGACTGTGTGTTTAGCTATTAGCCACTGTTGCCATTGCAATCCACGCAGTTCCAAACGCTCACGAGGCTCCGCACCCGCGTGTGAAGCGACGGTGTAAGATGAAGAAAAAAACAAGAAGTAAAACAAAATCTATAGCCATACATCCTACTCACGTTCGCAGGCTGTTGACAGTGTACGAGCTGTTGGTTTCGTGAGCGGATTGCGCAGAATGACGCTACGAAGCTGTGTGTCGGTAGCAGAAAGCATGCACGCCGCAAACGCATCAGCGGTTGTTGGTCCCTACGCTTGCATTAATGGGGTAAGCATTGGATGATATGGTTCTCATTCGCTCGCGTATGTGCCGGCATCGTTTACTTCTCGCTCGATTTGCAACTTTGATGACAGCACAATGAAATTTAGCATGCCATATCACTCGTCTCACAGAATAGACCCCATTATTGCCACTAATATGTTCAAGGTTTGAATTTTCTTGAAGTTTTTTAGTAAATCCGATTTACGCAATGAAACGGAGACCATTAACTAAAAATATGGTAATTTACTAACCATATGTGTTCTAAAGGACACGAAAACTAGGAAGAATACAATATTAACAAATAGAATAATAACAAAATAGAATATTCTTGCATTTCGCAGAGAATGGAATGGATGGTTTTTGATTCTTCTGTTGTTTTGACAACATATGGAAGCTACTTGAGTTCATTTCATGGGCGGCAAATAAGTTTTTAGACTGTTTAATGAGCTTTTATCATGATTTTTAGGGATAATAGGGCAATATCAACGACATTCCAAGGTCTGCATAAGATGGGACTGTCACCAATCCATTCCTTGCATTTTTTACATAGGAATAGGTATGTTGTAAGATTTCATACTAGCGCCTTCTAATTAACTGGAATTACAAGCTCATTTTTGCCCGTTATGCATAATGGGTCGCTTCAGCTTTAGCTGCTAATTTCAGATTGATAAAACCCGACGAAGCCATAACTAGTCGAGAAGTTTTTCAAAATTGAGACGAAAACTTCCAGAGTTTTATGAACGAGCATGTTTCATGGGTTTATATAACTGCTTTAAACCACCGAGAATTTTTCTGCTGATATTTTCCCTGAATAGTCATTTTTACCTCCCAGTTGGCTTCGAGGTATGATACTGGCCTAACAAGTCATTCGTCGTAGGTTCGAATCTCGGCTGGGAGAGGCTGTTGGAATCAATAGGATCGTAGTAACTGACCCTGCAATTGTCCTGTATTCTAACAGCTGGCTGCGAAGTCTGTCGTACAAAAACAGAAGGTCAAGTTTCGATAACGGAATGTAGCACCTAGGCTTTGCTTTGCTTTTTTCTTTACTCAGAAAATTTACTCCCATTCATTAAAAAGTTTATGTTTTATGATGCTTCATGAGATATGATTTTTAAAATGAGTAATTTTCTATAGTAGACCTTGCAATAGACGGAGGGAACGATAGAAAACCGTAATGAATCAAAGGTGTTGATAGTATTCCCATGGCGAAGCAGAATGTGAAGGGAAAATAGCGGTGCATTAGGTACAGAAGGGTCATTGAAGCAACGCTTACTAAGTTTGTATAACGCATCTCTTCAACTATACTGCAGGATTAACGGATCGAATCAAGCTGTAATGGGAACCCATTCCAATCGGATGCGAACCCACTGGGTCCGCTGTGGTTCAAAGATTCTCCAATATCTGCGAATCACAGGTCTTGGGGGAAAAGTTGGATTCCAATCCTGTTATAATTGCCTTCCACTATAGGTAGGTGTGATTCGCTAGTATCCCACAGCTTGGGTAAAGAGGAACGGTCTATAGTCTTAGTAAGCGTTGCTTCAATGACCATAGCCTACCAGATTTTCCGCTCTTATCCCTTCACGTCTTATCCCAAGTAACAATTCTAAAGCCAATTGGTTTCACTTGAATTTTATAAAGGTTTTATTGCGCTATTAATCATAACCTCTGGTTTTATTGTGGAATTGCGCAACACCAAGGGGATACGAGTTCAAACGCACTTATAGCTAGCTAGAAAACCATAATAAAACTAGACCAAACCTCGTCTTTTTAGTCTTGACCTTGAAATGTGGTCAAATATATCTCGCGTAACTTTTCAAAAGGACCTAACTAATAATGAGCGATTTTCTTTGTGCCTCTTCTCTTCCGTTTGTCATGGTGATGCAAATACACTTCAAAGGATCAGCTCTTCACAAATCGGTTGCTAGCATCACTAGTTAGCTAAACGTTAAGAAATTTTTTGCTTTCACCGTAATAATCGAAAGAGAGGGACGCCAAAGAGAGTCTAATCTCTCAATGTTACTTAGGTCCTTTTGAAATGTTACGCGATATATTAATATTTTTTTGAAACGGTGGTTCTACAATTGATGAAGGGACGGTAGGGGACAGTAATGAAAGGTTTTTTGAAATGGAGGAGAAAGAGTGGAAAGGTGAGGGGGGGGTTAACAAGTTGTGACTCCGACCTTTTGTCCAATGCTGGAAGGTGCATGGGACGAACCAAGCTATAATCAGAGATTACAACCGGATTCGAAACCATAACACCCGCCAGGGCATGTAGCTCGCTGGTCTTTGAACCATAGAGGCGCTGGACAAAAGGAGACTGCACAACCCCCCTTATTAAGGTAGCGACATGGCTTGGGTTATTTATAGATACAGATCGTGCCTCTTCCTCCATCTACTGTAGAACCTCCGACCGAGAAGTTTAATCTAACTGGTGTTTACTGGCGAGACGACGACACTATGCAGGCCCTTTGCGACTTACAAGGTACTGCGTGTTACGTTGTTCGTCTGTCAGCATTTAGCCGCGATTCTCAGCGCGAGTTTTCGGGGAAAGGCTCCGTTCCTATGAAATAGACCAAACCTCATGTTTAGTCTCGAATTTTAGCTAATTTCGACCCATGCACCTTCCAGCATTGGACAAATTGGATAGTAGTCACAACGACAACTTGTTAAACATAGCTACCAATAACCCCCCCCCCCCTTCACCTTTCCGGCCTTTCCCCTACCGTCCCTTCATCAATTGTAGAACCACCGTTTCAAAAAATCTATACCTATAAAAATGGATTTTTGTCTGTCTGTCGGGATGTTCCTTATAGAATCGAAAACTACTGAACCAATAGGCGTGAAAATTTACATGTAGAGGTTTTGGGGCCAGGGAAGGATCTTATGATGGTTAGAGACCCCTTCCCCCGCTAAGAGGGGGGGGCTCTTATACAAATGAAACACAAATTTCTGCATAACTCGAGAACTAATCAAGCAAATGGAACAAAATTTGGCATGTGGGTGTTTTTGGAGGCAAGAATTTTTTCTATGACGAATTAGGACCCCTTAGCTTTTTAGGAGGGGGGTTCCCATACAAATGAAATACAAATTTCCTCAGAACTCCAGAACTAATCAAGCAAATGGAACCAAATTTAGCATGTGGGTGCTTTTGTAGGCAACATTTTTTTCTATGGTGAATTGAGACCCCTCCCCTATTTAGGAGGAGAATTATGACCTCTCCCCCTTCAATAGTCGGGGGGGGGGGGCTCCTATACAAAAGAAATACCAATATCCTCATAACTAGAGAACTAATCAAGCAAATGGAACCAAATTTGGCATGTGGGCGGTTTTGGAGGTTGGATTTTTTTAGTGATGGTTTGAGACCCCTCACCCTTGTGGTAGGAGAATGAGGACTCTCATACAAATAAAACAGAAATTTTTGCGTAACTCAAAAACTAATCGAACTCGAGAAATTTTAGATTCTTTCATAAAACAGTCAATAACAAGACCACCAGAAATTATCATTAGTAACATTAGATGATTCAGGGCGAGACGGACACAGGCCACGAGTATTGCCAGCGACCTGCCGTCGGAAGCGCCGACCACTGCAGGAAGGGGGGGAGGGGGCAGCCCCCCGTAGAGTTCACCTCTATCTAGGCTTATTTATTTTCCAAGATCTACTGACCTCTATTACTTTCCTTCAGTTGGGTCACCCCTGCGAAATGATACTTTCTACGAAAAATTTTTCCGTGAAATGCAACATCCCGCGTAAGGTTTTTCGTGAAATGGTATTCTGCGAAACTATATTCCGTGTTATGGTCAACCGAGAATTGGTGTTCCGCAAAATGGTATTCGACGAAATGGTTTGTAATGATGGCGAATATTTAAATGCTATCCGCTTTATTTTATCAGGCTAAGCAATGGGAGGAGTTGTTTTCCACTGTGAGGAAAGTTTGTATATTAAAACACCCATGAACTCCTCAGAAACTTGCAAAACTCGAAATTGTGATAAAGGACATCCGAGAGTTGAGATTTATGTACAACACAGTTTAATTTGTGGCATAACGAAGTTTGTCGGGTCAGCTAGTATCATAATAAAACTGTTAATAAAGCAAGATTTTATCAGCCTAGCATATTAATATGCACGATAAAATATAATGCGCACATGCTGCTAATGAACTAAGACAGCTAAAAACTAATTATTTATTCTACGGGATATTTTATTATAGTCGCTATAAGCCAGTAGTAAAACTTTAACTTTTCTGCTCACGATCTGATTCTTGTAGAGGTTATGAAAATATTTTGAAGAGTGGGCCACTTGGTCAAAAAGCAGTTTTATAGCGGGCATCAGAAAGTTCTGGAGAAGCTCATAGTTTTATCAGCGGTTTTATGAAATTGGTCATGGAAGACGAATGTATGGAATTGTTACTTGGGGTCACGCCTTGGAGATACTATCAACACCATTGTTTCATTATTTTCTTCTACCGCTCCGTCTATATTAAAGACCACCGTTTTAAAAAATAATTAATGCCTAACCTCATTATAAAGGTCAAAACAATAAAGCATAAGGTTGGTCTACATAAGTTTCAGCAAACTTGGTTCTCTTCAACCATAACTCAGGAACGAGAAATTGTATGTCTACGATGTTTGGATCGAAAGCTATAAATTTTCAATGCAATGCCTATGAAATACCAACCACGAATATATTATTATTATTTTTTGTTTGTAATTTTTTCCGAAGACGTGTCGATTTCTATCTCAAATAGCAAGTAACACCGTATAACAAAGGTTCCTTTCACCACTCGGTGGATAAAAATCAGATTTTATTTCAAATTTTGGATGCTAGAACTGTTATATGTGTGCAGTCTAAATCAAGTTTTCCATTGTTTTTTCAATTAAAAATACAAAAGTTATTAATAAAGAAAACTTCAAATGTTTTCCATGGCACTGAAAGCAACTGTTGACTTTTTCATTGTAAATACGGCCACCATATTTTTTTTAAATTTCTTCTAAATTCTATAAAAAAAATCTTCTATAATTGTCTATGAACATAATTTCGAATGAAGTTTATTAATAATTTTATACAAAAGTCAATTTAACGCTTTATGCATTAATCGTGTATCTATAAAGATGGTATTGCCCGAGAAAAACGTAAAATTAAAAAATCGTTTTCCAAATGACACATTCCAGCATTACGGAACACACTTAGCAACCATTTTTACTGTGTAGATTGGTTCTTAGGTCACCAATTTTTTGTCAAATAGCTTGTAAAATTGGTGATTAAAGGAGTGACTTAAGTTTCCAGTTGTATTCCAGGGATATAGTTCAATAGGAACTGATTTGCGGGGTGGGCATGGTGTCCCGTAACGCTGGAATGTGTCGAATATTAAATAACACTTTACTGTGGGCCAAAATGTAACCCCTTACGGACCGATATGAGATAGAAGAGAGATATTTTACATTACAAAATACCGTTTTTAGTGTAATTGATGATGGTCCTAATTTCATAAATACTAACTACTAAATACTACTAAATACTAAAAAATCGACCACTTCCAATGTCAACCAAATTTGGTATAATTACTAATTCCGACCCCATATTCAATTTCTCAAAGTTTTGTACAGATTGATCAAACCCCCTTGCAGTGACGCTTCTACATTTTTCTTAGATTTTCGAAAAAACTCATTTTTTATTGCATGTCATTGCAAGTGGGTTTGATCGATCAGTACAAAACTTTGGGAAATTGAATGTGGGGTCGGAACGAGTAATTATACCAAATTTGGTTGAAATTGGAGGTGGTCGATTACAACGGATAAGATCACTTGGGAGGAAATGACCCCTACAACATTGAGAGACTGGCTTCAACGTTCGTCTCTTCTGATTAACCCGGCGACGTAAACGTAACGCAAGATTTCTTAAGGATTCATAAGAATCTTAAGGATCGATGATGCCAGCAACCGTGCAATGCAGATGCGTTCAAGTGCATTTTCATTTCCGTAATATGCTCAATAGAGCAGAGGCAAGAAAAATCTCCAATTGTTACTCAGGAATTTTTGATAAATTGGGCATGATTTACATTAATTTGGAAGAAATAAGAGATAATTATTAAATTTCAAGGTATTTGAAAATAATCGATCATGCATTATGGATGAAATACAGTGACAAAGGAGTTCAAAATGTTGAAATATAGATAACAATTAAAAACGGTGTCCTTTGGTGTCCCTTAATGAGAAAAACAACTGATCATATTATGTAATGAGTCGAAACCATTTCAGTTTATGCTCATATCAAATTAGCCTTCAATAATGATCTATGATATCGCTACATTATACTCACCTAATGCCACCGACGAAGACCCGGTTTGGAATGAGCGTTCCGTACTTGGGCGCTGCCAGAGCGCCCTCCAGCTGGCCAGCAGCGTTTGGTATCGACATCGCGCCGTGGTGTGCGACGGCGAGCGATTCCGTCGGATGAATGTGAGCAGCCAGTTTGATCCGTTTGCTAGACAACAGCGAGGCGAGGCTAGGGGTGACCGAAAACAGCCACCTGGAGCTCCCGTGGGCGGCGAGACAGACGAAGCTTTTGCGTTACTCTCGTGTTTCAGTAGAAAATATGGCTATCGGTGAATCTGGTTGATTCCTAATTCCTGGGCCGAACGAGCGGCAAGAGGGGTCACCTATATTCTTCACTACGTAACTTTGGAAACTTCCTACCACGATATCTGTAACAAATTGACGTACTTTTCGGTACAAAAAATATCACCTCTGCGCGAAACTTCGATCCCGCTTCGATAGTTTGTTTGCAGCTATGCGTATTTATCACTTGTAAACGATCTTATTGGCTTTAGAAACTGGTTATAACAGCACACAAACAGTAAACAGTCTTCTTATTCTCCCCCTCTCTACTGGATTGCAGTGCAGCTTTCGTGAATGACAGCGGAAATTATTCCGCCACGACTAGATGTTGTACCCCAACTGTCCTGTCTTCTTTGGGCGATGTTGCTGCGTTCTCTGTTCCGGCGCGGAGGAGCTTCTAAAACAATTCTATTGATTTTTCCGGAACACCATCTGCAAATTGTAACGAGAACAAGAGAAAGCAAAGAACGGAAATGAGATAAAATGTCAATTTTCTCGATGCGTGGAAAATATCGTCGATTGCTTCGTTTGCCTCATATGCGATAGGCGCTGCTGGCATTTGCAGTGTTGGTTGGAGCAAAAGAGCAACGCCAAAACAGGGACAATAAATTTCAGCCAAAGCTATTTTGGTACTTTTTGTTACCCCACTCATTTCCTCCCTCTTCATTCCCCGCTCCACCCACGAGCCGTACGGTATATGACCAACAGTCGAATAGCTCTCGCCGGCCACAAAATAATTCTAAAGCATATCCGTAACAACAACAACAATAGCAAGAACGACGAAAACAGCAATAAAAATGCCCACGATAAGGAGTGATGCACAAAAAGCCAGCCAGCCAGCCAGAAACGCGGGATTTTGGTATGAACCGGCGCGCACGGTGGCCACGTGAGGCCATTTCACACCGAACGCGTCCAACATGAATATCCGTAACCTCAACATGGCGCTCAATAAAGTGTGGCTAGTTATGGGTACGGTATTGCCTACCTACCGCTGGAGGAAGGCGAAATAGGAAAAACCAAAAGACAGGTGATGGAATGTTGAAAAATTGTTGTAGTTTTCCGACACTTACGCAATTCAATTCGATATCAATGACTAAACATGTTTTCATTTTAATTAAATTATGTCGCACATCCTTACAACTTTATCAGAAAATGGATTTTAATATGAACAATCAGCTCAACCGACTTTGATCCGCCTCTGACGCACGTGAAAATATATGTAGGTAATATAAAAGACATATACAATTTCTAATTTAAGATACACTTTCAAGTTACGTTCCCTTCGCAAATGCCTGACGCTCGATTGTGCTCGAGCGTGTTTCTTGAATAAAACAATTATGAAGAACACTCGATCATTCTGTTAAGTTGATTAGAAGGTGTTTTTGCGCTTGGAAAAAGGACGATACCCGGTTTGAAGTGGAACGGGAAACGTCAGGTTCAATTTGTTTCGCTGTAAACCTAGCATTCTACTCGCTCTCTCTCTGTCTCTGTCTCTAGGGAGCCAGTCAGGCATCAAGCATCATACAAACACCTACGTTTGAAGCAGTAACGTGCTTTCAAGCGGAACTTGCAGGGTCCAACCACAGTTTGTCGCCGAGCATACGAGAACAGCCTTGCGCGTATGACTGTGTCGCTGAATTCTTTTTTTTATTTTGCTGAGGACGAAGAAGAAAGCGCCTGACGACAATGATTGTTTTGGATGTTAATGTGTCATTTTATCGTCACTTTGAGCCCATCCGATCTGGCGACGATGGAAGGAGGAACTCGGTGCTGCCCCCAGTGGGGATAATGAAGTATGACGAAGATGGATGATGATATGAAGCGTGATGATGGGAGGGGGATTTTCAGAGGGTTCCACAGTACTTGTGGAAGAGCGGGGAAAAGAACGGGGAAAGGTGGAACAGTAAAACCCTTCTATCCCTGGAATGATATATTGTTATCGGTCCTGAAATGATAGATATAGCACGGTGCACGCTTACACCAGAGAATTGGCATTTTTACGCACATTTATGTTGCCTGAGCAGGATTTGGAAAGGTGTTGATAAGGATTGAATTTCGATTATTTATTGCTGGGAAGAGTGAAACCTGTGGAATATTGAGAAACTGCGATGGTGGCAAACAATAATTTTATCGAAAAAAAGTGTTCAAAATTTAACAGTTCTATACCCCGGGCGTGCTTGTAATTAATTATTGTACTTGCCAAAATGACAGAGCAATTATTCATCATCAATGCTTTCAGCGTGATAATTTTGCTCCTGTCGCAGGCTCGAAATCCTATTGAATGCCGGTAAAACGGATTTGAACTTCATCAGAGTGCCAAATAATTCATCTACAATTTATAACCAGATTGGACGTCCAGCTGGGTGAAAAATATGGCTGCGACACAATAATCATCCCAATCAGAATGCGTTTCAAATGAGCCACAATAAAATGAAAACTCGTTCGACGCTCAAGGCCACAAAAATGTTTATGCAGACCGACACATTTCGTTCGACTGTGTCTCATTCAGTTGTTTATTCTTATCCCTCAAGAAAATGATCCCCGAAAGTATAAAAACCACAAATGCTCTCTGTGTTTCGTGCATTTTGAATGTAGGTACATATGTACAAATCGACTTTCAAGTTGCTCGCAATGTGAGAATTTCCAACCGAGGGAACACAGCAGGCAAAGGACAGCGGTATTATAAACTTAATCTTGACCTGAAAAATCAATAAAAATAAGTTTTTTGACGTAGGACTACGTCTTTGTTTACTATACTGGGACTGGGTAGCACTTTGTGAAAACGAAAATAGAAGTGTAACGTTTGAATGAAAGATTTCAAATGCTAATAACTACTAAAATACTGAACGAAACTGAACAATTTGTATGTCGTTGGATAGATAAAATGACCAGCAATTTTTTAGAGGGGTAAGAGCAATTTTTAGGGGAGCGTAAGAGGGGGGGGGGGCTCCTATACAAATAAAACATAAATTTCCTCAAAACTCGAGAACTAATCAACCAAATGGAACCAAATTTGGAATGTAGGGGTTTCAGAAGGCAAGTATTTTTTCTATGGTAAATTGAGACTCCTTTCCTCTTTAGGAGGGGAACATACAAATACAAATAATATACAAATTTCCTCTTAACTCGAGAACTAATCAAGCAAAAGGAACCAAAATTGGAATGTGGGGGTTTTCGGAGGTAAGATGTTTTCCTAAGATGTACTGAGACCCCTTCTTCTTCTAAGAGGGGGGGCTCCCATACAAACGAAATTCAAATTTCCTCATAAATCTAGAACTAATCAAGCAAATGGAACCATATTTGGCATGTGGGGCTTTTAGAAGGCAGGAATTTTTCTATGGTATAATGAGACCCATCCGTCTTTCAACAGGGGGGGGGGGGATTTTTCTATGGTGGAATAGAACCATTGCTTTCTTTAAGAAGGGGAGATCCCATACAAATTAAATATATATTTCTTCATAACTCGAGAACTAATCAAGCAAATGGCACCAAATTTGGCATGTGGGGGTCTTGGAGGCATGAATTTATTTTGAATTTATTTATTTTATGGTGGTTTGAGACCACTCACTCCTGTGGTAGGGGGATAAGGACTCACATACAAATAAAACAGAAATTGGCAAGGGGTCGGTCACTCGGCACAGCCGTTTTTATGTTAGGCGACTTGAAATGAGCCGAACTGTGCCGATGCTGTACCGATGCTGTACCGAAAGTGCCGAACTACTATTTGCTTTGCGTTGACAAGAGCTAACATCACTGCGGGCTCAGGACTCGTGGGCCCCACTGACAGCTGAAGAGCTAACTTGTGTGAAGAGTGGCGAATATATATCTCGTTTACGCTAACGCTAACATGTTGGCATCGAAAACATGGCTGCCTGCCAGCTACTTGATTTTGACAACTGGCAGTGCTCCCATTTCATATGTAAAATTGAACCGGAGGTGTGCCGCTTGATATCTCTGGAGTGCCGCGGCACAATGTGCTGAGTGTCCGACCCCTTGGAAATTGGTCATTCATTACCATTTCAACCGTTATGATGCACACAAGAGATTTTTAAAAAAGAAATTTCTATGGCTCAAAGGTATTGGTGGAACTAAGGGGGGGGGGGGGCTAAGACCAGGCCGACCAAAAAAATGGTCGAAAAAAATGTCGGGAATTATAGCCCCCCCCCCCCTATAAATGTGCACTAATTCCGCCAATGCTCAAACGTTGCAGGCGTTGTACCTATGAACGCCCGTCCACGTATTTTCAAAGCCACCATGCATTAAATGAAGAATTGAATCTGACTATTTCGCTCTTATCTTTTAAACATTCACTTAAAGAATGGCACTCACAGATTTATATAAACATACATATGCCAGAAATGCAGTTTACATTAGTCTTTGATCTGATGATCTGATATAGTCCTAAGTCACCCTTTCGTACAACCCTTAGGGCTGTATACCTTGTAGTTTTTTCTTCTGATGACGTACCCATTTCTATGAAGATGGTAAATTCGAAGCGTAGAATATCAGCAAGAAAATATTCAAAAGCATACTAGGTACATCAGAATGATGAATTCAATACTTTTACTGTAAACTGTTGTAAATTGTTGCTCTGCTAATTAGGTTTTGGTTACGCTTGGTTAGACAATCACAACAATAATTAGAGATAGAATTCACGATACATTGTAGGGAAATCAATTTTCGAAAACAACACTCTTTTATCAATTACAACATGCCAAATAGAACAGCAGATTTAAGGTCTTGTTTTTTTTTGTCTGAACATAAAAATAACTCTTAACATCCTATAACACGCCATCAAATGAAGAGCTTCATTATAAAACTGGTGGCATTCCGTAAGACAATTAAATGCAGTCAGACACTTCCAGGCACTTCAGGTCAGACTCAAATTTTCCTTCTTTATTGTGCAGTTTGTTCGACACAGTAGATTAAGAACAGTTGAGTACACACGATGTTTCAACGTACATAGACAGCTTTCTTCACTTTTTCCCGTTGCAGGCGAAAGAGATTGGGCAGACTAATTCGGGCGTTAATTATATGAATACAGCATTAAAAGTTAAAATGAATACAATAAATTGAAAACCCTTTTATAAGAAAGATTATAACTTTTGAGACGAAATGAGGATAAAATGAAAATCCATAATAGGTAAAGCTGATCAGGTCAGATTTTTAATACTTATGATAGCTAAGACTATACAGAATCCCAAGTTTCTTGAATTGTTCGACCAGAAATTATTCTATGTTTTCATTCCTATAGATAATGGCATGACACATTTCATGAAATAACACCAAATTTTTAATATATACACCGTAAAACGTATTTTCGGCATTTGCATTGTACTAGGTACCGAAGTGAAAAGAGATGAACACAGCGACACTCGCTTGTTTCATTTCAACGAATGGAGCAGCTTATTCGAAAACAGCATTTCGATGATGTAACGAAAGGCTGTATGTTCGTTTTATTAAATATGTTTTGTATTTTATTTAACGGTGTCCCACTCTATCCTCATATCAATTTATGAAAACATTTTTTTATTTCTACAATAGAAAAAAAATGCGGAAGATCCTAGTTTCATAATCAGAGTACCGGAGGGTATTTTCAACCTGCTACTAAATTCAGCCTATATTCTTTTTCTTTTGCAGCGTTTTCCCAAATAAAAGCTTTGCCACTATATAACAAAATGAAAATACACTCCCGTGCCCTAGTTAGGAAATGCTACTTCAAAATATGTGCAAATATACAGGGTGGTAGGTAGTTTAGTGCAAATATTTCAGGGGGTGAAAGAGGACCACATTTGACGAAAAAATCCGTCTACGCATATGGTCAAATCTCAATCGTTACAGAGTTATTGAACATGTTTAGTTTTCGGTTCTGTTTACCGTAAATTAGCTCTAGTATAAAAACTATTACTAACTAACTTTTGTTTACCAATTTGAAGCTCTGGTACCGATCTACAACTCGTTTTACCTTTGTTATACTATATAACAAAGGTTTAGAAATTGGTCGAAAAACGCGAAATAGAACCAAGGCCCGGAGGGCCAAGTGTCTTATACCAATCGATAGGGTTCGACAAATTGAGCAATGTATGTATGTGTGTGTGTGTGTGTGTGTGTGTGGGTGTGTGTGTGTGTGTGTGTGTGTATGTATGTGTGTGCAGCTCATTTTCTATCGCCTGTTTCTCGAAGATGGCTGAACCGATTCATCCGCTATTACTTTTGTTTGAACGGTATTTATGCCTAGTATATCACCAATTCAGTTGTTTCGTGGTACGACGTTTCATTTAAAAGTTATAGGCAAAAATGTGAAAACAACGTGACACGGTTTTTTCCGGAACTACACAACCAATTTGAATGATCTTAGTACCAAATGAAAGCTATTGCTATCGCTAAACTTTCTACCAGGTTTCATCAAAAACAAATATGCAGTTTAAAAGTTACGCTTAAAAAACCAGTTTTGACAAGGTCCAAATGATCGCCTGTTTCTCAGAGATGGCCAAACCGATTTATGCGTTATTAGTTTCATTTGAAGGGTAATATAGCCGGATAGATCACTATTGAATTATTTTTTGATTGGATGTTTAGTTTGAAAGTTATGAGCAACCGTATTCACCACACCAAAATTAACTATAATTTATAATGATTTTAACCAAGTTAATTTGCCTAATTTCAAATATTTTAATGTCAAACGAGAGGTTTTGGCACTACGAATATATATGCAAAATTTCATAAGAATTGGTTTTTCCGGTCAAAAGATATTAACCCTCGAACACTCGCGCTAACTTTTGTAACACAGTTACTCGCGCGCACAATAGCCCAAAATCAAAGAAAACGTGCGCACTAGAGTTTTGACTAGGAAAACTTGGTTTTAAGTTTATCAAACCTTTGGAAGAGTTTTTTGAAATTGAATGTTCTATCGTCTGGTAGAATTTAAATTTTGACTAATTCCCCTAAAAGTAAAATAAAAAAAATATTTTTCTTCAGTTTCAATATAACACATTGATGTTATTTGTTATTTATTTATTAACACATTGATGTGTTCTGCAATGTTTTAGAGCATATTATTACAAGAAATTTTGCTGAAGACAGTAACCTTCTGTCTCTTCAGCGAAGATAGAGAAATCTTGTTTATTGTAAAATGCATTTGTAAAATCAATTTTTCTATTTCAGCTCTTTTTGTAATTGTTGTATGACGTTTTCATGTATTACAACGTTGTACAAATAGTAAAAATACACAACTTCACTGAATATAGTATACCTCTATGTCTGCTTGTTTAGGATCTGTAGAACTTTGAATCTAAAAAACACCCTAATTTTGATTCCGAATTATTTGACTACCGACAGACGGATACATTTTAAACATTTTACATTTGCTGATAGTTTTGCTGCATACAGACACCATTTTTCTATATGAAGAAACGAGAGAAAATGCCAGTTGAGGCCAATTGCGGTATACCTCACATGCTGTTTGCTTCGTTCCTGTGATTTTTTGTCGGTTTATGCTGATGTTTCCCTAACAATTTAAAGTATTAATGCATCGAATAATTCTGACGTTTTGCTTATAACAAGTTTATTGAAGAACATACGTTAGTTAAACAATGATTTGTAACTATATGACAATATGGCATTCAAAAACCTCCACATGTTGTACAAAATACAACAGCGTGAGTAACCGAAGGTCAATAAAAATTGATGAAATTTATTCACGAAAACTTTATTGATGTGAATAGAATGGCATTACAGGAAATTATGCATAGTTCAAAAACCTATAAGCTAGACTTCTACTACGCAATGTATATGTGAAAGAATAATATTTCTTCTTACAACTTATATTTACTTGCACTTATCCACATTAGTAACAACTTACTCAGCAATTTCACGAGAAAAGGAACTATCAAAATTTATAAGTACTTCTATTTTGTTCAAATTTTGTAAACTTATTCAATTTTCAAAAATTTTATGTAAACCAACGCACAATGCAACGTTAACCAATAGATGAATTATTTTCCGAAGACGTGTCGATTTATATCTCAAATAGCAAGTAAGACCGTATAACAAAGGTTCCTTTCACCACTAGGTGGATTAAATCAGGTTTTTTGACGTGAAACGCTTATCTCTTTTAGTTTCGTTGCAATTTCATTTTAAACGTATTGTATTGTGTGTTGAACTAGTAGTATCTGGAAACTGTACGAATTCATACATCACGCATAGCACACTAGATTACCGCGTGCAATGAACACAGCCTGACACGTATGAAAAACAACAATGTTTTTCATAAATTAAAAGTTCGCCTTCACTTTTTCTTACATAACCCTGCAAAACTTAAGCCACTGGATGGAGAACATCTCCTTTGAGATAAACTTACATACGCCGCTCCTTAACACTAGATATACCAGCTATTCAGTCATTCTGACTGGTACCGGTATAAATGTCAATAACATAAACATTTATTTGTTTTTAATCTATATAAAGTAACATTAGGTATATAAAATGTACTCTCTACTTATAGCTACCAAAGTCATAACATTATTTCTGAATGCAAATGTGGTATGTTGCAGGAATTTTGAGTTAAAATTGCACGACCAGTAAAAAAAGACTGGTTTGGTATATCTAGTGTTAAGGGGCATAAACACCTAGTGTTAAGGGGGCCCTGTAGCCGCAAGCTTGCTGAGTCTGCCTTAACAAGCGAGTGGTCGGGGGTTCGAATCTTAGCAGAATCAGGCCATTCGATGTTAAGTGAATTTGGCGTGGGTTTATTCTCAGGCCCCTCCACATCCTTCCTATTGCATTCTGCATTTACTAACAATGAAAGCCTCTTACCAGGGCTAGTTGTAAGAGTGGTACTCGCTTAAGGTGCGAATGAAGCCTCTTGTCCAAGGACAAATTATAACTAGTCTCCGCACTTCCCGGCTATAGTGCTAGATTGGTTGAAAAGTAGGACGAAGCGTAGAAGGAAAAAAAGGGGGTGAAAAACACCGACACTTTAAGCACGGATAATACCATGCTGCATCAAAATCCGGACGGTACCAATATCCGGACACCTTCTCTATTTTATCCTCAATAAGCAATAATATACACAATTTATGAGGTGTAGCTATGTGGATTACTTTGCAAATATATCTAATATCCTTTCAACATAATCGGTGGTTAAGTAGGCTGCGCGAAATAACTTTAATAAATCCAAACGTAACGTTGGTGTCAAACAGTGCCTTTTTTCTGCGAGTTTCTTCATATTACTAAAAAGTAGTGCTTTCGCGATTTAAGGTTTTGGGAACTTATTATTACGAAGAAACCAACTTTTTAGGCTTTGTATCAACAAAGAAGGTTAGTTTTAATTAATTGAGACGGTGTCATTGATTAAAGTGGTGAAATAAAGTGTATTTTTATAAATAATTACGCTGTCCGGGTTTAAAACCATGTTTTTAAATCCGGACATGTATGATGGTGACTACCTTATGTTTTTCTTAGAAAATGAAAGGACACGTTGAAGGTAGAAGGTGTGATAAGAGAAAGAGGCTCGATCCACGGAACCGTCAAAATATTTGGTAATCCAAAATACTTTAAGGCATTTAATGTAGAAATACTTAATCACTTTCGTTCTCTGGTTATGTAAGGGTCAGTGTAACACTTGACTAAAATCGTACCATTAATAACACCAAAGTGGCATTAAAAGTAAAAAAAATGTATAAAGTTATGATTTTTAATACTACATTTTAGAAGTGATTAGTTGTTTACTTATAGGCATACATTTCTTAAACAAAACATGAGAAAGTTTTGCCTGTCCGGAAAATGAATCCAAAGTGTCCGGATATTGATTCACTGAGATGTGAGGTGTCCGGATTTATGAACAAGACAAGCCAGTTTATTTCTCTTATTTTAATGTATTTTATTTAGTTTTCGTTGTAAAATTGACGTGTTATTGCGAATTTAAGCTTTACATTTGATTATAGTACAAAGCAGTTACTAGAATGTTGCGAAATTATTGTTTACGGAGCATATCAAACATATGACCTGCTTAAGTGTCCGGATATTGATGCAGCATGGTAAGCACTTCGCTCACTCGATACTACGATAGCGATACTGCAAAAATAACGAAGTGCGGAATAACACCTGGCTTAGCTTCTGACCAAAGTAAAACGGATGGGTGCGGTACCGACCTTTGTAGACTGGCTGAGATCATATCTGGTGTTCCGCAAGGTAGCAATCTTGGCCCTTTGCTGTTTTCACTATTCTTCAATGATGTATGCGTTATATTACCTCTAGGATGTAGAATTCTGCGGATGATTTGAAGATCTTCCTCAGTGTAAAGTCTAATGAAGATTGTCGCGCGAAACGAACGAGCTCCTCATCAGTGTGCGTAAATGCTCGGTCATCTCTTTCAGCTGCAAATACAACCGATTCAATGGAGCTATACTATCGATGGCCAGTCACTGGATAGAGTCTCAGTTATGAAAGACCATGGCGTACACCTGAATGAGAAGCTTTCGTTCCGTGAGCATTACTCGTACACAGTGGTTGGAGAATTCGCGAAAAAGTGATCATTTGAATCGATGAACATCCCTCATGAACATACACTATTCGCCTGCCTCGCCGATAATGCACGCATCAGCTTTGAATTTTATCACGAACAGAACCTCAATGTGAACATCAGAATTCGTTCAAAAATTGAATATTGAACATTGAGTGTGTTCGATTTTTTGGATACAGAATGCCCGGGGACGTCGGAAATTATTCAAAATAATATTACCACGTACAGGGAATAGTTTAAAGTAGTGTTAGTGGCTTTACAAGCAGCAAAAAGCGTCAAATCGCACTTTTGCGTTGCTCACGATATTCGTATATTCAGCGATGCTACGAAGCGTGAGTGTATGTTGCTCATTGTTATAGGCGAATTGAACCACTCGCGTAGCTGTTTTATCATGATAAAAACCGTTTGCCGATGCTCGGCGTATCTATTCATTTTGCGAGTTTTCCAACCTCTGCTCGTACATAATAATGAAGACCAATAAAAACTTGGGGTTTACCTTTCGATGCACCAAGGAATTTGGGGATCCATATTGCCTGGGCGCTCTTTACTACTCCCTTGTGCGATCCGCAATTGAATACGCAGCTGTAGTGTGGAGCCCTTATACAGCCCAAGTAACAATTTATGTTTTATTGTCCTCTTATAACGGCATTTATGACCAATTTTGGTCACGAAAACCATCATAAGAGTGTAATAAAACCTTTAATGTTACTTGGTCGTCCAGATTGGAAGCCATCCAGCGAAGATTCGTTCGATACGCGCTTAAATATCTTCCATGGAGAAACACATACGATCTGCCTTCGTATCAAGACCGCTGTCGTTTGTTGCACTTTGGACACTTTGGAAAGAAGACGGAAAATTGAAAGGGTCTTTTTCATTAGAAAGGTTTTAGTCGGCGAATTAGATTGCCCAGCGATCCTGGCTCAAATCAACATCAGTGCCATTCCAAGTTTTCTACGAAACAGAGAGTTTCTTCGACTGGACTTTAGACGCACCGAATATGGCCAGAATGAACCCATTCGTGTTATGTGTTGTTTGTTTAACAATGTATACAATTATTTTGATTTCCATGTTTCATGTAGTAACTTCAAAGAACAACTGCTGCTCTCAAGAGCCTGTAATTAAGTTAGTTCGTAGTGTTTTTATTCATGTAGACAACAGCGTCAGATGAATTATTGAACAAAATATAAATAAATTATGCTATTATATCACAATAGAGCAAAATACTGGTCGTAGTGATAATATCCATATAAAAAAGGGGCATAAAACCCCATCATGTTTTAATCATTATACACTGTTTACTGAGTTACAGACAAGTATATCTCGATAGTACGTACATTTTACAGCAACACTTTACATGTTTTATTTACTTGTTTTTTGAGTGACGCAGAAGATTCCGTAAACCTATTTGCTGATTTCTTCCAAAATGTGTATTGCAACGACCCCCCGATAAATCAACATGATGCTGTCCAAAATATACGAACGTTCGACTTATACTTTTCTCCAATGAGGCTATCGTTAAGCGATGCATCTTCCTCTCTCTCGGCAGTAAACTCCTCTAGAGGACCGGGTCCTGATAGATTATAGCCGCTATTTCTGAAACATTGCGCTACAACACTGGCAGTCCCTCTCAGATTGATCCTGAATGGGTCTCTTGCCAACAGGTAGACGCAATATACATTAACTTCGCTAAGGCCTTCGATAAGGTCCCAAACGCGCTAGCTGTCGAAAAAATGAAGCGTCTAGGTTTGCCGAATTGGATTTGTAACTGGTATTCTTATTTGACTGGCCGGACGGCTTCCGTGAATGTTCAAGGAACTAAGTCATATTGCTTTTCTATTCCGCCCGGAGTAGCTCAAGGCAGTATCCCAGGACCATTAATCTTTGTACTATTTGTAAATGATATTTGCGATTGGATCGATTTCGAGAAATTGTTGTTCGCTGACGACCATAAAATCTTCCGAACTATCACTTCCTCTTTCAATGGCAGTGTCGATGTGTTTCTGGATTACGCACAGAAGATGTCCGGTGGTAGGTATACAGCACCCACACAGATATTAGTGTCACAATAACGAACGTTCACCCTCAACTGCTCGAGCTCAAAGCTGACGCCCGGTTTTTGTTTAAAGAACCATTTATTTGACACACCGATCAGAACACCTCCGCTACGTGTTTTGTGGCGGATACATGGGAATAGCTCATCGGTCTTCATACGTAAACCTCTGACGTTTTGGTAGTATATACTGAGTTGTCTGCTTGCTGCCCGTATTCAGAAAATTCCGAAAATTTTGGTAAAGAGACACCAAATTTACTGTAACCAGTGCAGTGGAACAAGGGCAGATACATCTTTACTGCCTCATTACGTGGAGCTTTACAGATATAGCTTATCAACTTTAGTTACTTTATTATCAAATGACACAACATTCTATAGTCATCCTTCATTATCAAACCTCCAGCAAAAAAAACACAAATTGCACGAAAGCAGATGACAACAATGTGGGACCATAATAAGATTTGTCCGATGGTTTACCGCCTCCGACAAAGGTTATCGATTGTATCGGTTCAACATCGATCATTCTCGTGTCGTCCCATGAAGATTTCGAGTTTTTTTCATCTTTATTACTACTTCAAGTGCATTTCTGTAAGCACTTGTTATCTGTTTATTTCCACCGAGGTAGTAACTTTTTTATGTGACTGAGTATTTTTGTTCAACTTCAAAGCACGTAAAAAAGATAGCGAACAATTTGTTGCAAAAAGTATTGCGTATATCTGACAATCAAAATTAAAAAAATAACAAGTTTTACATTTACATTATACCAGGTCTGGCAGAAAATGGTGATAAACCAAAAAATTTCATTTGATACGATAATGGCGAAAACTACATTGCTTCTGAGACAAATTGCCATAGAATGTTTCGTATCGGAGGATACGATAAATAATAGTTCTCTTATATCAGTAGCTGTTTAGCAAACAAATAAAAAGCAGCTAGCCATGCCTATATACCTTATCTAGACTCTGGGACCAAGGTTGGAATATCCAGGAAATAATATCCAACAGAAAACATCACTTCTCACTTTCAATTGTCACATGAGCGACTGAAACAAATATCCGTAAAAGGACGTGTACACCAATACAGAAAGCAGGCAACCATCCAAATAGCCATCATAGAAATAATGTGATCAGCATAACAATTGCAAAATTGGGGGAAAATCTGCCCGAAAAACAGCATTCATATGACAAACGTGAGAATGAGAAGCTGACCGCAACGTACATGTATCCGTCCCTCCTGTACGCCAGCAGGCCGCAGTCTGCTTGCTCTCGATGTGAACCACTTTCGAACATAATGTCCCACATATTGAATTCCAGTCTATCCTCATCGCTTCGGATTCGGACGCTCGGGTGGACACAGCACACACGGAACCCGAAAACCGGGATAGTTGAGTAGCATTAGCCGGCGGAAAGGCTGACGGTTTCTGTTGCACGTGTTTGCTTTAATGAGCTAAACTTTGTGTGCAAACAACGACAAACCATCCCCGTTTAGTGATTAAGAGTTAGAGGAGGGGGGTATCGAAGTCAGACAGATTTCGATACGGGGACGAGAAAGAAAAATTGCGACATCAGCACAGTAGCGCACCGGTTCCAGCACGGACGGATGCCTACACTTGAGGGTGCTGGCTGGAGAAGCTGAAGTGGCCGGAATCGATTTTTCGATTTGATTGGCGGTCATAGAGGAAAGGCCACTTTTGCCATTCGCCATATCGGAAAGTTATGCAATCACCCCGCAGGACAGTCCGCATACTGAAGCTGCTGCCATGCCATTGCTGATTTTGTTTAGTTTTAAGTTTTAAAAGTGAACGAAATTCTCTGTCTAAACATAAGATTGAACTCTTGATTTGTAAAACCAATCAAGGCAATTAAATCTGCTGAATACTGCGCGCGTGTCAAAAGGAAATTTACGCTTTTCCATTAAAATAACTAAACTCTGCGCGCTGGTGATTTTGAGGGGTTATTCATTGCTGGGAAAAGCATTATTCCGAGTACTTCTCTCTATCACCTGGTCGAATAGCACCTACAGGCCAAAAACTTTCGACTTTTTTGAATAACAAAAGAAAAAAATAAAGATTACCATCAAACGGATCCTTTTCCACTCCGTTCGTCAAAGCGTTTTACTGCCAAAATATGATACTCATTTTCGTGCTAAACGGTACTTCAACTGCGAGTGAAGTATTTTGTTCGTCCATTTCCGCGATATGGCCTTCCAGGCACTGTATTTCACCGGAGGAACACAACAGCAGCAGCTCTGTCTGCTCCAGGCAGGTGCTGTTAGGAACCGTTTTATTATGGAACGTTTCGTTCACGAAAGTAGCCTGTCGTCTTTCGGTGACCCGCTTCAGCCCGAGCAGACTGGGACTGCTTGCTATTCCAGGTTGAATCCTCTGTTCGGTATCATGTAATTTCATCTGGACGAACTCACTCTTTCCGTGGACCACTTCAAGATGCAGAAATTCTCATTTACAGATTCCTAGGCATATCTAGGCGCGAAAGAAGGACCATTTTTAATGTGCGAGCTTTTTGTACGATATTTTAAACCATTCATCTTCCTTCTCTCAGTTCGTTTCCTACGCTTGATAGCCTTGATGGGAGCAAGAACCAGCATGGAGAAGGAAACAGAAGTGGTTCATTCACGTGCCACCTTCTTCCCGCTTCCTAGAATAGTGTCATCCTGCGCCCGGCTGAACGTAGGCAGACGTAAAGTCCTGAATTCATTCAGTTGACAATGCAAATGCGCACCATCGGATAGGGTGTACTCTAATTGAGAACTTTCAAGCTCTTCGAAGAAGTTCTGCAAGTGTCCGGCAGTAGGAACACCCACAAACACCATCGGATCAGGATGTTTTTTCTTCTGTTCTGGTCTTGCTCCGCTTGCTGCTGTCGGTCGGTGGTGGACTCTCATGTAGGTACGGACGGAGCCGGCACTCGTTTGAGTATGGACGATATATAAAGCGTACGGATGTGATGCTATGGAAGCTGAAAGATATGGATGAGGTCCTGCTGCTGTTCCATCAGGCCTGCTGAGTGTAGGCCGGACCAGATAGTGGAGCAGACTTTAAATTATCGATTACTTTACTTGACTGCACCATACTGATTTGCCTTAATTTTAGCTGAAAATCTATGTTTTTATGGTGCATAATTTTCGTGTTAGTCGAAGATTAAAGGTACAATTTCCTTTTGAATTATTCATTATTAGGTCCCTTCATTCGAAATTTTGCTGGCCTAAGTCCTTGGTAAGTCAGAAGTCTTTAGCTATTTTGAAGATAGATCTTGTGAAAATATTGTATAAGTTACTCAGAGACTATTCATCTGATTTACACGTGCTTAGTAGCAAAAAAGCAAAGCCATGGGTTTATACCGTCTTTAGACATTACTCTTCTTTATCGACAGACTTCGCAGCCGGCTGTTACAGTACAGGAAAATTACGGGGCCAGTGCAACGATCCTATTGACTCTAACTAGCAAGCACCGCCTAGCCGAAATTCGAACATACACCGACTAGCTTGTTAGACCAGCATCGTACCTCGAAGCTAACTGGGCGGGTTAAGCAAATGAGAGCTAATTATTATCCAGAAACTTGTTGCTGAGTTTCATAGGAATTAAGCACACAGTTCAAATGGTATCAATAAAAGTAATATTAAATGGTGGCGCGTGGTATGTGAATACACTCAAATCTCGTTTTATGTCCACTATAGAAAAAAAAATCGGTCATAAAAAATAGGACGTTAATTCCAATTTTGGGCATAGAACGAGAGGACATTAATTAAAATTTCGGACGCAAAACGAGAGGACGTTAATTCAAATTTTGCACGTAAAACGAGAGGACGTTAATTAAAATGTGGACGTAAAAAAAGAGAACGTTAATTCAAATTGCGGACGTAAAAAGAAATCACGTAAAATTAATGGACGTAAAAAAAAATTCTGGTGTAATGCTAAAGGTAAAAAAATAAAAAATGGATTCCCGCTTTACTAGTTTCTTGTACGTTGAAGGTAATCAAATTCAGAGAAAAGAATTATATAGAAAATATACAGCACAGACGTTTAAAATATTTGGTTCGCTGTACCTTCTTCGGTCCTTTCCCCAATATCGCGCAAAGTTAAAGATAATGTAAAACTCATCCGACTTTGGGTTGGTGATTTTTTATTTCGTGGTGTACTTCAATAAACAAATCAAACGAATACCCATGGGAAACTACCTATCGATTGCATCGAAGTATCTCAAATTTCAGATGAGTATTTTTACATCATATACAGCATTTAGCAAATTTAACGCTTCATAGCAGAAAAACGCGTTTGTTATTCACACTTTGCTGAACTTTTTTTTCTATCGCAGCACATAAGTGAGAGATTTCAAGAGTGTAATCCGATTGTGAAAGTGTGTTTGTTTTGGGTTTTGGGTCAGCTTCATCGGAAAGTGCCAGATAATTGTGTTTTTTTGATTCTGCGGTATTTTCATAAAAACATCCAGCAGTCTGATCTTCGAAAATTTTACGACGAGCATCGTTCATTTCACTTTCAGAGAAGTGGTGTGGTCTTCACAGAAAATCAAATACCTAGTGCAACTAGTGTCTCTACCTTTCTGTTATGTTTGTTTTGTTTGTTATAAAGCGTGTAGGGCGCTATATCTCTGCATATTAGCGTTGGTAAGAGGAAATGCTTATCAACTTAGGGACTATATTGGTTCGTTTCATTATCCTTGATTTCCCTGATCGCGGATAAGTTCAAGTTGTTACGTGGTTTTTGAGCCGTTAATCTCGCATGTGCATAGGATTTTTCGATATAAATTAAATTATGGTTGTATATAAGCACCATTGGTATTGTATTAAATTGGTTAAAAAGGTATTTTTTATATCTTAATTTTCGTAGTTACTGACTTTACAAGAAAATTTTCGAATATCCAGCTTAGTCTCATATGACTGATGCTTACATACTTACATTATCCATCTAGCTCCGCCCATCTACTAACAACAATTCCTTTCCCGAAATACTTGTGAAGATGCAGAGGATTCCCTGGTCTTTAGTAGTATTGGACTAACATTCCTTTCCATCCCACCAGGGACCTGATAAGGTTGCACAATGAAAAATAGCGTGCTGTCCCAAGTATGCTTTTTCCAGCCATCATTTTGCAATTTTCATCGGTCTTAGTCAATAACGGAGTAGCAGCACACGGGCGGTATCCTATGCTTATGCTTATGGTTTTAAGCTTCTCATGGTCCTAGACAATAAATTGAAATAAGTAATTTACTGTCACATCTTACGGCTTGGAAAACTCTTTTTTTCTTATTCCCTAGTAAATCTGGGGATTCTATCAAAGCAATTATAATTCATAATCTCAGTGCTATTCCGATTATATCGGCTTTCAATAGTATCGAACCTCAATTAAATCTACCATAAAAGTTTTTTGTGTCAAGTTATTTAATGCTCTCATTGGGCCATATGAACTGTTTGTTTCAGACCTTCATAATTCATTATCGTATTTATTTTATATCTGAATTTTATTTATTTATCTGAAGTTTATATTTGAAGGAAATTAAGACTATTTTGAATCAAAGCAGTTCATGATACATTTGAGACTTGACCAAAATGATTCAACGACGCTTTCTCTCGATTTTCGTTTTTTAGATTCCATCCCATCTACAGTTCGATCTGTGTGTTGATTATTGGGAACCAAACGGCGAAAATGAAAGATAACAGAAGGGATAACAAAAAGGAAAGGCGAATCTCTTTGTTTTCCCGTCGTTTTTTTTTTATTTTTTGTCGTTTAATTTGCCGATATTTTGTTTTTAATTTGTCGTTTTTATTATGCGTATTCTGTCACCCTTTGCTACTCTCTTATTTTTTTGTTACTCTCTTTGCATCCTGTTTCATAGATTGAGGTCTTTGTTGGCGAAAACCAGTGCGGTTTTCAAGAGGGACGCTCCACGATGGACCAAATGTTCACATTGCGACAAATCATCGATATATTTCGGAAATTCAACTTGCAGACTCACCCTTTTGTTTATGGACTTCAAGGCGGCGTACGATTCAGTTAAACGAAATGAGCTGTGGCGGATTATACCTGAAGAGGGTTTACCGATAAAACTGATTAGGTTGATACATGATACAAAATCAAGCGTCACTATAGCGGGTGAGACTTCGGACTTGTTTGTGACGTTAGATAGTAAGGCAAGGTGACGGACTATTTAAAATGCTGTTCAACAATGCATTAGAAGGTGCTATTCGATCAACCATACCATCAACGGTGCTATACCAGCAACACTAAATCTCACGTACTCCTAGGGTTCGCGAATGACATCCATATCATGGGTGTTACTTGTAGAGCTGTGGAAGAGGCTACACGCATGTTAAGGAGGAAGCTGCGACTGCGAGGATAGAGCTTTTTTAAACTCCGCCAAAACGTAATATATGGTGGCTGGTAGAGGGCGTGGTAGCTCTTCGGGTGTTGGAGCTGCGGTGATGATAGACGGAAATACTTTCGAAGTGGTCGACGAATTGTTTACTTTGGTACGTTAGTGACATGTGACAACGATGTGAACTGTGAAGTAAAAAGGCGGATAGAGGGCCTTCTACGGATTACATTGCCAGCTGAGGGCCCGTAGACTGCAACTCTGTACAAAACTCGCGCTCTATAAGGTGCTAATTCCCCCGGTGGTACTCTACTTTGGTGTTTTTGAGCATAAGATCCTGCGATGAGTTCTTGGCGGCATGTTAGAAGAAGCAGTGTGGCACAGGCGCATGAACTACACTACAAAATTTACCAAGTATACAAAGAGGCGGATATTGTGAAGCGAATAAAACACGGCAGGCTACAGTGGGTTGAACACGTAGCAAGGATGCCAGATGAGAGAAAACAATAGTCAGTAGAGAAACCGGCAAAGGTCGCCGACTTCACTTCGAGACAAACCCCGTACCCGTTGGATGAGCGCTGTTGACCAGGATATTAGCCATCAACCAAAAAACCGTGAATTTCTTAATCGAACAAAAAAAAAACATGGGTTTTAAGAATTTTTATTTAAGGTTTAAACGTGAAAAACGAATCTATTCTTGCTTATAATATATACGTTATTATTTTCTATGCAAAAATATACGAAAAAAGACAAAAACGAAGGAAAATTTTTTTGGACGATTTTCGGAAATTGAATTGTTCGAATTTCCATTTCTGTTTCGTGCTAGAAGTGTTAATTCAACTCGGAGACTCATTTTTCGAGTTTTTCAGACTGTAGAGCCTACAGACAATTGATTTTATAAAAAGAAATTTGACTCATATCCTACAAATTATTTGTTTGCTCCCCGATTTTCAAGCCAATTTCCAAGGCGGGGTGACAAAAACTTTAAATATGATTTGCAATGGCCTTATTGTCTTCTCGTCGTTTATTATTGCCTTTCTTGACATTTTTCCCTTTGGTGTTTGTTCGGCGTGTTTTCATCGTAGTTTTATTGTGAAAACCGACAATTTCAGTTTTTTTTGTCATTGTCTTTTTTTAACCTACTTGTCAAAACTTTTATTGTCATCTTACTGTTATCTTTTTGACGCCTTTTCACCGTCTTTTTGTCAGCTCTGTCAGGTTGTTATCGTCTTTCCATACTCTTTTTGCCCGTTTTGTGCATTTTCGTCGTTTTTTGGCGTCTGTTTTTGATAGTTTTTACTTTTTACGGCATTTTGCCGTTTTTATCGCCTTTTTTGTTGCTGTTTTGGCGTCTTTATTTTTTTTTGTTTTTCTTCACCTTTGCATCGTCTTTTATCGTCGTTTCGCAGTTTTTTGTTATGTTTTCGTAAATTTTTTTTTGCTAGTTTTTCGTTATTCAGTTTGTTGTCAAGACAACAAAAAAGTTCTCTTCCACTGCTGTTCATCAGTGCTTTTTTCTTTCGTCTTTCGACGTCTTTCTGATGTATATTCGTCATCTTTTCGTAGTATTTTTGCATGTTTTGTCGCCTTTTCGCGCTTTATAAATGTCTTAGACATTTTTTTTGTCTTATTTTCGAGGTCCTTTCATCGTATTGTCGTGATATTTACAGCGTAATTTCACGTTATTTACATCGTATTTCTGTCATCTTTCGTCAACTTATATTGTATTTTAGGCGTAGTTTCTTCACTTTTGACATAGGACTATGCCATAAGATAAGGTTTTGGACAGGGTATCATTCCAAAAAATCCGAGCGTAGCAGTGTTACGAAACCCACACTCGTGGGGGTCTAATTTTCTCACACACGTGTACTCATTTTAACGAACACGCCGGCATACGCATCCCTTTAAAACTACCGCTCTTATTTCTTCATGCACTGCAACGAGTTTTTGCAATTGTGTGTCAGACTAGCTACCAGCTACAGTCGTCGCTCGTCGTTCGTCATTGCAGCCCGATCTGCTAATACCGATTACAAACGACGGCTTGTACTCCCGCCCGTAAGTAGAATCGAGGGGTAAGATGAACAAGAAGAAAAAATAATGCAAAATTTGTATCCCAGTGCGCCACCAGCCTCACGGGCAGCTGATTCCCCACGAATTTTTTGACTCGGGAATAAGCTATGCAGGAAGGCGATGTGAGGATGTGCGTGCGCGAGTGGGTGGGTGGCAGAATGTCTGCACACAGCAACGGTGGCTGTTTCTTTTACGTCTGCGTGTGCGGCGTAAGCGTTGAATGCTATGTTTCTCATACTCTTTCGCGTGTGAGTAGGCATGGTTGACTTCTCGCTCGATTCGCAACATTGCAGCGTAGCGTTCACTCTGCCAATTATGAATGGATTTTGATGGTTTGAAAACTAATCGATTCGCAATAGATGTAGCAATTATGAGTTTTTTATTACAGTTACTAAACGAAAATTAACGAAAAATTTCAAGGTTGAATTTCCCCATACACTTTCCATGTGATTACCTTGCTTCGCATGCAGGGACGACTGTTGAACATGTAATCTATCTGTTTAGGGTAGCTTTCTTTTACAAAAAAGTAACAAATCGCCCCCGTCTTAACAGGTCGAAGATTCTCCACGACGTTAAAACCTCTATTTGATATCTAAGCTTGGGAAGTACGGAGGAGCGCAAAACCACCTCTTTTCTTCAACCGATTTTATCTTTATCTTTACGCTTGAACCTAGTCCAAACTGATGTCCTGAAAATGAAACGTCATAGAACAGTGAGCGGTCATACTCTGCTTTTGCCAGACTGTATCTAGATACTGCCAAGAGTTTGTTCGAAACTGTTGTTTTGCACGGAAACAGTGCTGGAGAGATATTTGTGCATGTAACGTGATTGAGAATTGCTGTCAAAGCGAGGAAAATCTGCGACTGTCTTATCCGAGAATAATTTTTGAGCGTTTCATTTGCTGCTTTGCGTCATTTAATTGTTTGTAAATCTTTCCATAGTTTCAATTGCATTTTTGTCGAGTATGCAAATGGCTGTAAAGTAGAGTGTCGCAAAGAACTAGAGGACAAAAAGACAAAGATACAGAGGACGTTAGCTAATAATTGGTATTTCAACTGGTTGTCCACATGTTAGTTGTAAGACGATTATACTTCAAATTGCTATCTAAATGAATGGCGCTATCAACAATATTGTGGAAATTGACGAATGCGTGTCAGTGTCGTAAATTATAACCCAGAATAGTTATTTATTTTTTCGGTTTAACCGTAGTTGTAAGCAAACTCTTTAAGTAAGCTAACTTCGTCAACTGCATACCAGTTTCAGGTCAGTTACTTATAGTTGACTAGTGAAGTCATGCAAAAATTGTGAAAATGCGAAATCATCGCCAATCATTAGAATATGTGTAATTGTGGCCTGATGGTTTAACTCTTAGTGGAACTACAAACTTTCTTAAAGTTAGCGAAAAAAAGTAAAAATGATATACAGACACAGACAGATATGTAAACTTTTCATTTAATTAACAAATGTATATAAATATTTTAGGGCATTTATTACAATACAGTAAATTATGAGTTTACGTAACAAACTGCAGAGCTTTTTCAAATTTCCAAGCATTGTCGAATTGTACCCGCCTTCGTAATCCTATTTGAACCCGTCGTTTGCACAGATCTCCATACTTTTCTACTAAATTAAAGTATTTCGCAAGTGTATAAATATGTAGTATGAACCTGGAAAGCATGCTTACATGTGATTGGTTAACTCGTTAATTATTAACCATGTTTGAAATTAATGTTCATTTCAATAGTGATTTGCTAAATAGGATCTTTTTTCATGCGAACCAAAGCGTAAAAGATTTTCTGATCCGTCGGGGCAAAAATATTGGAATTAACCAGGAAATTGCAGGCTTATTAACGCTTAAAACATGGTAATTTTTTGCGTTGAGATTTTTCGAAATGATCCCCTGCCATCCGGTAAGACGTAGTCCCATGTTGAAACATAAAATACATTTTATTAACATAGATTAACATTCATTTCCCCAACTATATCAGATCAGATTTTCATACCAAAATTCACAGGGCGGCTGATACAATTGGATCAATACTGTATTCACTTGAAACATCTGGTTCACTGGAATCATATAGTTGCTAGTGATCTCAAAGCGTACTTTAAAGTGAATGAAGATTGGTGTTGGATAGCTAGTATAGTGTATAATGGTATAAAAGAGTTATTTAAACTGCTTTATGCATATTATATTATAGTATAAACTATATGCTGAAAAAATCAACATCTAAATATCAAAGCCAGGTGGTCTGATATTTTTATGCCCAACGGCCATCGTGTATGTAGCCTCCAACTGCTGCACAGCAAAGGAGTGAAGAGGGTAAGTGAGTGCAAAGCAGTACTGTTATGAGGCATAAAATAAAATCCATAACGGAAGGTAATGACCGAGATTAACGAGCAGCTAAACTACTAGAAATTGATTTCGCTTTCAATGGCAGCAGTTTAAGTATCATGCAAACTTTTTATTAGCTTCACCTGCCCGTTTTTAGTTGGACAGCGAAACAATCTGGTTATGATGTAGAATTTAAATGGGAACGAAAATAAAAATGGAGTCATTTCTTGTTCTTCAGGCTTCTTCCTCCGATTTGCTTCTTCTGGAAATTATACGTCAAAAAAATTACGGTTGTAAGTAAATACTCACGTGTACATTTCATAG